>NW_026855612.1:0-432918 GCF_026571515.1 Ruditapes philippinarum
CACAAACATCACTTTTACTCATTATAAGATCGCTTCATAGCATTACGTCTAATCATAATTGCACTTGTAATTGTTTTACTTTTTATCTTGTATTACATTCCAGACTATTGTACAAAGCTGACAGAAGCTTGTCTTTCCAGTCAGGGAGTGAACTACTTCGAATACTCAGGTTACAATCGCTTGCATCATGACCACAAGGGCTTGAAACAAACTTTTTATGTTCTGTGTAGGCTATATACTATAATAAGATATACGGTCTCCAACAGAACAAAAAACATCATGCCGAACAAACAAGACCACTGCTGCAAGAAACGACCAGATCACAGTTATCTCCTTTTCGTCGCCATTGAAAAGGATCAATCCCAGCGTTAAAGCTTTTTATTTCATTAAAATCACTAAAATATTAAAGAAATGAGGAAAAGTTTCACAAAATGCCAATATTTTCAATCCATGTCGTTTTCGACGTCCATTCTATTCATGTATACAAACACGATTACGAAATAAACAGAAAATGGCTAAAATTTCCACATACGTTCCTTAAACAAACTCTTTTTCTTAATTGAACGAAAGTCCATTGGGGGCCTTATACAGTATCTTAATATACATATATTATATAGGCCGATTATGTAAAATAGTTGATTATGTAACTAACGCCTGTGAGCATGACCATCGGAATAGGTCAATGTCATTGCGAATAGATCAATGTCATTGCGAATAGGTCAATGTCATTGTGTGTGCATATTACATATTTTCTGACTAATTCACATCAAGTAGCTCATTACGCCTCTTTCTTTTTACACATTTCAACTCAGTATTCATTCCCGTCATTATTACCCCTTTTCGCATCAAAATTATTCTGTCTCCTAAATACTAGTAATACACTTAAACATCATCCACCGCATTACGCTGCATCATTACGCCTCATCAACGTGTTTCACCTCATTTAAGCAGTAAAATTAGTCGTAAAGATAAAGCTTAAAATTATTAAATATTTCTTTGAAATAACAAAATAAAATCTATGAAATATCAATACTACACTCAATATCGTGTTACATTGCATTTGATTTGTGCCGCGTCACGACAAAACCAACATAGTACGTTTGCGACCAGCATGGATCCATGCTGTTCGCTTTCAGTTTCTCTACTTGTTATAGGGTCTGTAAGCGAACAACATGGATGTTGATCAGACTGCGCGGATGCGCAGCTGGTCTGGATCCATGCTGGTCGCAAACCCATTATGTTGGTTTTGTCGTGACGCGGCTCATTTGTTTTACTAGAACACGTCTGTTATACGTCTCATTAATACACCCTCACTACGGCAGCAACCAAAATCTTTGTCTCCCAAACGGTGCTTTTGTGCAGAGTCTCTACTATAGTTTTTTATTATGCATGGAATATGGATTTAATAATGTTAATGACCTAAATAAAAGAGAATGGATGTGGTAGTAAGATGTATAGCCAGACATTGCTACCCCAGGACTAAGTACTAAATGTGCCATTTTTTTCTAATAGTAAAATTGGATTAAAAATCCCTATATAAATTATGCCTATTTAATGGATATTTTATTTAAAAAACAACTGCGACAGAAATTATGAACTGATTTCGTTTGAATTAAAGAGAGTATTTTTAAGTACAAGTATTTACAAGTATATTTTTATTTATAAAGATTGTTGACATGTTATATGACCATATATAAACGGCTATTTGTAAATATAACTTGATTCTTCATGATATCGACAGCAGCCTTGTATATAAAACTTTATAATACTGCACGTTTGTAACGTCATTTTTCATTGGATAATCATGACGTTTACATAGTTTTGTATACACGGCTGCTGTCGATTCATGAAGAAATCTTACTTTTTTCTCTAAAAATGATGCTTGCTGTATTATGAATTCGTTATAAAGATGGTTGACGACAGGTTATATGGCCGTATATAAAAGGCTGTCCATGACGGGTTTCGAACCCACAATGGTGAGGGGCAAGTGGTTCGAAGTTAGCAAACCCAACAGCTTAATCAAAGAGATTACCACGAAAACAAAATAAACACACAACAAAATCATTTGTTACAACTGTAACATTATTATTCAGATAGCACTCTTGCGTATAGTTGAGTAATTGTCGACAATGTTAATAATACAAAGAGCGAAACGTACCAGTTTTTAGCGAAAGGGGATTTCCACTTATTTCTTTAAAGAAAGTACCATCTGCAAATAATTTAACTTGTGACGTGTAGTGGGTGTTGCTGGTGATATGAGGAATATGATGTACAACTGTTCGGTTGGGATGGAAACTGTTGCTAAGAGTATCTGTCCGAGCTACATCACACTCTAGTTCCACCTAAAATATACATAAAAAAACATGTTCCCGACTCTCTTTATGATTCTTGTCGGTCATTAATGAAAATGTATATCTTCCCGATAGGGGTCAGACGTTGTTATTGGGAGATAAATGCATACATGTATATTTAACTCAAAACTTTCTGATGTGGTACCCTATAAATCTAGCTTATTACGCCTATATATTTCCAGATCCATACACCTTAACAAGCTTGCTAAGCATCTTTTTTGCTCATTACGCCTTATGTACCTCATTACGCCTTATAAAGCTCATAACGTTACATAATCAGTATATCACCATTACGCCTCATTCAGATTATTACTCTCTTTATTAGCTCATTACGCATATATACTAGATTACTTTACATCGTGCATTACCTGTATACCTCCTACACAATCGTCGGATTATCCGTCCCATTATATACTTATTTAATCTCATAACAATAAGTCGCTTTCTTTCTAACATGTGACCCGTTAACATTGAACACAATTGCAATGCTTCATTGCATTAACCATTATCTGTGTATGGTACACATATATATTTTGTAAAACCCGCATAGAAATTAAACAATCATGAAGATATTTGCACACTTGAGAAACATCTAATAGATTTGCGAATAATTTTCTTTATATTTGAAATCATTTCTCCGTCAAAATAAAAGTTTTACCAAATTGCAGCGAAAAAAATGAGGCAAATTATACAAATACTTGCGCTCTTGAAATATTTTATAGATAAGCAAATTAATGTCTTTATATTTGAACTCATTGTTCTGTCTCAATCAGTCGTATATTATGTCTTTTATGACATTCAAATATAATACTCATACATATCTATGTACTATTATTAATGATGTTACAAACCACAAAAGAAGAAAGCAAACTTACTTTACAGGGTCAAGACGATCATATATATTGACCCAAATCCAAAATTTCTTTGCCAATTTTAAAAATATAGATCTGTGAATATCATTCTAAAATTAGGATTCAAGAAAATCAGACGGTTTTACATCAACCTTAAAGATGCATATACGAGCCGTGTCATGACAGAACCAACATAATGGGTTTGCGACCAGCATGGATCCAGACCAGCCTGCGCATCCGCGCCGTCTGATTAGGATCCATGCTGTTCGCTATCAGTTTCTCCACTTGTAATAGGGTTTGTAAGCGAACAGCATGTATCCTGATCAGACGGCGCGGATGCGCAGGCTGGTCTGGATCCATGCTGATCGCAAACTCATTATGTTGGTTTTGTCATGACGCGGCTCATTAAAAATGTTAAATTACACGATACTTTCAAATCGCTTAAAACCACAGGCACGAGTATCGGACCTGGGATGAAAATATATGACCAGATTGATAATAAAACCTGTGTTCATCTTAAAAGTGTCAAAAACCAAAAAAAAATTGTAAAAAATGACCCCCTTTAAAATATACTATAAGTTAAGAGTTAAAAGAGATACTCGTGCCTGTGCTTAAAACAGAAATACGCATACCAGTATATCAGTATTGACTAATTGACTCCTAGTAAAATGTAAATATTGAGGGTCACGTAGACACGACAGGAATGACAACGACAATTGTTTATGACGTCAGTATAAGAAATATATAGTAAAATTCAACATTAAAATATCGGAAGCAAATTCTTGAGATAACGTCCAAAAATGTGGCAATTATAAATCAATGTAACAAATTCGTATAATTCTGAAAGGACACCGAATATGTATAGAAACCTCATTTAACTGTGCAATTTTGTTGCACGTGTGGAAGCCCATTGATTACAAGATAGAAACAAGAAAAGCATTGATGCAAAGCATCAAAGGGCGACGCCAAAAGAATTTGATCTAGGTTTGCACCTAAATATTTAACAAAAGATGTGTATTTTATAGCAGTACCATTTCATGTGACCTGAAGGCTAGGCCCAGTTTCAGTTGAAACTTAAACCAAAAAGAATAGACTTTGTCTTGCCAAGATGCAAAGACAAATTATAGTCAATTAACCAATCTTAAGATTTATTTTACCAGATACAATGATACCTGAGTCAGCATCATATAATCACAGGCACGAGTATTGGACATTGGAAGAAAAAAATTGACCAGATTGATAAAATTAACTGTGTTCATCTAAAAAGTGTCAAAATGTAAATCATGACCCCCTTTAAAAAAATATACTATTAACTTAAAGTATGTTTTTAAAGGGGGTCATTAACATTAACATTTTTTTTTGGTTTGTGACACTTTTAAGATGCATACACGTTTTTTTATCAATCTGGTCATATTTTTTCTTCCAAGGTCTGATACTTTGTGCCTGAGCATATAATAAAAGCTTATTGCTTTAGGGTTGCAGACATGTCATTGACATATATTAGACATAAAAGAGGACCTAAAATGAACATCAGGGGGACACCATAGGTACTCAGAGCAGTAGTAGAAGGAGTACCAGCCACATCAACCAGCTGCTATCAGAGCTTGTAAGAATGTCATTACATATGGCAGATATGGAAGTTTCATGAAGAAGAAGAAAAAAACTTCTTCATGTGCAGTATAGTGTGATCAACTGTATCAAATACTTTTTGTAGATCTAAAAGTATCATGCAATACTGCCTTTGTCCATTTCAAATTAAATACAATCTATTAAATGAATCAAACATGTGTCAGTTGAAAAACCACTTCTAAACCCTGACTGAAACTGCCTGATCAAGACTCGAACCCATGACTTTCAGAAGACCAACTGAGCTATCCGGCCGGCAACACATTTTCTCTTTAATAATGAAACAGTTCTAAACCACAACATATTTCTCCACTTTATTGATTTATGTCCTTGAATTTCTGATGTTTACAGAGCATAGTGAAATAAACTCATGGTTATATGCAGTCACAGGATGAAAAAAACTTTCAGCTTGACCAGAACTTGAACCTGTGACCCACAGAATAATGTACCGCGGCTGTAGCGATTGAGCTTTCTGGCCGCTTACAAATATTCTCCCCTAAATAGTGAACAGTTCTAAACCGTAACAGATACTTTTAGATTTTTAAGTTAACAGATAATTAATTTTTAATTAATAAATAAGAAAAAAAACTTACATACTCATGGTTTTAATTAAAATAACAAATTTATATATTATTGTATAATTATTTTTACTAAAAAGGGCTTAGACAGTTATTGGTTGTGCCATTATTTATAATAGGTCAATTTTAAAGTGAACATAACTGTGCTAAAACATGTACAATATCTATTTTTGTACAGATAAAAAACTAACCTTTTTTCTATGATAAGAAATTTTATGAAGGCTGATTTGTATTTTGCATCAAGGGCACCGGGTGAAAACATCAAAATGCAACAAACGAACTACTTTGTGGTAGGTTGTATTTTCATGTTTTCATCTGGCGCCCGGTTACTTCTTGTAATTTGTTGGTTTTCATGTGGCACATTTAATCACCCACTATAAAATTTAGTGTACAAATTTATTCAAGGACAAGTAACAATCTACTCTATGAAAAGTATGTTGTCGGGTTGACTCAGGAGACCTGGAGGTTGAGACCGGTGTCTCTCCTTTACAAATAGATAAGGCAGAGGGCAGAACTGTCCTTTTCAAACTTTATGCACATGCTAGAAAAAATTAGAATAACTAGTCAGAATATGATTTTTTGAGACTTTATCAATTATATTGCTTGATCCAAGTTTAAGGACATTTTATATCAATACATGTATTATCATTTATAACTTTAAATGAAAGTCTAATCCCTTTAATAATAATGACATAACTGTAATTCTTTAAATTCAGAAATATTTTAAGTCTCATCACATCAATATACTAAGATATACATGTATGCACATAACATTCATAATTCCCAGTTTCTATTAAATAAATATGAAATCCTAACATTAAAATTAACATTGGTACTAATGGATGGAATTCAAAATCTAGTAGAAAGAAAACTATAATATATAAACTCTATATTATAGATACTATTATTAGCCAGCTAACACTGGGCATAAACATCTATAACCTGTAGACTGATCAATACATGTATTATCATTTATAAATTTAAATGCAAGTCTCATCCATCATAACTGTAAGTCTTTAAATACAGAAATACACATTATATTTCTATACTATGCTACAATTGTATGCACATTACATTAATAATTCCCAGGTTCCATTAAAATAAATATAACATCCTATTAACATTGGTGTTATATTGGAATTCATAATCTTGTAGAAAGAAAATTATAATGTACATGATATCGTATAGTATAAAAGTAAAAAAATCTCAAAAAGTCTATATCATATAATAAAAATTGAGTTGTGTGAGTGTCTAAACATTAAATGCATATCTCTTACAGTAACAAATACTGTCCCTCTTTTAACCTTCCATTAGACTTTACTATATAACTAACTGCATATATATATCAAGTGTTTAAAATGAGCACCTATATGTATAGCTTAAATATTCTACCTTTCATTTTTACCAAAGGTTATTTTATTAACAATTTATATACAAACACATAGAAAATAATAATTAGTATCACATATTGATTAGAAGATTCCTCTAGCAGAATACCTATAGGTATGTACTTCTTAGGTACATGTATATAAAGTCAGTAAAAAATATATATCAATATTCACTCATCAGGGCCTCTATGCTTTTGATGACCTTACAACTGGTAAATTTTATACAACAAAAATAGTAAGTAATACCTAAGATAGACAGAAAAGAACAAATAATTTAGTAAACATGAGTTACTTCCCCTTAAAATAGAGAAAACCTGAAACCCAAAAGAACACCCTAAACATCAAAATTAAGAAATGTTGCAGACTCAGTTGTATTAAGCCATGCAAATAAATGGAAAGTATTCATAAAAAATAGATGGCCATGTGACAGCAGTAATTGCAGAAAATCGGATAACTTTCAACATCCGGATACTGGTACACTTTGAAAAAAGAACCATATTGTGCAACAGATAAACGTAATATGGATAAAATCAATAGGATAATCGTTTACAACAGTCCATTACCTATCCTTATACTCATTTGCGGGTGAGCGTTCTTCTTGTAGGAAAATTTTGAAAATATACAAATGAATGTAACGAATGGATACGGCATCAATGTAGACCACAACGATATTCGAAACCGGGTTTTAGTATTGTCAATAAAAACCAAGGGGCAAGCTGTTAAACTGAGCCTGCAATTTCGTGAAAATAATATCACAATGCACATGCTTTTTATATAAAGTTGTTAAATACAAAAATAACAACTTATTTGTTTACTTGATTTTTACGAATCAAAATAAATCTAATTAACACAACATGAAATTTACTGCTAATAATAACAGCTCCTTCCATAGGCCAAAATAAAAAGCATTCCATAATAGACGACGCCGCTCACCGGCGTCGCCAATAAACATAAAGCAACTGTACAATATATTGTTGAGTGACTGAAGTGCACATACTGCTCTAATTTTGCATTGCCTCGTATAAAATATAGTTCTTTGCGTTGGCTTGTTTGATTTAAACTTTATTTAAGTTATTGATGAAGTACGAATCTTGTTTTAGAATCATCAGCTTGTATACCCTGAAAATTGAAAAGCATTCTGGATGAAAAATACTGTATGAGTAACACATTAATATAAAAACAGTGCTTGCTTTTCCGTCGGTAGAATATTCATATAAATTGCATTTGAAGTAGGCGCGGATTCTTATTAAAAATTAAAATGTTAACTATTCATGATACAATTAAGGTGCAATTATTTCTAAAATACATCTAGTTTAATTGAAAATAATACCTTAGAGAGTACAGAATCAAAGTTCATTACATCACGAAGGACTTAATGCATTTATGTTTCCCCTTTTTTATTGCTAAATGAGCCGCGTCATGACAAAACCAACGTAATGCGTTTGCGACCAGTATGGATCCAGACCAGCCTGCGCATCCGTGCAGTCTGATCAGGATCCATGCGGTTCGCAATCAGTTTCTCTACTTGTTATAAGGTTTGTAAGCGAACATGGATCCTAATCAGACTGCTTGGATGCGCAGGCTGGTCTGGAGCCATGCTGGTCGCAAACCCACTATGTTGGTTTTGTCATGACGCGGCTCATATTTCTTTGTTTTACTTGTAATATACAAGTGAGTATCTGAGTTCTTTGTTTTATACAGGCGACAATGTGTATGTTGCGGTTACAATAAACTCTGATGATGTGTATGTGAAGATGCGTCTCCATATATGTTACACAAAACCTGATCCTAATGCGGATGCAAGAGTAACATATCCTTTAATACAAAACGGGTAAGACCTGTGAAATTCTACAAATTTTAATCTTAATGATGGTACGCTTCTTCATAAAAAGGTTGTCTGATTACTTTTTGAATTATTCATGTGACCGGCCACGCAAAAAGAGCCCTTTTTGGAGTAAACGTCATTCAGCTATAAATGACGTCAAAAAATGTGTCGTTGCTTTCGGCGCATTTTTCTTTAATATTATATTATTGTGATATAAACAGTTTCATGAACAAACACAATTTTTCAAGACATGCTTCGCTTTTTATTTGCTTTTTTAGTTGATATGATAAATCACATTCACCCGAACATGTGTTTAAGAACACCTTTCAAATAAGGACCACTCTTTTGATAAAGACCACTCTTTGACAAACGTTCAAAGTGAAAAAGTGACATCCAAATAAAGACCACCCTGTAAATAAAAGCCACCCTTCGCAAACCTTCATTGATTAGATAGAACAAAAGTACCTCCAAATAAAGACAACCTGTGTATAGTGGCCGTGTTTGGTTTTTCCTCTACAGTTCTTGTGTTCACAGGTTTAACTGCATTCTTTATGGACATTATCCGTTTCTTATTATATCTGTTTTTAAGAACATTTTCATTTTTTTTTCAGATGTGTGGTAGATCCCGAAACTCATATTTTTTCACAAGGAACACACGAGACCCGGTTTGTCTTCAGTGCATTTGAATTCCCCCAGACTCATAACAGCGTGTATATTTTCTGTAACTCCACGTTCTGTAACACTACGGACACTAGCGACATGTGCACGCAAATTTGTCACGGCTCACCGTCACTTATGGGACGCTCACTGTGGACATTGGAATCAGAGCGCGAGAAAAAATCAAATTACCTTAATGTATTTCCCTAATACATGTATAAATAAAATGATTAATTTGACTTTGTTGAATATACTTTTGGTTAACCTGATTTTATTTTGAAGACCCTGTCGAAGTCGTGAATTCAGGTAAACAGCATCAGTACTTTTTGTAATCCAGAATCATTTTGAACATTTTCTTAGCAGTTTTGGCTCTTTGCTTTTTTATCTTCGGTTAACAAATAAGGAATTCATGTTGCAGTAATATTTCTCACATTAAGTATTTTCTAAGCCAGAATCCATGTATTTGTCATGTGACTACGAAATGTTTCCATAAACAGACTTTGTCTCGTTGAAATTTCAACTCTTTTTGCCTCCCTATTATCGCCACATAATTATTACGTCTAATTATCAATACTTCAATGACTTTCTTTATTTTTAGCGCTCTAACTCTGCGTTTTATAGCATTTTCTCCTCGACAATATCCGACTATTAAAGACTTAATACAGAATGCCTAAAACTTATTTCAAATAGGGTATAATGAATGTTTTGATTTACAAACATTGTTAAATTGTTATGGTAAAGAAATATTAAACCATTATGTCAAAGTAATGTAATGAAGCGTAATGATGACAATACGTAAAGACGGTGAGATACAATTACAAGTTATAGGTAACGCCACATCATTACTCATAATATTGCTCGTTACGTCTCACTATTATGCATTTTCCTCGGTAAGGTGGTTAGTTAGAAAAAGGCGTAATGAGCTCGATAGGGTTCACTAAGACCAGGGAGGTTTATAGCATATTGTGTGAAAAAGAGACGTAATTTCAAATAAAGATGTTAATAAGCTACATAGGGTATAGGTAGATAAAAGAGATGAAATCAGGAGGAAAAGTTTATCCATTTTGGTCCTTAATATTGAGTGTTCTTTGATAATCTCGGAAAACACAAATATAAATAAAAACTTGGAGGTTTCAAATTTAGCATACTTATGATGATCACAATGTTAGCAATGTTTGAAAGCAGGAGGCCCTCACTCATGAAAATTTTGAAAATGTATTTAAAGGCACATTATGCTTTAGAAATTAAAACAATTTTCTCTCATCAGATAGGGCAAACATGAGTATTATAACGTTAAAAAAGTGTAATAATCATAAATGAGTTATGAAAGGAAATGACAAATAATGAAGCGTTATAGTAAATAAATAGGCGTAAAAGGAATAAAGTAGCGTAATATGGATAAAAGGGAGTAATAATGAGTTAAGAAGAGGAATGACAAATAATGAAGCATAATATGTATAATGAAGCGTAATGGTAAATAAATAGGCGTAAAAGGAATAAAGTAGCGTAATATGGATAAAAGGGAGTAATAATGAGTTAAGAAGGGGAATGACAAATAATGAAGCATAATATGTAAAATGAAGCGTAATGGTAAATAAATGGCGTAAAAGGAATAAAGTAGTGTAACATGGATAAAAGGGAGTAATAATGAGTTAAGAAGAATGACAATAATGAGCAAATAAAATGAAGCTATAATAATGTAAAATGAAGCGTAATGGTAAATAAATAGGCGTAAAAGGAATAAAGTAAGCGAAAGTAAAGTATGGATAAAAGGGAGTAATAATGAGTTAAGAAAGGGAATGACAAATAATGAAGCATAATATGTATAATGAAGCGTAATGGTAAATAAATAGGCGTAAAAGGAATAAAGTAGCGTAATATGGATAAAAGGGAGTAATAATGAGTTAAGAAGGGGAATGACAAATAATGAGGCATAATATTATAATGAAGCGTAATGGTTAAAAATGGAAGGGGAATGACAAATAATGAGGCATAATATGTATAATGAAGCGTAATGGTAAATAAATAGGCGTAAAAGGAATGAAGTGGCGTAATATGGATAAAAGGGAGTAATAATGAATTAAGAAGAGGAATGACAAATAATGAAGCATAATTTGTATAATGAAGCGTAATGGTAAATAAATAGGCGTAAAAGGAATGAAGTGGCGTAATATGGATAAAAGGGAGTAATAATGAGTTATGAAGGGGAATGACAAATAATGAGGCTTATTACATGCTTTTCGGTGGTTTATAGAAATATATCAGTGATATAAAACGGGTAATTTCACTGTTTGAAACAGTGAAATTACCACTTTGATAATTTCACTGTTTTGAATTTAAGCCCCTTACGTTGTTTCAGTGAAATAGCAGCGTGCACAGTACTGGGTACCAACTTAATGACGTGACGTCGTAAATGACGTCACGTTGCATTATTATTTGGCGCGCTTTTCATTAATTATTAGATTTATTGTCTTTTTAAAACGTTTCTTTGCATGTAATAAAAAGAAAATTTGTTTAGTTTAGTGTAAGATTGAAATATATTTCACCTTGTGAACACCAAAAGTTCATATTTCACTCGTGGCTGCGCCACGTGAAATATACCTTTTGGTGCTCACTCGGTGAAATATATTCCGATCTTACACTGAACTAAACAAATATCCTCTATGTAATATTTATTGTGAAGCTTATTCTTACAACTGCAGAATAATTTTGCAAGGTATATAATTGACTAATAAATACAAAATGTATTAATGGTAAATGATATTATAAAGATGCATTTTTTTATTAATTCAGTCAAGTTTTTTACGTTTTGGTTACGTTTGAATTAAACTAAAATATTGTTAATTAATTTAGTTTATATTTTTCAGATTTTGTTCCAAGAATAAGATGCACTACTTTTCCAGTATGTTCGTTATTTTGGAGAACGATTCTTTAGTTAGTGAAATAAGATACCTTGAACTTTTCTGATTTCAATTTTTATATTCTGTATATAAGAAGAGATTCCATATTTTATACGTTTTTGTAAATGTTCTGAACTTATTGATGGAAGGTGTGCAGTTATTGAGCTTACATATTCGGCTTTTAATTACATTTTACATAGTATTCTTATGGGTTTTCTCATTACATTATGTCAGAACACTTACGGAAGGTGACTGGTCTTGAGTTTTGGTTTCCTTCTATGTCCCCCTCCCACGATGGAGTAGGGTTGCGCAGCCGACTCGCAGCATACTGACAGGGAAAGTACGTTCATAACCGTGTGTTTTCCATGTTGTTGTTCATAATTAAGATATGAGATTATTGTCAAGAAAGTCATTTCAGATTACACCGATTTATGAAACGTTGAGATGTTTATGTCATGTATGCTGTTTCTAAGATCATGTATTAGTAATGTATATATATATACGGCATTGTAGATAACAAATCCTAAATGTGAATTTATGTACGTGTTGTTCTTTCTTCCTTCGATTGCCTTTATTATGGGGTATAAATTTTATTTACGTTTGAGCCTAGCGAATTAGGAAATAGCAAAATGTTTGATGATAGGTTTAATAATGAGGTGACACTGATAAGTTTTAGGTGTGATAATATTAAGGCATTATATTGATAAGACACAATGGTATAATATAAGTTTTATTGTGAGTAAGAGTTACAATAGCGAATCAGGAGTTAAAACACTTAAAGCGTAAATAAATGATGCGTACTTGTGGATGATGAGACATTATGGCGAATAATGAGGCGTAATGGGAATATTGAAACGTCGTTATAGTTAATAATGATGCGTTTATAGAATAAAGAGGCGTAAGAACGAATAATGTGGCATGATGGTATACAAATAAGGAAAAAATGTGGAATAATGGGGTAAATTAAGGAGACATAATAGTGAAATATTATGCAAAATGGCAACTAACGTTACTTTGGTGTTTTTTATTGAGAAAATATTGTAAACGTGAATAATGAGGCAAAATGTGTGATTTATAAGGAGTAATGAGTAAAGAGAAAAATGGTAATTACAGAAAGTGTAATCGCATATAATAAGCGTATAGTAAGAAAAAAAAGGAGAAATCATGAGAAATAATGATTATTTAGATGTGGCCTGATATCCTCAAATGTAATATATGAGCCGCGTCACGGCAAAACCGACATTGTGCGTTTGCGACCAGCATGGATCCAGATCAGCCTGCGCATCCGCGCAGTCTGATCAGGATCCATGCTGTTCGCTTACCAACTCTATTACAAGTATAGAGAAACTGATAGCGAACAGCATGGATCCTGATCAGACTGCGCGGATGCGCAGGCTGGTCTGGATCCATGCTGATCGCAAACCCACTATGTTGGTTTTGTCGTGACGTGGCTCATATGTAGAAAAAAGTAATGTGAGAAAAGAGGCGTGATGGTGAGTTATTATGTTACCTTATAACAAGGTGTAATAATGAATAGGCGTGACGATGAACAGGCATTGTCGTACAATTTACTTTAAAACATGTTCTTTAGACAAAGATTGAACGATCTTTATTAAATGCCCGTTTCTTTTCAATACTTTCGCAACACTTCTATTGGGAACAAAAATCTCATCATCATCATTTTTATCATTTCTGAAATGTCTAAGTCTCAACCAGAACGTTAACATAACGATAACGCTAAATGATCAGAAAAAAAACATTAACAGCAGATGTTTAATGAGCACAGACGACTAGACCACAATTGAGGCATAATTTAACATAAGAAAGTTTGTACTAATGCGTAAATGTTCAGTGGCTAAATGTTTGAATATTTCTTTGTCCTGACAATGTATTATGTTTGGAATATCAAAATCATAGTATCAAGTTTGTCATTGGTTGAAATTCCTTTAACTTTGACAACTTGGGTAACAGTCTTTTGAAAATTCATTAAGACAAGCACGTTCCACTTATTCAATTATGTCATAATACCTTACATATGTAATAATGTGTTATCCTCACACCTTAACAACCATTACACCTATCATAACGACTGATTATCATTACACCTAATTGTCATTACGTCTGAATATCATTACGCCTAATTATCATTACGATTATCATTACGCCTGATTATCATTACGCCTGATTATCATTACGACTGATTATCATTACGCCTGATTATCATTACGCCTGATTAGCATTACGACTGATTATCATTACGTTCGATTATCATTACACCTGAATATCATTGAATTTCATTAACACGTTTTAATGCAATAACTTTTTAGCCGTTACCATAACGCCTAATAGTATGGCTTTAAATACGGTTTATTGTTAATGTCAATGAAATATTCTGTTCTGTTTTAATCAACATTTTCACCACCATTGTCATAAGTAGCGGCAGGCCGAGTTGTTAACGTGTCGGACAAAAAATAAAACAAATACCTGCCTCGGTTTAAACACCGTCGGGGGCAAACCGTTGTTCCTTTACTTTCATTTCTTAGTACTTGTTAGTTCCAGGAACTAATTTCAGAGTGTTTCGATAAGCTTATAGCTTCTAATTGTTTAATTGAGCATAAAACTGCACACTCATTGCTCGGTCCTGGTTGGTTCCAAGAACAAGATTAAGTGTGTGTTTATTAACTGATTAACAAACGAACTAAACTCATTTCTGTATTTACTATCATTCTCGTCATTACGCCTTATCATTACGCCATACCAACATTACACCTTTCATAACGCCATACCAACATTACGCCTTATTACCATTTCACCTTTTCGTAGTTCAATGTCAACATTACGCCTAATTACCATTACACCTTTTCATAACGCCATATCAACATTACGCCTTATTACCATTTCACCTTTTAATAACGCCATATCAACATTACGCCTTATTACCATTTCACCTTTTCGTAGCGCAATGTCAACATTACGCCTAATTACCATTATGAATTACCATAACGCCAATTTTATCTCGTCTTTCCATCAGAACGCCAAGTTATGATATTTTTCTTGAATAATTACCGTCAGCATCATACTGTCTTAGCACTATTAAACACTTAATAAAGATAGTATGTTGTAATGGGGCGTAAGCAGAACATAATATGCGAGATGGGGTAATAATAAAGCGAAGTAAAAAGGGTATTTTAAGCAAATTGAGTAATTGATAATGTATACTTTGGCTGAATTATTTATTAAATTGATATTACTATGCGCTTTATCTGTACTAGATTGTAACATATCACCTATCTCATTTTGTCTTTTTTAAAACGTCTCATCAAATGCATTATATCCCATTATCTTTAGCGTCATCATCATTACTCCTCCTTACTATCACATCTTTGCATATTTTGTCACTAAGAGTACGTCACAAACATCACTTTCACTCATTATAAGATCGCTTCATAGCATTACGTCTGATCATAATTGCACTTGTAATTGTTTTACTTTTTATCTTGTATTACATTTCAGACTATTGTACAAAGCTGACAGAAGCTTGTCTTTCAAGTCAGGGAGTGAACTACTTCGAATACTCAGGTTACAATCGCTTGCATCATGACCACAGGGGCTTGAAACAAACTTTTTATGTTCTATATAGGCTATATACTATAATAAGATATACGGTCTCCAACAGAACAAAAAACATCATGCCGAACAAACAAGACCACTGCTGCAAGAAACGACCAGATCACAGTTATCTCCTTTTCGTCGCCATTGAAAAGGATCAATCCCAGCGTTAAAGCTTTTTATTTCATTAAAATCACTAAAATATTAAAGAAATGAGGAAAAGTTTCACAAAATGCCAATATTTTCAATCCATGTCGTTTTCGACGTCCATTCTATTCATGTATACAAACACGATTACGAAATAAAGAGAAAATGGCTAAAATTTCCACATACGTTCCTTAAACAAACTCTTTTTCTTAACTGAACGAAAGTCCATTTGGGCCTTATACAGTATCTTAATATACATATATTATATAGGCCGATTATGTAAAATATTTGATTATGTAACTAACGCCTGTGAGCATGACCATCGGAATAAGTCAATGTCATTACGAATAGAATCATAATGGAGTTTTTATATATATTCATCATACAATGTATTTTGTCATCATAACCCCATGAGCCAATTTCTCGGACAACAAGTGATGGGGAGCCATGGCACAGCTGGGTCATTTGTTAGAAGTGTCTCTGACGTCACAATAAGTCGTGTTACAATAGATGTTAACTGTATCTCGACTATCGGGGAAACTCGAACGCCGTAAACACGAATCTGGTCTCGAGGTTCCCCTGCAATAAGAATCATCTACGCACCTTGAAAATAACCAAACGACAATAAGTTTAGTAGTATATCAGAGAATCAGAAAATCGCAAAATATTGTTTTCCAAAATAATTACATGTATAAGACTTTTTGACGATATTTTAAAGCGCTGTGCCATGTGGTATGAAATAGACAGAAGAAAAAAATCAACGACATGCAAACAAGAAGAGTAAGTCTATATCATATGTGTATTAAACGCGTTTTAAAGGGATTTAACTCTCTACAATGTTTGAGCAGTACCTCCATTTTGGATAAGTGGTAACGTTAACGCTGCGCCAGCGTTAGCAGACGGCTTTGTGTAACAGCTGTAAACTCTCATCTTGATATTGACGTCATCAACGACATTTTTACCATTACGTACACATCTTCACCTAGGTAGAAGTAAATATCAGTCATAAAGAAATAAACACCCTTAAAAAATATCACATTCACAAAATTATCCCATATTCAAAACTATCACATGCCTCCAGATAAGAACCCACTTACCACCCCCCCCCCCCCCCCCCAAAAAAAAAAAAAAAAAAAGAAAAAAGAAAAAAAAAGAAAAGAAACACAAAAAGTCAATAAATAATAAAAACAACAACAACAAAACAAAAACATATAATATACAAAAAACATGTCTGATGCCCATATGTGCATGAATTTATGCCCACGCGGTCACCCCAGTAGAACTACCAACCCTTAGGAAATTAACTGGATAGCCTACTGACATAAAAGAATCCAGTCCATATCGGGTTTCGAACCCAAAATGGTGAGGGCCAAGTGGTTCGAAGTCAGCAAGCCCACCAGCTTAGCCAAAGAGATTACCACGAAAACAAAATAAACACACAACATAATTATGTGTTACAACTGTAACATTATTATTCAGATAGCACTCTTGCGTATAGTTGAGTAATTGTCGACAATGTTTATAATACAAAGAGCGAAACGTACCATGTTTTTAGCGAAAGGGGATTGCCACTTATTTCTTTAAAGAAAGTACCATCTGCAAAGAATTTAACCTGTGACGTGTAATGGGTGTTGCTGGTGATATGATGATTATGATGTACAACTGTTCGGTTTGGATGGAAACTGTTGCTAAGAGTATCTGTAAAAGCTACATCACACTCTAGTTCCACTTAAAATATACATAAAAAAACATGTTCCCGACTCTCTTTATGATTCTTGTCGGTCATTAGTTAAAATGTATATCTTCCCGCTAGGGGTCAGACGTTGCTATTGGGATATAAATACATATATTTAACTCAAAACGTTCTGATTTGGTACCCCATGAAACTAGCTCATTACGCCTATATATTTCCAGATCCATACAGCTTAACAAGCTTGCTAAGCATTTTTTTTTGCTCATTACGCTTATGTACCTCATTACGCCTTATCTGGCTCATAACGTTTCATAATCAGTATAATTATCACCATTACGCCTCATTCAGATTATTACTCTCTTTATTAGCTCATTACGCATATATACTAGATTACTTTACATCGTGCATTACCTGTATACCTCCTACACAATCGTCGGATTATCCGTCCCATTATATACTAATTTAATCTCATAACAATAAATCTATCTAGCTTTCTTTCTAACATGTGACCCGTGAACATTGATCACAATTACAATGTTTCATTGCATTTACCATTTACCTGTGTATAGTACACAGGTATATTTAGTAAAACAACAAATAAATCTTTGATATATCTTTGTTAACAGAGTTTCAATCCCTTCCAAAGGACCCATGTCCATCAGACAGGTGTATATTCACAGACCAGCTTATTAGCTGCGAGATCTCTACCGACGAGTGATCCCGTGACATTTAAATGTAATTGTATAAATACAAATTTAGACCAATTTAGTCAATATTTTATTGCCATTACAATTAATTCACTAGTGACATGTTTGACATACAGAACCATGATGTTCACCTGTAATTTAATCTGGGTTTGGTTATTAACAACGTGACTGTGTTATACCTATGATAGGGCTTTCCTTGTTGAAATTGACAATAACTAAAAACAACAACAACAAAGAAAACTTTTCATTTGTGAAATTTAGATCATTTGACGTTTCATAACTTTATCATCATTACGCCTTCCTCATCCCCATTATTTTTTAGTAAAACACTTTCTTAATCTAACGATTTATCATTATGCCTTGTAACACCGCACTTTGGTGTCAAACGCACTTTGGGGTTGGACCCCAAAGTGTGTCACGCACTTTGGGTTCAAATTTTGACCCCAAAGTGCGTTACACAGATACATACGCAATTTCTAACATCAGACAAACGACCGCACTTTGGGGTCATAAAAATCTAACCAATAAAAATGAATTTTAGTAATATTTTCAAGTAATATGTTGTTGTTAATGCCAAGGGTTAACTTGGCGAAATATCGTCCGAACAACTTCGACCACGACAAGGACAAAGACCATGTCTATATTTTTGCGACTTTTAATTCGGCTCCGATCACTACGACTTCGATCACGACCACGACTACGTCTTCTACACCATTAATGACTACGAGTACAGTTATGACTACGATAACGACTACAACTTATACGACTACCTACGACTTTTCGTCACAAACGATATTTTACAAAATAAAGATCGCGATATTGAAAAAAGACGTGGAATGGTCAAAGTATTTGCTACCGATTCATTTCCGACGTTTTTATGTTTGTACTATCCTTAGTTTTCTTGAGGCTGCTAGGCTGCTGGGTTGCTAGGCTGCTAACTTCACAAATTTCGAAGCGTCAGAATGAAAAAAAGATGTTATGATAAAGTTCAAATAAAGATCACGATATTGAAAAAGAGGCATGGAATGATATAAAGAAGTGATACTTATGTATTTCCGAACATTTTCATGTTTATACTATTCTTAGTTTTCTTTAGGCTGCTAGGCTGTCAACTTCAGGCTGTTAGGCTGCCAACTTTAGGCTGCTAGGCTGCCAACTTCAGGCTGCTAGACTGCCAGGCTGCCAACTTCACGAACATGCGACAACATTTGATCACTTATATCGTCTACTAATACATAAACAATCATTAAGATATTTGCACACTTGAGAAACGTCTTATAGATTTGCGAATAATGTTCTTTATATTTGAAATCATTGCTCTGTCAAATTAAAAGATTTACCAAATTTCAGCGAAAAAAATAAGGCAAATTATACAAGTACTTGCGCTCTCGAAATACTTTATAGATAAGCAAATTAATGTCTTTATATTTGAACTCATTGTTCTGTCTCAATCAGTCGTATATTATGTCTTTTATGACATTCAAATATAATACTCATACATATCTATGTAGTATATTTAATGCGGTTACAAACCACAAAAGAAGAAAGCAAACTTACTTTACAGGGTCAAGACGATCATATATATATATATTGATCCAAGTCCAAAATTTCTTTGCCAATTTTAAAAATATCTGTGAATATTATTCAAAAATTAGGATTCAAGAAAATCAGACGGTTTTACATCAACCTTAAAGATCCATAATATGAGCCGCGTCACGACAAAACCAACATGTAAGGTCTTCTTTAAACAATATAAAGTCAAATGCCCTAACCCAAGCAAAATATCTAGGAGATTTGGCATCGTCGTTTTTAGACCGGGATGTAGCACCGATATATCTGTACTATATCTGACCGTACCGGGGCTCTGTCGGGACTCTACCGGTGATTGTCGGCACTCTATCTGACCGTACCGGGGCTCTGCCGGGATCATCCGGGACTCTGCCGACATCATCCGGGGCTGTGCTAGCATGGATCTCAGCTTTTATGATCTCTTTGTTCGAAGACTTAACAGCGTTTGAATACCGTGTTAGGTCATCCGTCGTCCACTTACTGTCTGCATTATCCGTAATTTCAACTTCACTCTGCATGGATGTCCCGGAGTTCATCAAGGTTGTTTTAAGAATGGACATTGGGTATCGCCGTAGTGCTACCGGGGTTATTGCGACTGCAACAATATTTTCATCCCGGATCGTCTGGGGTGGTCCTGGGCTTTGTCGGGATGCTGGTGAGAACGCTACTTAAATCGGTACTTTTAATCCCTATGGAAACCTTTTATAACTGGCTGATGCATTACTGTTGATCATAGAAATAAGTGCAATTAACATATGAAAAGTTGAGACATTTATCGTTAACCGATTTGGACATTTATGAGCACCTAATTTGTTGCGACATTTTTCGTTAATTTTTGGACTTTTATCGTTAAAGGAGTTTTGGACATTTATCGGCGATTGAGACATTTATCGTCAATTTTTGGACATTTATCGTCGTTTGGACATTTTTCGACGTTTGGACATATATCGGCGCTACAAGTGGTTTACGGTAATGCTTAGATACTTTGTCTGATTATTGTACCAAAAATTGTTTAACTGTTAATCTTAAATAATGACACAAGTGTTTGTATTTAGGAAAGTCAAGATGATCCCAATTAGTCTTTATTATGAAAATAAACTTTTACAACAAGTAACGTCTTACAAATATTTACGAATTTTGTTCAGCTCAAATGGCTAATTTACAGTTTGTCAAGATCTGTATAAACGTGCAATAAGAGTTTCATTAAACTATCAAAATATTTTGTTGATGTGAAAAGTAGTATAAAAACATACGGCCCATTCTTTTATACGCAAGTGAAATTTCCCGTATTGTTAAAAAAAGATGATTATGTTGTTGAAAACTCATTTAAAAACTTGAAATGTGACAAATTGCACATAAAAGCTTTAAAATATATTCTTGGCGTTCACAAAAATTCTGCAAATGATGCTATTCTTGGTGAAACTGGAAGATATCCATTATATATAAATATTATTACGCAATCAACAAAATACTGTTTTCAAAACAAAGTTCACTGATATACTCTGCAGTTAAAAAAATGTCATGCATGCAAACAGCAAAAATAGCTCGGTATCAAGTATGATCTTTGTTTTTTGATAAACTTTAAGTAACTAAGCATTAGCATTATAGCAAGAATTTATCGAAAAAAGTTTAAAAACAGTGCTGAAAGTGAGTTTAAAACCAAATGGGCAGAACGATTAGATATATGCTACAAAGAACATAGTGGAAAATTGAATACTTACTTAAGTTTTATTCATGAACTTTATTTGGATGTTCTTAAAGATCATGTTATTAGATCGTCTCTTTCTAAAGTAAATTTCGAATAAGTGCCCTTAGATTTGAAATAGAAACGGGGAGATATCGAAATATATCGGAATACATGTCATTGATAGAATTTGCAAATGTTGCCTATTAGAAGATATTGAAACGGAAGAACACTTTATGTTGAGATATTATCTTTATGACTTTGAAAGATCTTTTATTAATTTCTCATATATCTGAAAAGGTACCAAACTTTTAAACTCCAAAAGTGTCTGAAAACAGTTTGTTTGTATGATGTCTAGTGAGAATAATGATACTATTAATGCTGTAGCAAACTTTGTTCATAAATATTTTCATCTAGACTCGAATTTCTAAAAAAATGTAACATCTGGTTGAACTTATATAGTTGATCATTTGACTTACATTTTCTTTTATGCATTTACTTTTTGTCATTTAATATGCTTTAGTTTCTTATTTTTACAAAGTCTTTTGTTATTTGTGTTCACTTATCATAATTAGGTTTTAGTTATGTTATGTTTTTTTTAATTCTGTACATCTTTTACAATGTAAAGGCCCATGATTGAAAATAAAATTTATTCTATTATATGGCTTTTCAGGCAATTTGCGAGTTCATATGTCGTTTCTGGCAATTGGCGATTCAGGGATCTGGATAATTTACATGCTGTTCCAGGCAATTGGCGAGTTCACATGGCGTTTCAGTCAATTGGCAAGTTCATATGGAGTATCAAGCATTTTGCGACTTCATATGACGTGTCAATATGGTGTTTCATTCTTTTGGAAATATATTGAAGATCTTTATATAAGATCAATAAATTACAGCTTTGAAAATAATGAATTATCAATAATCCAAAAAGAAGGTGTCATTATATGTATTCCAAAGGGTGAAAAAGACAAAAGACTATTGCCGTCCAATATCTCTACTAAATGTCTCTATAAAATCGCATCAGCTTGTATCGCAAATAGAATTAAAAAATTCCTTCCTTTTTTGATAAATAATGATCAAACCGGCTTTATTTCTGGTCGTTTTATGAAGCTTATATGACCTTTTTCATTTTACAGAATAAAAAATATACCGAGCCTACTTTTACTAAACGATTTTGAAAATGCTTTTGATTCTCAAGAATGGGCATTTATATTTAAAACATTAGACTTCTTTAATTTTGGTCGCTCTATTAAGAAATGGCTAAATTTAATGCTTTTAACTCAAACAGAAAGTTGTGGCAAATCTCCGAATGGTTCTCTATAAAACGTGGCTGTAGACAAGAAGACCCATTATCCCCCTATACTTTCATTCCCTCTGGAGATACGGGTCCTCTTAATACGTAAAATGACAGTATTACTGGTATTAAAATAGGTAATAAGGAACACCTTGTTTCACAGTTCGCAGATGACAAATCTCTTACTTTGGATGGTACAGAAAAATCTCTAAAGAATACACGTACTAGTGGTGCTAATATTCTATGCTCACGCCTCCGGCCTTCACATTAATATAGAAAAAACAAAAGTTATCTGGTTTGGAAGCATGAAAGGAAGTTATATTGAATTTCAAAAAGGAGAAAATCTGACGTGGGAAAAAGAAACTTTAACTGTTCTCGGAATTAAATACTTAATCTGAAAGATATAATTAGTCTTAACCATAACGATAAATAGAAGACATAAAATCATTACTACAATAATGGTCTAAAAGAATTTTACCCCCGTACGGGAAAACAACTGTTATTAAAACAATGGCTCTACCAAAAATCAATCATTTGCTTATTTCTCTTCCTAATCCATCAAACAAAGTAATCAAAGAACTAGAAAATTTTTCAACTTTCTTTGGAACAATTCCCAGATAAAATAAAAAGAGAAATCATTATAAAACAGATGTCAGAAGGAGGATTGAATATTATAGAACTGAAATCTTTTATTCATTCTTTAAAGCAAGGTTGGATTAGACGTATTCTACATGAAAACAAAATATGGAAAAATATCTTTGAAAATTCTTTTCCTGATATATGTAATTTTTCCAAATTCGGACCAGATTTTATTAAAATTTATTTTCAAGAACAGAAAACCTCTTCTGGAACGAAGTCTTTACATCATGGATAACGTTTTATTCGAAAGTACAAATAATAAATTGGAATGAATATCTCAGGCAACCAATTTGGTTCAACATTGAAGGTCGGAGGCAGAACAATTTTTTACAATAACCTATTGAAAAATGGTTTGAGTTTTGTCACTGATTTAATTGACAATAATGATCAATTCTATAGTTTACAATCTATGCAAAATATTTTACAAATTAACATAAATTTCCTACAATATGAAGGACTTTTAAGGTCGCTAATTAATCTTAGAGTTAAACTTGAAATCAATACTGGAACTTCTAACACTTATAAACCGATAATCCCTAAGCAAATTCAAGTTATCACGCAAAATATAAAGGGATGCCATTCTATTTATGTAATGCTTGTAAAAAAAAAAGTTCCGAAATCTCGAGATAAATGGAAATATGAACTATTATCACCAGAAACTTCCGAATGGAATAAAGCCAATACTATTGTTAAAAAAAATAACACCAGATAAAAACTTAAGATACTTCCAGTACAAATAAAGAAATAGAATCTTAGCAACAAATACTTTTAACTAAGATTGGAATAAAAGATGACAATGCAGGCACCTTTTGCAGGGAAAGTAACGAAACACTTTTACACTTGTTTTGTGAATGTCGGTATGTTAGTCAATTTTGGCAGACTTTTAAAATTTTCATCAAAACTAAATGTCCGAATATTACAGATTATGAACTCTCAAAAGAAGAAATTCTTTTTCGGATAACTGATCTTAAGAAAACGGATGAAACATTAATTTTCATTTTTCTTGTTGCAAAAAGATATATTTACACGTCCAAAATTTTAACATACAAACTTTTCATAATACGTTAGTTTTTCATTATAATGTTGAAAAGTATATCCAATACTCTTCTTGTAACTGGGATTAATTTAATAGTAGGTGGTCTCCCTATCAAACTCTTGTCGACATTGCAGTATCTGAACATACTTTCACCTTATATCAAACCACAAGGAAAATAACTGTTAAAAGATCTTAAAAAATAAAAAACTATATTACCATCCAAAGTCGGGGAAGTGCCATATACATATAGAATGTTTTCTTGGCCTTATTTTAAAAAATAATGGTATAAAATATATTTTTGGTGACACATCATAAAAAAGCTTCAGGCATCTAGTATATTATACAAACATATTTTACACTTCTAATGCTAAAATGATCAATATACATAATTATATAGATATTAAGATTGCTGGAACTATGGCCTGTGCCACCTGTCGAGGGTCGGGAGTGCAACTGGCACGGCCTGGGCCCGCGTTGTCGCAGGAAGACCGTTTTGGAGCTTCTCTAGGCCCCAGGTCGTGCTCTGGTTGAGTTAAGGTCCACGATAGAGTGGGCAGAGACTATAAGTTCCGGCTGATTTGAATCTTCTTATGTTTTATGTAATTGGGAGGTTTGAAAAACTACCCTTTTTTCAAGAAAAAAAATAGCTCTTTTAATAAAGGGAAATAAATAAGTTAACATATGTTAGGAAAATTATGGTAGTTATCTTTCTTTATGAGACATTACTTTTTATAAGTATAGCAATGCTAATGTATATGGAATTATTGTCATTTTCTTTCTTTAACAAGATTTTTTTTTTTTTGCATTTATACACAATTTTAAGCTACTCCTGTAATACATATAAAAATCCTGTGATGAGAGCAGTATTTCGATTAACTATCTCGTTAGGAGACATGAAATGTGGTTTATTTTAATTGAGATTACCCTTGTCCATGGTGTTTATAAGTCTACCTACCATATATATGTGAACTACACATAACATGATACATGTACTTTCATATAACACTTTTTTACGCTTTCTTCGGGAAGACCTAATATGTTTTTGTATACATTTTTCGTTTAGGTTATCTGCTGGGGACACTTTGGAGGACAGGATGAAATAAATAAATAAATAAATAAATTGTATATAAATGAAAGTAAAATTATCTCAAAAACCATCTGTTTATAATTATTATATAATGCAATTATAAACCATTGTTTTCTTCTAACGTTCTTTTTATATTATCTCATCAATTTCAAAATTTATACTATAAATTGTATGTGAAAATCTTATGTCTCTTTTTTAATGTTTAATGATTTACTGTATGGTGATGCATAATTGTACGATTTTATGATTTTGATTTATTTATAAATGGGGTTCCACATTTGTGGTCCTGAAGCTGAAAAAATATATATAAAAAATGGTGTTTCGGCTGAAAATTATGTTGTTAAAGAAGTACATGTATTTAAATTATTGAAGAAACCTTGGTCAACAAACTGAATTTGCGGCTTATTTCTAGAAATTTAACATTTGTCAAATTTCCAGATATTTTTCTATTTGAATTTTTTGAAACAAAAATACAATGAATAATAACTTTCTTGAATTTAAAACTGCCCTGAAAAGATTTTATTTTCTTATGATTAGCTTGGACCGAAAAATAACATATTCGGTCCCAGGGATTAGTAAGATTAGGAAACTATTAGAAATGTCATCAAAATCTATATCCCTGAAAAAAAAATACAGCTAATAACTTTTATCAAACTGATGGAAAAATATTATTTAAATTTCTTTTTAACATTTGTGTCGGATAGGTAGGTAGTACCAACTAAGTTACTTCCCCTTTCGAATGCCAGCCATTTGTAGAAGAAAAAGAAAGACGATATTTGGCATGTAAGTTCCCCGCGGGTACTCGATGCATATGTAGGTCACTTATCAAGTTAGTGTTTCCACCATAAAAGTGAAAATAGAAGTGCTGCTTTTTGTATTTGGATGGAAAATATTAGAAATCTTTAATGTTTTCATTTCTAGAAAGTTGCTTACTACACCACACACACTTGGAGAATGGACCCGCCCTTCTCCGCCCATGAATATTAAAAACTAACAGTATTGTTTATTACAAGAATTAGTTTTAAATTTGTGCTTATATTAGTATGAGACGGTTAAGTGTCTAACACATGAACAAGTTTGAATAGAATTTCATAACGTTTTAAAAAAAGTCAATTTTTTACCAACGCTTCAATTTCCTAAAGATGCCAAGCTTCGAAATGTAAACACAACTGACCTACATATATTTGAGGTATTTATGTTAGCGCATGCCATTTATTTCTGGTGTAAATCAATCTATGCATATATTCCTTTAATAAATAATTGCATGTTATTATCAGATCGTACCTTTCTTCCAAGCTTTGCACATTTAATTACATTTTCCTAACCGTGTCACATGCTTCTCACAGGCGCTAGTCACATAATCAAATATTTTACAAAATCGGTCTATATATGTATATAAAGATATCTTTATATACATATATAGACCGATAATGTAAAATTTTTGATTATGTGACTAGCGCCTGTGATGCTTCTATACGAATTCATGACGACTGGAATGTTTCCCGTAAATTACAGCGGGAAAATCGCTGGGAAAAGAAATTCAATCGCAACTACTCGGCCCTTTCCATCAGTCTTCTTGATTTGGTTTCTGTACTGATAAGGGGAAGTAACCGTTGCAGGGTTTTGGTTCTCGGCAAGAAAATGAACGCGCTAAACAGTGCCGAAACTCATTCCAGTCGTCTCACATCAAAGGAAAGCGTATGTTGTTATCTTTATGAAATTATGATATTTTAGGGACTTTTTTAAACGTGGTTAAAATAGCGGAAAACAAGTTTTATGTTCAAGACATGTGACCAGGTCGTAATAATATGCAAAAATATTTGGACGTACGGTTTGCACGATAAAATAGGCATGGTGTATACAAGTGCGGATCAAGGAGGGGAGCCACGCACATAACCCTAAGTGTCTGTGTTCAACACAGGTCTGTACTGTACTGTAGCTTTCAACGAAAGAAAAAAACAAAAAACAAAACAAAACAACAACAACAACAACAACAAAACTTATATATACGGTACTTTAACCTTTTACCCCATGAGCATATTGCGAAAAATGGCCGTTTTCATTGAAAAGCCTCCTGTAACAAGTTCAAACTGCTATGAAACTATGAAAAATGCTTCAATACTAATGAAACAAATGTTGACTACACCATAGCCTCTGTAACAGCATGCTCAATGGTAAATTTCCTGTTACCATGGCAATGGGGGGACGTCTCAAAATTGCCAAAAATCACTATTTTGCATTGTTTTTTCCATCAAAACTGATTTCAAAGTGCTGCAACTTCTCAATGAATTGAGATAGAGTAAAAGGCTTTCCAGCGTCGGTTACTAGTTACCCTAAGATCGCCCTGAGGCCATTTTTAGCCTGTCACATGTCCAAAATTTTCTTGGCGATGAGGGGGACTCCGCCCCTCTTCAAACCCCCGAAACAGAAGGGGGCACCCTTCTGCCAAACCCCTTCATGTAATATTTGGATGGGGGACGGCGCCGAAAAAGTGGTCACTTTTTTTAACAACATTTCTCAAAGGAAAAACAGTGTTTGGGGCGTCTATAGGGCGTTTTTTTCACTGTTTGAAACACGCTTATATAAGGGAAAAGGTTAAAGTATTTTGTCAGCCACCTTTTCAAAGAAAAAAGGTGGATATAGAAAAAGGCTCAGTCCGTTCGTCTGTCCATCTATCACATTTTTGTGTCCAGTCCATAACTATGTCATTTTTCAAAGGAAGTTGAAATAACTTGGCACAAATGATTATTATAATAAGAGGATGTGTCAAGGGCAACAACCAGACCCCTACCTCCAAGGTCAAGGTCACGCTTGGTGATTAAAGGTCAACAATGTCTATTTGAGGGTAAATACTGTGTCTGCTCTATAACTTTCTCATCCATGAACAGATTTAGTCAATTATAGGGTATAGCATAACTTTATCATCCGTCAACGGATTTTGAAAATACTTGGCATAAATGTTGACAATAATAATAGGATGTGTCATGCACAAAACCCAGACCCATATCTCCAAGGTAAATTCTCATCAATTCTGGAACTACATGAATGATCATAATGATAGCTTCCACAGGAACTTTAATTCTATCAATGTTAACGATAATATCCAAAATATACAGGTCTATAATATCCAAAATATACCCCCTATATTGTATAAGTTTATTTATAATATATAGGGGTATTTTTGGATCTTATCATAAATATTGGCTATTTGATAGAATTTCAAGTTCATGTGGTTTTTTCTTTGGAACATACAACATAATAGTCAAAATGAACAAAGTCTGTTAATTGATTTATTTGGGAGGTCAATCTACTATTTTAATGACCTAGTCTGACCCAGCAGACTATATACATGCCTATCAATAAACCCATAACAACTCATGCTAAAATTGCAGACGAAGAATGATAATACTATGATAAAACAATTCATAAAAATTGCCTACTTAAAGATTGCAACTAATTGTTTTAATTTGTTTGCATTTCATTTCCTGTAAATTCTCCAGTTTGTTGCGACACGAATGACCGTTTCGGTAAATCTAAACTACTTCTATAAATAGATTTTCGGAATTTTACAATGTTCAGGTCATTATTCTATTTATAGGTAAAGCAATAACACACATAATAAACCACTGTGTACTACAAAATGATTAATAAAAATACTGAAAAGCGCGATTAATTGACGGATAAGATCATTTCATTTGAATATGTTTACATTGCGAAATTATCCAGTTTGCTATTCATTTTACATATCGCAACATTTCATTTTTGATAATCAAACACTCATACCAATCGGAATGTTCGGCTATTATGGCGGATGAAAAGGCTCGAGAAGTTGCAATTACCCTTTCACAAAATCTAATTTCATTACAGAAGGGTGTCGCGCTTCGGCGCGGACGCCAATGATAATATTATTATAAACGTTATCATATGTTACATATTAAGGTAAAAATTTAAAAAAAACAACAACAAAACAAAACTTTAGGAAAAAAATCTAGGTTTGGCAGCTTAAAAAGTTGTAAGGTAGGAGGACCAGAAACAGAACATTCTTTTTGCCTTACTAAGGTGACTGACCATAGACTGGCATTGCTTGTTACCCCATCTCAAGTTAATTATACTTTCCTATTTAATCTATTACATATTAAAGTCAAGCATTTAAGATTAGTATCTATAGTGGATTAAAGCTTTTCCTTAATGTTGTCTGGATAATCCTAATCCAGATTTTGTCTTATCAAAACAAGTGGGGCAGAATAAGTTTCTCTCTTTGATATCTGACTTTCAAATTAAACCTATCTTTAAACTTGTGACAAAAATTTACTCTGAAAAAAAAAAATACAAAAAAACAACAACAAAAAACCCAAACCAAACAAACATGTAGAAAGAATATTATTGAAGGCTTATCAGCAAGTTTATTTTCTTATAAAAAATTGAACAAAGACAGGGCATAAGATCTCTCCTTTTATTTTTAAATGACATCACCCTATTTTGGTCTGTAAAATGTTGTAATTTAATAATTGCATACTTATGCACAATTTGAAACACTTTTTTTTAAAAATAAAACATAAAATTTTTATACAAATAATTTACAAGTTTGTATTGTTATGTAATTGTTAAACATTTTTTTGTTTCATTTAATAGGACAGTAAACTGTTTACACTTAAAACCCCAATTTTTGTATTATGCAACAATTTCGTAAAAAGCTGAATTACAATTACCATTTTATAGGGACACTTGCACTGAGGTTTTTTTGACAGAATGGGACTGGAAATATACCATTTGATGTATGTCTGAATCAAACTTGTGTGCAAATTTTCAGATCATTCCCTTATCCTGTTTTTCCAGAATAACAAATTTTATTGTGCAAAATGACCCAAAAATTAACCTCAAATCAAGCTAAGGTTTGCCCTAGCTATGGATTTTCAAATAAATTCTGAGTATACATGTATAGCTTTTTTATCTTCCATTTGATATATATAGAGAAAATCAGAATCCCTAAAGAACATCCAAAGATGAAATTCAGAACACGCCCCATTATGCCTAAAAAATGCTATCATTTTTATTTCTTAAAAATGGATTATTTTGGTATCTTCTTACAGTTTCCAAAAATTACTCATTTGCTATATAGATTCATTATCTTTTGCATTTTTTGCTTTTTGCTCTGTAATGGCATTTGGTATAATTGTTACGTCAAAATACTACTTTGTTTACGTTTTACTACCTTGACAACACTTTACTGCATGTTCAGCTTTACTTTCTTCAGTGGTTTAACATCTAACATGCTCTTGATCCACTAATAAAACATTATAAAACACCTGCCTTATAGTTCATACAAATTAAAAAAAGAGGATTTTTAAGGCATCATGTGTCTTTACTGGTTTCCTAGCAGTTTCCGGCCAAAAATCGCACTTTTTAACAAACAAAATAAAAATCAGTCTACGGAGGGGTACAAAACTTCGACAGGACAAAGTTAGGTACCTTTCCAGCATTGCCATGTGTTTAATGTTGCACTCTCATTTTACTTTTTAATTTGAATATAGGCATGAATTGTAACACCTTTTTTCACCTTTATTCAAATATTCATAGCAGTTTTCCGGACCTTTTTTATTTTGACTATAATTCAGTACAATAAAGCAATATTAAAATGGTTTTATCAGACAAATAGAACTTCCCAACCTTTTCTGTGTTGTCTGCAAAAATATTTACCGAAATATTGATTTACATAAAATGGGGTCTTAGTTATTGTGCATGGATATTCAAACTAGAATTCCCCAGGTGTTGCTTATTTTTGAAAGTCGCAAGTTCTCTTATGTAACTTTAAATAATAGGTAAAACTTCATAAAACATATAAATAGTTGTACTATTTTAAATGCTGTTTAGCATAGAAAACAAATGTCTCTCTGATTGATGAAGTAATATGGATGCCTCAGTAGTAAAAATAGACTGTGCTGGACGAAAATGATAAACGGCCGGAAAACTGCTAGGGGACGGAAACTGCTAGGAAACCAGTAAAGTGCTTCACTTGGCTATGTTATTTTTTCAATTTTTAAGGCTTTATAACCTCAGTGGTGCTCCTTTCAGCAATTTTTTACATCTTTTTACATCTTTGTCCCATTATAGAAATACAAACTGTTACATTTGTAATAATGATTGTCTGCATTGTTATGATAATTAAAATATAGTAAATATAATTATATTCCAAAATTCGTAATTATGTATATTATTTTAATAAAGATTATTAATAAACTGAAGTGTTGAAAATATTTCATAAATTTCTGATAATGTATGATTTACAATTAAATTTTAACCCCTTACCACACTAGACATCTTAAATGGACTTGTCCATCATTAAATCTCGACAAAACCATTTATTATTTTTAGGGAAAATCTTAATATAAATGCTGACTGAGTAGCAATCAGTGCAGACCATGATCAGATTTTGCTGACTGTATAGAAACTGTGCAGACCATGATCAGATTTTGCTGACTAAATAGAAATTGTGCAGACTATGATCAGATTTTGCTGACTGAATAGAAACTGTGCAGACCATGATCAGATTTTGCTGACTAAATAGAAACTGTGCAGACTATGATCAGATTTTGCTGACTAAATAGAAATTGTGCAGACCATGATCAGATTTTGCTGACTGAATAGAAATTGTGCAGACCATGATCAGATTTTGCTGACTGTATAGAAACTGTGCAGACCATGATCAGATTTTGCTGACTAAATAGAAACTGTGCAGACTATGATCAGATTTTGCTGACTAAATAGAAACTGTGCAGACCATGATCAGATTTTGCTGACTGAATAGAAACTGTGCAGACTATGATCAGATTTTGCTGACTGAATAGCAATCAGTGCAGATCATGATCAGATTTTGCTGACTGAATAGCAAACTGTGCAGACCATGATCAGATTTTGCTGACTGAAAAGTGACAGTGCAGACCTGATGATCAGATTTTGCTGACTAAATAGAAACTGTGCAGACCATGATCAGAATTGGCTGACTGAAAAGAGACAGTGCAGACCTGATGATCATATTTTGCTGACTAAATATAAACTGTGCAGACCATGATCATATTTTGCTGACTAAATAGAAACTGTGCAGACCATGATTAGATTTTGCTGACTAAATAGAGACTGTGCAGACCTGATGATCAGATTTTGCTGACTGAATAGAAACTGTGCAGACCATGATCAGAATTGGCTGACTGAAAAGAGACAGTGCAGACCTGATGATCATATTTTGCTGACTAAATAGAAACTGTGCAGACCATGATCAGATTTTGCTGACCAAATAGAAATTGTGCAGACCATGATCAGATTTTGCTGACTGAATAGAAATTGTGCAGACCATGATCAGATTTTGCTGACTGAATAGAAATTGTGCAGACCATGATCAGATTTTGCTGACTAAATAGAAATTGTGCAGACCATGATCATATTTTGCTGACTGTATAGAAACTGTGCAGACCATGATCAGATTTTGCTGACTGAATAGAAATTGTGCAGACCATGATCAAGATTTTGCTGACCAAATAGCAAACTGTGCAGACCATGAACAGATTTTGCTGACTGAAAAGTGACAGTGCAGACCTGATGATCAGATTTTGCTAACTAAAATGCAAACTGTGCAGACCATGATCAGATTTTGCTGACTTAATAGAAACTGTGCAGACCATGATCAGATTTTGCTGACTGAATAGAAACTGTGCAGACCTGATGATCAGATTTTGCTGACTGAATAGCAAACTGTGCAGACCATGATCAGATTTTGCTGACTTAATAGAAACGGTGCAGACCATGATCAGATTTTGCTGACTGAATAGAAACAGTACAGACCTGATGATCAGATTTTGCTGACTGAATAGCAAACTGTGCAGACCATGATCAGATTTTGCTGACTGAATAGAAACTGTGCAGACCATGATCAGATTTTGCTGACTTAATAGAATCTGTGCAGACTATGATCAGATTTTGCTGACTAAATAGAAACTGTGCAGACCATGATCAGATTTTGCTGACTGAATAGAAATTGTGCAGACCATGATCAGATTTTTGCTGACTAATAGAAACTGAGCAGACCATGATCAGATTTTGCTGGTTGAATAGAAATTGTGCAGACCATGATCATATTTTGCTGACTGTATAGAAACTGTGCAGACCATGATCAGATTTTGCTGACTGAAAAGTGACAGTGCAGACCTGATGATCAGATTTTGCTGACTAAAATGCAAACTGTGCAGACCATGATCAGATTTTGCTGACTGAATAGAAACTGTGCAGACCATGATCAGATTTTGCTGACTGAATAGAAACTGCGCAGACCTGATGATCAGATTTTGCTGACTGAATAGCAAACTGTGCAGACCATGATCAGATTTTGCTGACTTAATAGAAATGGTGCAGACCATGATCAGATTTTGCTGACTGAATAGAAACAGTACAGACCTGATGATCAGATTATGCTGACTGAATAGCAAACTGTGCAGACCATGATCAGATTTTGCTGACTGAATAGAAACTGTGCAGACCATGATCAGATTTTGCTGACTTAATAGAATCTGTGCAGACTATGATCAGATTTTGCTGACTAAATAGAAACTGTGCAGACCATGATCAGATTTTGCTGACTGAATAGAAATTGTGCAGACCATGATCAGATTTTGCTGACTAAATAGAAACTGTGCAGACAATGATCAGATTTTGCTGACTGAATAGAAATTGTGCAGACCATGATCAGATTTTGCTGACTAAATAGAAACTGTGCAGACCATGATCAGATTTTGCTGACTGAATAGAAATTGTGCAGACTATGATCAGATTTTGCTGACTAAATAGAAACTGTGCAGACCATGATCAGATTTTGCTGACTGAATAGAAATTGTGCAGACCATGATCAGATTTTGCTGACTAAATAGAAACTGAGCAGACCATGATCAGATTTTGCTGGTTGAATAGAAATTGTGCAGACCATGATCATATTTTGCTGACTGTATAGAAACTGTGCAGACCATGATCAGATTTTGCTGACTGAATAGAAATTGTGCAGACCATGATCAGATTTTGCTGACCAAATAGCAAACTGTGCAGACCATGATCAGATTTTGCTGACTGAAAAGTGACAGTGCAGACCTGATGATCAGATTTTGCTGACTAAAATGCAATCTGTGCAGACCATGATCAGATTTTGCTGACTGAATAGCAAACTGTGCAGACCATGATCAGATTTTGCTGACTGAATAGAAACTGCCCCGGCGAAATTCATGGTCATTTAACCATGAACTACCATGAACTACAATGGTATTTCATGGTCCTGTAACCATAAACTACCATAGTAGACCATGTTTTGTTAAATGGCACCACAGCTTTTCATGGTCACCTAACCATGGTTGCTAACACCATGGTCTACCATTAAAATAACATGGTAGATCATGTCTACTGACACCATGTTCTACCATGTTAATTTTTTCCCACTGGTGAAATGTATCATGTTTTATCATGAAATAACATGAACTAACATGGCTCTCATGCAGATCATGGTTAGCCATGGTTGACCATGTTATGTTACACGACCCTATGTAAGACGACTTTCGTAAATTACTTATGATGTAGACTAACATAATAATAGTATACATAAAACTATGTATATCTTGACTGAATTTGTTTCCTTTGTGATCACTTTTATTTGTAGACCAGCCAGCCTGCATATAAAACAAACAGTGCTTGCCATTTATCTTTTTAAAATGAAGTTCCAGCCTTTTCCCACTTGTATATTTTCCTTGTGTTTACATCTTTATCAGTGTTTATTCCATAATGTTTGTTAAATCCATTTGTGAAATATTAAAACTAGGTGTTGGCAAAGTCTGAGTGATTAATTCCATTGTTTAACCACTTTAAAACATATATATTATGCTGTTGACAATCACACATGGATTTGGATGCCATGTTGACTGTTGCATTGTGGTAAGGTTTACCTCCGCTTTGAAGAGTATTCAAATTATAAGGCTAGAACTACTGTTAGATACAATGAAACTTAGGGCCATGGGTTCAAAACCCAGAAGGGTCAACATTTTTTTTCTTCTTTTTTTTTTTCTTTTAACATTATTTATGTAACTTTCATATCCCTTTTGGGAAGAAAAACAAGTGTTTCATATTTTTTTATTTAATTTATATAGGTTTTTATTGGCATAAAAATTATGTTGATAGTACACCATGGTCATTCATGGTCATTTTACCATGGTCTATAATTTTGTTACATGGTAGACCATGGTTTTTCATGATAGCTTACTGATATGCAGAATGACCATGTTATTACATGGTCATACCATGATATGACCATGGCATTTGATGGTTTTTCAATGACGACCAAGAAATAACATGTTCAGATATCAAAAACCATGAAATACTATGTTGACCATGGTACACATTTCACCTGGGCGTGCAGACCATGATCAGATTTTGCTGACTTAATAGAATCTGTGCAGACTATGATCAGATTTTGCTGACTTAATAGAAACTGTGCAGACCATGATCAGATTTTGCTGACTGAATAGAAATTGTGCAGACCATGATCAGATTTTCCTGACTAAATAGAAACTGTGCAGACAATGATCAGATTTTGCTGACTGAATAGAAATTGTGCAGACCATGATCAGATTTTGCTGACTAAATAGAAACTGTGCAGACCATGATCAGATTTTGCTGACTGAATAGAAATTGTGCAGACTATGATCAGATTTTGCTGACTAAATAGAAACTGTGCAGACCATGATCAGATTTTGCTGACTGAATAGAAATTGTGCAGACCATGATCAGATTTTGCTGACTAAATAGAAACTGTGCAGACCATGATCAGATTTTGCTGACTGAATAGCAAACTGTGCAGACCATGATCAGATGGCATAAATATGCTGGCTGCACTGATTGTATAGGTAATGCCACCAGGAGGATTCGCGTTAATAAGGATTATCATAGTAAATTATTGAATTTATTCCATTTGAACTTTCTTTGAGTTACATGTAAGAATAGACTTTCAGTATTTTCAATGACCAGGCATCAAATATGAATGAGTAACCATTTTTTAAATAGGAAAATGTTATACAGTATAGGGCAAGTCGATTCAAGTTTGCATTAATATTTTCACTCAAGGTGAAATGAAAGCATTATTTTTGCAAAAAATATCTACGTTTAATTCTGGTTTTCTTAAATTAATGACTATCCATCTTGGATAGGAAAGAAATAGAGAAATAAGTACTTTCCCTTTTTGTTCAAGTTTTGCCCATTGTCTTAGATATCTATTACGCCAATCCCTGGAGGAAAGTCAATTGGCCTGAAGGTTATAAAGATGTTTTTTCTGAATTATTTTTCATTTTCCAGTGTAAATTTAGTGCTTTTTCATTGTCCTGTGTAAATTCAGTGCTTTATCATTGTCCTGTGTAAATTCAGTGCTTTTTCTTTGTCCAGTGTAAATTCAGTGCTTTTTCATTGTCCAGTGTAAATTTAGTGCTTTTTCATTGTCCTGTGTAAATTCAGTGCTTTATCATTGTCCTGTGTAAATTCAGTGCTTTTTCTTTGTCCAGTGTAAATTCAGTGCTTTTTCATTGTCCAGTGTAAATTCAGTGCTTTTTCATTGTCCAGTGTAAATTTAGTGCCTTTTCAGTATCCACTGTAAATTCAGTGCTTTCTCATTGTCCAGTGTCAAATCAGTGCTTTTTCAGTGTCCAGTGTAAATTCAGTGCTTTTCCATTGTTCATTGTAAATTAAGTGCTTTTACATTGTCCATTGCAAATGCAGTGCTTTTTCATTGTCCAGTGTAAATTTAGTGCTTTTTCGTTGTCCTGTTTAAAATTCAGTGCTTTTTCTTAGTCCATTGTAATTTCAGTGCTTTTTCATTGTCCAGTGTAAATTCAGTGCTTTTTCATTATCCAGTGTAAATTTAGTGCTTTTTCGTTGTCCTGTGTAAATTCAGTGCTTTTTCATTGTCCTGTGTTAATTAAGTGTTTTTTCATTGCCCAGTGTAAATTCAGTGCTTTTTCATTGTCCTGTGTAAATTCAGTGCTTTTTCATTGTTGTGAGTAAATTTAGTGCTTTTTCATTGTCCAGTTAAATTAAGTGCTTTTTCATTGTCCAGTGTAAATTTAGTGCTTGTTCATTGTCCTGTGTAAATTCAGTGCTTTTTCATTGTCCATTGTAAATTTTGTGCTTTTTCGTTGTCCTGTGTAAATTCAGTGCTTTTTCATTGTCCATTGTAAATTTTGTGCTTTTCATTGTCCTGTGTAAATTTAGTGCTTTTTCATTGTCCAGTGTAAATTCAGTGCTTTTTCATTGTCCTGTGTAAATTCAGTGCTTTTCCATTGTTCATTGTAAATTAAGTGCTTTTACATTGTCCATTGTAAATGCAGTGCTTTTTCAGTATCCACTGTAAATTCAGTGCTTTCTCATTGTCCAGTGTCAAATCAGTGCTTTTTCAGTGTCCAGTGTAAATGCAGTGCTTTTCCATTGTTCATTGTAAATTCAGTGCTTTTACATTGTCCATTGTAAATGCAGTGCTTTTTCATTGTCCAGTGTAAATTTAGTGCTTTTTCGTTGTCCTGTTTAAAATTCAGTGCTTTTTCTTTGTCCATTGTAATTTCAGTGCTTTTTCATTGTCCAGTGTAAATTTAGTGCTTGTTCATTGTCCTGTGTAAATTCAGTGCTTTTTCATTGTCCATTGTAAATGTTGTGCTTTTTTGTTGTCCTGTGTAAATTCAGTGCTTTTTCATTGTCCATTGTAAATTTTGTGCTTTTTCATTGTCCTGTGTAAAATCAGTGCTTTTTTATTGTCCATTGTAAATTTTGTGCTTTTTCGTTGTCCTGTGTAAAATCAGTGCTGGTTTATGACCTGTCAAGTACCTGAGATTTAAGTTTTAGAATAGAAAAATTCTTTTTAACTTGGGACTCTGGAACTCAATCAAGGCAGCATGGCTTATTTAAAAATTGATATTAAGGACATTTTCGGGAGTTCATATAGACATAAAGGCAAAATGAAAACTGTTCATTAGAATTCCTTTCAACTTGGCATGTTGTTAGAATATGATAACAGAAACATTTTAAGCAAACAAAAAATTGGGGTCATCTTTCTCATTTTTGAGTTATCTGCCCCTGAATAAGAATTTTATACTTATTTGAGGTCATTTCAAGAGCAGATAACTTATACATACTTAAATTAATTCTTGTTTTTACATCTGGATTATGTTTTTTCTTTTTATTGTTCAGTACAATACATTATAACATGCAATTCCTTATATCGTTTCTGTTTTTTTGTTTTCAATGAAAATAAAAGTACTTGAAATTCTTTAAAAAAAGGCCATTTTTTTAAGAAAAAATGCACAGGTAAAAAGAAGAACAGGAAAAAACATTATCCACTCTAAATTCTTTCTTGAAATTTTGCATATCGACTAAAACCAAGGTAAGCTTCATGAAATAAGAAAAAAAATAGTATCGTTTCCCTTAATTGTAAATTAACTGCTGTTGAATTTAACGCAAAAGTACAATTCAAGGGCAGATAACAGGTGACCCCAATTTTTTAAAATGTTTCTGTTATCATATTCTAACAACATGCCAAGTTTAAAGAAATTGTAATGAACAGTTTTAAATCGCCTAAATGTCTATAATTATGAAAACTCCTGTAAATGTCCTTAATGGACATAAATTCATTTTAAAGGGACTTCACTGTGGTTTTTTGACACGATGGGTCAGGAAATAATTTTTCTAGATTGATTTAGATCTATATCATATCAATAACTTGTGTGCAAAATTTCAGACCATGTGCTGACACTCAATTCTTCTAGAATAGTTATTCTTATTGTGTAAAATGACCCAAAATTTAAAAGTGTATCAATGCTTTTCACTTACATCTGCTAAGAATAGCATAAAAGTTTGATTTTCATTATACTTTTGAGTATATTTCTTTGTCTTTGTTGTAAGTGTCCAAACTGATCTATGAAAGAAATTCAAATTTTATGTTTTTAGGCTTTTGGACCTCATAGTAGTGGAGTTCCTTTAATATGTATTTGTACAGCATTTGTTAAACACTTAAAGAGGAATATGTTTTGTTTCAGCAGAAAGATGATGTACAGAAAGAATTGCAAGGTGATAAGGAGGATTTGTTTTTCAGACTATTAAATTATTCTTATCTCTTGCTATACATATCACTCCTGGTAACAAAAGATTTATTATTAAATTACAGATATCTGTATTTCTTCACCTTGTATTTTTATTGCAAAGAATTTTTGTGCAACCTATTATCCATGGTTTTAGGAGATTTCTGTCTAAGGTTAATACATTTTATCTCAGCTTAAACATCAAAAAAGCAGAAGATGAATAATGGAACAAAGTTTGAATCAGAGATTCTGTTCATGATATCGCTCGGAAATTTAGAGAACTATCCTCTTTGCTTAACAATTTTACAAGTTTATTTCTTGCATAATATTATCAGACTGGTGTTTCCATTAGTTTTACTAATGCTGGAAATTTCATCTGGCATAGGGGGTCAGATGAGTCGTGTGCTATACATGTGGCATGCTTAGGATGACATAATTTCGCTGTTATGAATGAAGTTGAAATTTCATATGCTTTTGCAAGAAAATAGTTACGGGTGTACTGTCCTAGGATGATAACTTGAGCCTTTGTTTACATAACAAAGACCAATAACAATGCGAAAAATAGGTTAGGCAGATCAATCCCACAACCTATAAAGATGAAAATAAAACTTCATGTTACCATATGTCTTGTTAGCACAGTAGGTAGAGCAACCGTGTCGTAATGTGTTTTATCCGTACACGGCAGAGGTTCGACTACTCGTAAGACACATTTTTTTCCTCAGAACAGTCAATTGTTCAGAAAACAAGTTTGACCGTTTTTGTTTTTCTTTTCATATACATACATGAATATGAGATCAAATATTTTATCAAATACAAAAAGAAAATAGAAATAAAAAAATAAATATATACTATAAAATATATATTATAAGAATAAAACAAAAAGGAAAACGAAAAAATAAATAAATAATAATGATAAAAAAACAGAGCAAGAAGAAAAATTGTGGTTATGAAATGGCACTACGTGGGGTTCGAACCTATGAGTACAAAACACTAAAAGTTACTATAACTTTGATCTACCGTTGGTAATACACCAACGATACTGTAAGAATAATGGTTTATAGTATATGTAAGTGTTTACTTTTACAATATCGGATAATAATCCAGATAACCCCGTTTTTGGACTTTCCCATGTACCGTTAAGTCCAAATTATCATCCTAGGACAGTAATGACGTAAATTTCCATGGAAAATTGTTTAATTAAGGTAAAGAATTCAAAATATGATGATGTATGGTAGGATATGCAAGAAAAATATCTAACATACAGTGTGTTTACGGTTTGTATCAGAATATCTTTCCCTCTGGAACCGTCCAATCTGAATCGGAATATATGACAGATATTATTAATCCTTTTAAACACTGTAGCATACTTAATGGTATTAGTGTAGGTGGCACCTTTTACCTTCATAAGATTCCATTTTCAATCCACACTGAACAATGAAACATATACACATCATAATACATGGTGTCACTTAATTGAGGTCAAGGTCAAATTTTAGACAATAAAAACTTAAGTCGTATTGTGTTTACATCAGTGCCCCATATGTCATTCTTGTATGTATGAAATAACGTCAGCTTGTTTATGAATGAGTTGTTAACTTAGGATGACGTCATGATGCTGCTTACGGATTGGCGCCGTTTTGTCAAAATATTTATTAACTGATATGGATCTAATATGTGGCGTTAGTGTATGTGAGATATTATTTCGGTATTGTATGAAAAGAAGACATTATACGAACTGAAAATATAAATAAAAATACTTTTTATTGTTGCTTTAAAATGCTTTGTAAACTATACAATCGAGGGTGAAAACATAACAGCACATATACAAGTAGTCCCTAACCGGTGTTTATTGGCAGTTTAACACCAGTTTTTTTCCTTCTTTGTCTATAGTGACAAAATCACGTGAGTGTTAGAATATGTCTTTAAAACACTGTTGAAGTGTCTTTTTTTAAAGAAAATGCAAATTGATATTTTTCAATCTTTATTAAAAGCGTTATATTGGACTGTTTTTATGAGTTACATCATAAATGATTTTTTCATGTTTGGTTGATATCGCGGGTTTGGGGAGTTAGGGGTGGGATAAACTCAACAAGCCACCAGATAAAATTTGTATCAGTCTCTTCAAAAAGACCTAATAACATTGTTTAAATGAATATAATTCATCTTTGGAAAAAAGCTGATGAAATAAATATGTTTATAATCTATATAAGTATATATCAAAGTTGTAAAATTTTGCATATTAATTGTCAATTCAACCAAGAACATATCAATCATAGTTTACATGCAGAACATTTACTGTTTATTGAATTTAATCAAGTGAGAAAACAAATTGTGTTGCCTACATTACTCCATCAATTTATTATACAAAAAAGACATTAAGAGCATAGTAAAAGCATTCACCGCTTGAATAGTTAAATCACATTGTAAAGTTTTTTAATCAAACTCTCGTTAATATTTTCAACTGATAAAACTGCAATTAAATGCAGTTTGGCCTATATACACACAAAGAAACCTTTTTTATCTGAAATATGTTATATTATTTTGTTTGTTTTTCAAACAAGATTGTTAATTTAAGAAGGAAATTATGCTGTCTCCTTCCTGTTTTACGATTACGACTGAAATAATATTATAGATAGGTAAAGGAAAATTTACATTGGTGTAACTTTTATCAAGGAACATACATAATATCACACTGCACATAGAAATATGAATACTTTTAAAGACTGCTTAGTGTACTCAATGTTATTATTATGTTTTAGTAATGTAGTCTTACTGTAATGCTTTATCGCCAAAAAAATTCTAACATCGGACAATATCGTAGCAAATCAGTTATTACCGGAAAATTATTTTTTCAAAAAGTTGGGCATTAGATTATTTTTTCTCTATTATTTTATATTTTTATCTTTTATTATTTTCCTATTGATAATTGTTTAGCCTTTATTATTTTCCTATGATCTATTTATTGCTTAGTTTGTATGATCAAACTTATTGTTTAAGTTTTATAACTTTTGTTATTTAACTAACTATAAGGTTATATTATTTTTCTATATTGCTTAGGTTATATTTTTCTCCTTTTGTTTATGTTTAACATTTGTTATATTCTTACTGTTAAGATTTTATTTATTTTCTTATTGTTAAGCTTTGTTATTTTCTGATTGTTGTTCTGTTGTTTAGCTTTTTACTATTTTTACTATTTTCCTTGCATTTAGTTTATTATTATTTTCCAATTTTTCATTTTTATTACTTTTTCACTTTTTAATTTTTTTTATTTCTAAATCATTTTTTTCAATACTATCAATATTAAGCTTTTTTTTATCTTACATATTTTAAGGTTTATATATATATATAATATATATATATACTTCAATAGGCAGGTAATAACATTTAAGACACAGTTTTACCTGACCAACCGAGTCAGTGGATATTTTTCAGTGATCAAACTAAGTTAACTATCTATTAAAGAGTTAAACACCAGTCTTTCTTATCTCACCAATCAGATAGGCAGCAAACTGTAGGGACAAGGCATATTCTTCCGGAGTAGTTTTCATTGTAACGGAGGAGTATTTTTGCATTTAATGGCTACTGGCATATAGCTGAGGATATGTTTAAACCTACTGAAGCAAAATGATGGCTTAAATTGGAGTAATTTAGTTAAATTTCAGTGTAAATTTGGAACAGTAAAAATGTATGTTCGGCTATTTTCAAATATTTGGATTTTTGTAGTTTTGTTATATTTATCGTGTGTATCTGTACAAAGTAAAAGGAATAAAAATGGAAATAGTCGTTTAATATCAGGTAAGGATTTAAATGGATCATTACATGTATATTATATAGAGTATAATAAGTTTTGTAAAAAAAGTTATTACTGTCGACAAATTCATATAGCTATTCAAAATGTTAAATCAACATTTTTTGTAACAGTTCTGAATTGATATAGATTTGAATTGTAATAAATTTAAACTAGTTGAAAGAAGTAATAGCTGTGGGTTATTGATTAGAAATTCTTTATACTCGATATTTTCAATTGCAAGATAATTATGTAATTTTTTGCATATTTTACATTTTTTATTTTTTATTGGGTGTAAAATCACAACTACACTGTTAGTTTTGTATTACTCATGTAATGAAAAAATTAATGTTGCATGTTTATATATTTGTAAAAATTGAGTCAAAGTTTGAAGATATAATTTAACTGTAGAAATGATTTCTGGCAATGTGAAAATTGCTGAAAAACAAGAAATATACTTACAGTAATAATATTATTGGTCTATCAGTTACCAAAAATTCCTTAAATCTGTTTTGTGTTTGAAAATTATTATGTAATAGAAATATATATGCTCCATTACTAACATTAGAATTTTCAATAAAACAACAACAACAACAACAAAACTAAAAAAATATGCAGGCCAAAAAAGTATGTTTGTGGTCAGGTAGATAAAATTTCTGTTTTATATATACTTTTATGTAATGTTACTTTTATATAACATATCATATAGAAATAAAGGCTCCGAAATAAATAGGCAAAGAGGCAAATTAAAGGTCTTAGGGTCAGGCGTAGGACATTCTAAAGGGAACTATTTTCATTTTTGGCGCTGAATTCGAATAATTCTATATAATTATTATAATCTCATATTTTACTTCTTCATTAATTTGTATGCCTTCCATGACAAGGTATATATATGTATGAAATATAAACTAGATTTATTAATCTTAATATGTTTAAAAATTTAAACACTTGTCTGTAAATAATTAGTAAAGAGTTGTAATTTATGTTTATGATTATTTTTTATAGATGTAATCAATTGCTAAGGGTTGTTTGATTATACACATATTCTTAATTATGAAGAAAAATTAACAGGTGCTTAGCATCTGTTGGCAATTTTAATCCATATCCAATTTAGTGATTTAACATGTTTCTTCTTCTTAATTTAATTATGTATTTAATTACTTGAAGATAATTTTTTATTTAATTATTAAGGCTGAGGGTGGGGGTGGGGTTCTTGTATTAGGTTAATCAATTTAAATGCTTGATTTAATGGATTGCAGCCAACAAGATTGCAGTCTTGTATATAATATTATGAACGCCTATTTACAAACAGTAAAGTTTGGTATATGTTAAAAAAGCAAACTGTTTCCCAGTATATTCAAGTATATAAATCAAAAAAATATCTTTTCGAAATCTTTGCGATTAATTTTAAAGTGACCCGATACTCAATAGATAATTTTTTATTCAAAGTGCAGCGACCTCAATTTATTTATCATAAGATTTTGTAATATGATAGAGTCTTTTGTTCAGTCGGTAATGGTCGAATTTGACACCCCTTTCTTTCCAAATTGTAGCCCTGTGTGATTTAAATTGATATTTTATTAAAGAGTCCACATGACTCAAATGAGATGTGGATTTTAACGAAATAATTTAAAACTAAAACAGTGCCACTAAGAGGCGGGTATTTTGTATATGGCTAATGTTAATTGTCAATATACACTTAATATCTTATTGTAAATGTATATGTTCTGTTTTGCCCAACAGGAATATACAAAGATTGCATTTTTCTATCTTTAAGAAACTCACAGTCATAACTAGGTTTAAGTAAATCTATTTAAATTTATGACTTTTCAGTTATATTAGGCAAAATATTCATGTTTGATAGAGGAAAAAAAATGAAGTTGGGTAATTTATAACGGGTCTATAAATGTAGAGAACAAAGTTTAACACTAGTTTATCCATGATGTCTTCTCCCTTTGCAGAGCCAGGCTTCATTTTTTTGTATTTCATTTATGTTACGGCCATATGTTTTGATGATTTCACCAGACGGTTCTAACTATAGGTTAATTAAATGGACCAGTGGCTTTACTAACTTTGTACAAATGTAAATAGCAGCATGGTTCTGGTTATATACATGTCATTAAACACAGCAGGAAGGCTTATCAGCTGTGGGCTTTGCAGATTTAAAGATCACAAAAGAATCAATAGGTGGAAATTTCTTGGAAGATTTATTACTTCCTCTTTGAGTACTGTATTTATTGTAATAAATAACTCTCCTAAACTTTTTTATTGCAGAAAGTTACCACATTCTTTACCCTAAACATGTAAAATTTATGTAAAGTATTTGCCCAGTACTGAATTACAGAAAGTCCATTTAAAGGCCCATTATTCCTCAGAAATGCTTTTATTTTTATTGCTCAAAGGCTTTTAAGTTTTGTTAATATTTTAGTATCCAAAAAGTTTCTCATTGGGCAATTACCTAACCATCTTTTTCATTTGTTGCTATTTGGCAGTAAGTGGAATTATAGTAGTATTTTGTGTGGTAATCAAAATATATCTGTGTTTACATTTTGCTACTTTAATAACAAATTATTTCACATTTACATTCTACTTTCTTCAGGTAACAAGCATCTAAACATTCTCTAAAACCATTTTACACATACATTTAATAAAAAACATGTTTGCCCTTTCTAAAGAAGTAAACGTTTATTTGTTTCTCAGGCATAATGTGCCTTTAATGTATAAGAGATGGGGATATCAAACTAGAAGAATAAAGCTACCAAGAGTAAAGAGCCTGGTCAGATTGCACAGATGTACAGGCTGGCCTGGCTCTAAACTGGTGTCACAGGCTTATAACTTCTGGTTCCAGCAGGGCAAGGGTTATCCGTATGTTTGTTTGGTAATACCAATTTTAATGCTCTTTTTGGCCATGCCTCTGTGGTTGATTGTCTTAACCGGCTTCCCTGGATAAATTAGCAACTTCTGATTTCCCTGCAATCGACGAATACTTAGAAGATCTGTAAATTCAGAAGAAATGTTTCTTCCATAGTTTTTACATTGGGATGTTATGGTAATGAATAGTTTAATTTTTGAAAAATATTTAACTTTGAGATACTTACGATTAAAGAATATCTGCTGGCAGCTGTGGCATAAATCCTAAATCAGACTCGCTTTTTGCATACAGTACAATAATTTAGAAGCTTCAGTAAATCAGTGAAACTTTTTTTACTTTTCATTGATATATAAACATAACAATTAAGGGTTCTTTTTATCATTTTAGATCATCAAGTATATGATTTTGTGACAAAAATACGAGTACATTATGACAAACACTTGTTAATAAATGTGTTAAATTTGTATATCTGATTTTTTTCTGTACCAGTTGTTCTTTTATTGTGGTTGAGTGAAACTCAAAAGGTAGGGTATGTTATATTTATTGACATAAAAAAAATAAGTTCAAAATGATTTATATCATAGTAAAATTTTCTTTTATATACAACCTCGTCATTTCCTATGTATAAGTCATCGAACATTATACAGTGTTTTATTTAGTATACATATATATTATATATGATTATTATTATTATATAGTGACCCTTTAGTGATCCTCTAACAGGGCCTATCAGTGCAATTCATCACCTTAGTGCAGTAATGGAATAATTTATTTTAAATTCAACAGGAGTTAATCAGTTATTGCACTAAAGTCACAAATTGTTACGGTTTAGAACTGTTCACTATTTAGGGAAAAAGATGTGTAAGCTAGATAACTTAGTTGCTAGAGCCGCAATACGGTATTCAAAGGGTCCTAGGTTCAAGTCTCTGTCAGGCTGCACATTTTTTCTCACCCTGTGACATAATGATGCCTTTTAAATAAAAATCGCTAGTATGAAACTAAATTATTTTCCCATTTTTATCAGGGTAAAGCCTTTTTTTCCCAGACTCCTGGTATTTATCATTTTCTTCGTAAGTGTAAGACTATAGCTTTGAGACTTTAACCTTTAACCTGCTAGTGGCAACTGATTTTACCCTAGCAACCAGTGCCGATCAAGCACTGTTGGCTTTTATTCAGTTGGTACATTATTTCCAAATTTTCCCTGAAAATGAAGAACGGGTTTTATCCAGATTGAAGTACAGACAATGTCATTTAAAATATTTAGTATAGCAACCGGTTTCAGATTTTTTTTATTATAATCATAGTGTTATCAATTTGATCTTTTATGATAGGTTTATAAGATAGATTATCTGGGGCTTTAAGATGATAAAGTTATAAACTATGAAAGAGATACTGTAGTCAGGTCTATTAATCTAGTTGATTACACTAGATACCTGTCATATCCTACCATAATTATACTAATAAAATCAGTAAATATATGATAAGGTTTTGCGTACATAGCTCCTCTAAGTTCATTTCCTGTCAAATATAACTCTTTTGAATGACTGTTTGAGGTTAGATTTAGTGTTATAATTTGTTTGATTTGATTATTTCATGATTAGAAATTAGCTTGTAATGTGGTCACATTACTTACTATTACCATCTATTCCCCATTGCAGTGTTAAATTCCTGTTTTATAACTATTTTCCTCTTAAGCTTATCGAACAGAAAGTTCTTTCCCAGTTTATGTGTTCATTAAAAATGTTTTTGTTCATTAGAAAAAAATATTTGTCTTTGTGTCTGCACTTGAAACAATGCTTTCCCTGTTTTGTGTGTTCACTAAATATACTTTAATACCTGTTTGTGTGTTCTTTAAAAAAATGATTTCTCTGTTTGTGTGTTTACTAAAAAAATGTTTTCCCTGTTTGTGTTTTCACTAAATATACTTTTCCTGTTTTTGTGTTCATTAAAAAGATGCTTTTCCTGTGTGTGTGTTCACTAAAAAAATGCTTTTTTAGTAACTGTGTGTTCATTTAAAAAATGTTTTCCCTGTTTGCATTCAATAAAAATGGTTACCTCCTAACTGTTTGTGTGTTCAATAAAAATGCTTTCCTTGTAACTGTTTTTGTTTAATTACAGAAAATGTCTGTTTTTCATGTTTTTAGAACAGTTAAGAATAGTAATTTAGTGTTTTGAATTGAAGTCAAAACATCACTTTGTTTACAACTTTCTACCTTTATCACATGTTATTGTTTGATTTTATTAACCTGTCAATTACATACTGATTACACGGTCAATGCACACAATATATTAATCTACGGTAGATTTTCCGTAAGTTTCGTGAGATGTACCCTGTACGATGGAATTTAATTTAATTTGTATATGTAAAGTAAGTGTACTGACCGTTATATCGCAATAGGGTAAAGTACGAGTTTATAATTTAAGTGCCAGACGTGTTTTAAGTTCGAGACCGCGTTGGTCCATGTTTTTTCCTTATTTATATTTTCATCATTTTTGAAGCTATATTTGGTTTTTGTATGTTATTATGTTTCACTTAATTTGTAAAGTCTATACTCTTTTTAAATAACATGGTTTAAGAATTCATGTTTAAAATTCATTCGGATTAAAATCAATAAATGTTATTACACACTTCAAATCGATTCATTTAAAATTTACTGAAAAAATAAAGAAAGAGTAGGCCTAAAACAATGTCATCACCAAGGATCGAACCAAAGACCTCTCAATTATCAGGCATTCACTTAACCGACTGTGCTATTGTGAATTAACGAAAACCTTCACGTTAAGCTGATGTGACTTTCAAAACACATGACTATATACTCCACATTAATTCTCGTAAACTACACGGATCAAACCGAAGTGGGATCGAATATTTAAATGAGTGCTATAATGTATTCATAATTGACAGGTCAATAAAATCAGACTATATCTTACATTCAGTGCTACTACTTTAACTTCAGTTATAACAATAAATATCACTTCTGATACCAGGGCTGATCAAAAATAAACAGGACTGTGACTGTCAATTGAAGAATTTTCAACCTATCACTTATTGTTATATATCACACTGAATCGTAAAACAATACCTGTGAACTGATGCTATATCTTATCTGATAACGCAAATAGTTTGTCCGTAACAGTGAATTCAAAAACCATGGTAACGCACACCCGGCGCAGTGCGTCAATTTGTGTCATCCGGCGCTTAATGCTGCGTATATTTTACAATATGGCTAAATTGGATTTCAAAATACGCCAAAACGTCATCAACCATATCTTTGACGTGTTAGAAAAAAATGACTTCATTTAAATCATATTTATATTTGCAATCACAATTCAAAGGTCACTTGTTAAAAAAAATACTCGCGTTAAAACTATGTCGTTGGAACGTCTCGGAAATCGATCAATAAGAAAAGTTTGTCAAAAGTAAGGCGAGAAACTGTTTAAAACGTAGAAAAGGATTATAACTAACAAGAGAAAAGTTCAAGTAAGCCAGGGCATAGTTTTTGATAAGCATAAATGATTAAGAAAGGGTAATAGACAAATAGAAAACAAGTAAGGGAGAAACAGAAAAATGAAATTTTCAAGGACGTTGGTGACGTCAATCGCCGAGACGTTGAAAATTGACAATCGATTGACTGCGGACATTGTCGGTGATGTTCGACAGTAGCTACGGGACGGTGTAGTCAACTCTAAGGATTTTAAAATGATAAAAGTTAATGCATTAATTACATATATTGTATTCTTGGTTTACAATTGTATAAATTATTTTATTAATTTACGCAGTAGTCTTATGGAGAAATTGTATCAACAATTTAACAGTCACGGTTCAAATTCGGCTATGCGTTTTATTTATTTTAAAATAATGACAATTTTGTTCTTAGTTGTATTATTCTTTTATTTTCTAGTATGTATGATACATTATCATTCAGCAACATTATTCATACATAATATAGTTTATTGCATGTGCAATTTTTCCAGCAATCATGTTACAATAGGAAAGAACGGGAGTTTGCGTAATTACAGGAGCTCTTTATCATCATCCGTTTTATAACAATACAATATTATACCAACTTGTACAGAGATATATATATAGGCAGTGGATAACATGTGTACCACGTATTGGCCTACTTCGTGAATGAGTAAAAAGCTGCTCTGTTAAGGACATTACGCTTGTGACGTCGTTAACGTCAATTTTTCATATATACCGTGCGCCGCATTGCTTTACATGTACATGCCAATGAAAGCATAACTTTTTTCTTTATTAATATTTCTTGTTGTTTTTTTCTGTATCATATAGGGGAAAGATTCCGATTTATTGTCATTGTATTTTTATGTAAATTCATTTATCAGTTAAAAAATTATTTACAAAGTCCGGATAATTTTTTATCATCCCTCGTATATATTTAAAATTCACCATAAAAATATTTGCCCTTTCTGAAGAGGAGCAAAATTATTTATTCTAGAGACATAATGTGCCTTTAAGGGTTCAAAAGGTAAGGAAAATATTTGGAGTGAAAAGTCTGGAATGAAGAAATGATGCCCAGTTAGGATTTACTCATGTATGCTATATAAATTGATGACTAGAGATAAAATGTTTTGAAGCTTTCTGTCGGTGAGAGATTTGTGTCTTGACAGGCTGTGCTTATCAGTAACCCCACATGCTGATCTTCAGGTGTTAAAATTTTAAAGACAGCAAGGAAATTTTGGGAACTGTTTAGAGGGTATAAAAAGTATTTGGAAAAAAAATGAAAAAAACCTAAAAAACTTTGATGGCTTGTCTGTGAAAATTAAACATCCAACAGACTGCATTACACACTCAGATGTGGTTTCTTTCTTTTCTTCTTCTTCATTTTGGTTTATTTACTGTCTCATTTCCATTGCCCAAATTTTCAATGCTCCCTTAACTGCCAGTTCTTTTCAGAGATACCGAGAGCATGGATACAGTATTTATAATGGACCTTTGACCTTTCTTTTAACCCTTAATTCATCTGCTGAATTTTTCAAATTGACCAGCTTCAATTATTTGACACTTCCCATTATCAGTATTTTGGATATCAAGATGATCATATCAATAGTGTACAGTATCATATATAATAACAAACCATAAAAGAATTATATATGGATGTTTGTTAGTGTGAGATACATGATTTGAGATGACAATATATACATCATAGCACTGATAATAAATAATGTTCTAGAACAAAATATTATTACTAAACTATAGTTGTTCATGCATAATTACTTAGAATGATGAATTTCTATTCTTTTACTTAACAATTTGAAACCCTCATGGAAAATGTACTCGTTGTAGACCAATCCACTTTAAGGCTAATTTCTTTTGATACCAACAGTTTAAGGGTTTAGTTGTAGGGTTTTATACTTAATACAATTAGATCACCACCCATACTCAGCAAAATTTCCACCAAGTTTAATAACTATGCAATGTCATGGGTTTTTATACTTCACACTCTTAGATGACCACCCATACTCGCAAAATTTCCACCTAGTTCCTTAACTATGTAATTTCATGGTTTTATTAATTTTATTAATTTATTTTTTTTTTTGAAATATTACTTTTCTTGTCAAAGGGTTGACGTGGATAGATAGTAACAACTGATGTTTTAACAGTAAAATGGTACTAAATGAGGCTATAATTAGCTGATGATAGATATATACAGTTGTTCCTTCTATCCATAATGCCCTGATTTATTGCTTTCTGTCAATCAGTATATTCATTGATAGCCGTTCTAGCATATATTTCTCTTGAAACTAACTTTTGATGGCGTTTTTAGCTACTTAGCTACTTTAAATTTGAAACCTGGCATTTTCATAGTCATACTAGAACTATAAAAAGTATATAGTTATGTAAAGAAACACTATTTTCAAAATTTCATTTTACTTTGAAATTATTATACCCCCACAAACGAAGTTTAGGGGGGGTATATAGGAGTCAGCTTGTCGGTCGGTCGGTCGGTCGGTCGGTCGGTCCGTCGGTCCGTCCACATCATGGTTTCCGGACGATAACTAGAGTTTGGAATGTGGTATTGTAATCAAACTTGGTATATAGCAACCTTATATGGAAACTCCGGTTGGTATTGCATTTGGACTCCCTGGGGTCAAGGTCAAGGTCACTGTTACTAAAAATAGAAAAATGGTTTCCGGACAATAACTAGAGTTAGGAATGAGATATTGTTATCAAACTTGGTGTATAGCAAGCTGATATGAAGACCTGGGTTGGTATTGCATTTGGACCCCCTGGGGTCAAGGTCAAGGTCACCGTTAGGAAAAATAGACAAATGGTTTCCGGACAATAACTAGAGTAAGGAATGAGATATTGTAATCTAATTTGGTGTAAAGGAAGCTTATATGAAGACCTGGGTTGGTATTGCATTTGGACCCCCTGGGGTCAAGGTCACCGTTACAGTGTTACTAAAAATAGAGAAATGGTTTCCGGACATTAACAAGAGTTAGGAATGAGATATTGTTATCAAACTTGGCGTATAGCAAGCCTATATGAAGACTGTTGGTATTGCATTTGGACTCCCTGGGGTCAAGGTCAAGGTCACCGTTACTAAAAATAGAAAAATGGTTTCCGGACAATAACTAGAGTTAGGAATGAGATATTGTTATCAAACTTGGTGTATAGCAAGCTTATATGAAGACCTGGGTTGGTATTGCATTTGGACCCCCTGGGGTCAAGGTCAAGGTCACCGTTAGGAAAAATAGACAAATGGTTTCCGGACAATAAATAGAGTTAGGAATGAGATATTGTAATCTAATTTGGTGTAAAGGAAGCTTATATGAAGACCTGGGTTGGTATTGCATTTGGACCCCCTGGGGTCAAGGTCACCGTTACAGTGTTACTAAAAATAGAGAAATGGTTTCCGGACATTAACAAGAGTTAGGAATGAGATATTGTTATCAAACTTGGCGTATAGCAAGCCTATATGAAGACTTTGGTTGGTATTGCATTTGGGCCCCCTGGGGTCAAGGTCAAGGTCACCGTTACGAAAAATGGTTTTCGGACAATAACTAGAGTTAGGAATGAGATATTGTAATCTTATTTGGTGTATAGGAAGCTTATATGAAGACCTGGGTTGGTATTGCATTTGGACCCCCTAGGGTCAAGGTCACTCTTACAGTGTTACTAAAAATAGAAAAATGGTTTCCGGACATTAACAAGAGTTAGGAATGAGATATTGTTATCAAACTTGGCGTATAGCAAGCCTATATGAAGACTTTGGTTGGTATTGCATTTGGGCCCCCTGGGGTCAAGGTCAAGGTCACCGTTATGAAAAATGGTTTTCGGACAATAACTAGAGTTAGGAATGAGATATTGTAATCTTATTTGGTGTATAGGAAGCTTATATGAAGACCTGGGTTGGTATTGCATTTGGACCCCCTAGGGTCAAGGTCACTCTTACAGTGTTACTAAAAATAGAAAAAAATGGTTTCCTGACAAACTAGAGTTAGGAATGAGATATTGTAATCAAACTTGGTGTATAGCAAGCTTATTTCGAGACCCCAGTTGCGATTACAATTAATTGAAATATTTCTTTGTACACCGTTGATAGTTTGTGTTCAAATTTTTCTTCAGACTACTTTTTTTTCAAAAAGTCAAAGTTGTTGGTGGGGGTATTAATCACCTTCAGTGATATGTCTAGTTTATTAAAGTTTTTTCTTCTGACTATTTTCAATGTTTCATTTTACTTCGAAATTATTTATTTGCCTAGTGTTCAAGATGATTTAATTAGTTAGTTTAACTTGATTGTAAATTTGTTTAATCTTTCATAGGGCTTGTAAACTTTCATTTTTAGTCATTTTTTAGATTTCCAAATTGAATGTATATTCAACAATTTCATTATCACTAATCCCATTTTCATTTGGCAAGTGTTTGTATTGGTCAAAGTTAAATTTACAAAACATGGATTAAGTTGCTTATTGAAATCACTTGCCCCTAACCACTGATAACATTAATTTCTTTAATAATGGGACACTGTTCCACTAGCTAATACCTGGATAATCAGACAGGTCTACATTGCTAATATTTGCCTGAACTAATGCACAGGACTGGTGTGGTATAGGGTCTTTCTTCACTAGTAAAAGCTAGAAATTGAGTAAATAAACAAACTGTAATCACGAAATCCACACAACATAGTACTCTGCTATGAAAGTACGAAAGTAAGACAAAGTAATACATGTACTTTGTTGGAACCTGAAACCCAGGCAAAGATACTTTATATTAAATCCTGAAATTTAGACAAAGATAATTATACACTGTTGGATCCAGAAACACAGAATAAATAATATGCTGTTGAATCCTGAAACTCAGAAAAAGTAATACACTGTTGAATCCTGAAACCCAGACAAAGATATTTTCCTGAAATTTAGACAAAGTTATACAGATCCAGAAACTCAGAAAAAGTAATACACTGTTGAATCCTGAAACTCAGAAAAAGTTATTCACTGTTGAATCCTGAAACTGACAAACAAAATAATACTCTGTTGAATCCTGAAACTAAGACAAAATAATTGTTGAATCCTGAAATTAAAACAAAGTTATCCTGAAACTTTGACAAAATAATACTCTGATGAATCCAGACACTCAAAGTTAAACTGTGTTTAATCCTGAAACCAAGACAAAGTTAGACTCTGTTGAATCTGTAACAGTAAAGAGTCATTTTTATAAAAAATCATGTAAACAGTAATGAACATACTTTATTTCATTTTCTTCATTTTTCAGGTCTAGATTTACTGAAAGGATTACCTCATTCAGACCTGGTTAAAATAGGAGACAATCCAGAAGTGAAGGCATGGTCATTTCAAGATAAATCAAGGGAGACGATTCATCTTGATCTTCACAAAATACATCATAAAAAGACAAGGGAGCTTACTCTAGAATTCATAGGATTTTCTCAAAAACAGTCAATATCGACATTATTCGGAATCTATTTAAAAAAGAAAAAATTACCACTTGCTGAAATTAGTTTAGATATTTTGAAAAGAAGGATAATTCTTCGTTACCTAGGTAAAACATCATTCCAGAGGGTGACCTTGAACTTTGGTAAGGAATTAGTAGACTGGAAGGTTTTATCTGTGGTTTTAAGTGAAACACATTTCACAGCGAGGCTAGGGTGTGATGTGGAAAAATCTATAGCATTGCCTCAAAGGTTACAGAAGATCTCAAAGCGGGCATTTGGTGTTTTGGCTAGTGACAAATATGGTGATAATAAATTTCATGTAAGTATTTTAATTGGCAGTAAAAGTTACACCTTCAAAAATTTGGGTATATTTGGCATAATTTCATTACTAGTTAGGAAAGGAAGCATAATAAATTACCGTATTTACTCACCTGTAAGATTGACCACTTATAAGATGGGGATCCTAATTTTGTCCCAAAAATGGCACTTTTTGCTAATCTCCTCTTATAAGACAGGTATTATGGAGGGATGGGGGCAGCATAAAACCCTTACTATTAACATAGACCCATCAATATGCTGAGTATGATTAATGGTTGACATTAAGATAATGGTAGTGCTCTCATGAATTGGCCTATTAAATAAGGTGCTTTGAATGATCATGAACTGACCCAATAAGTTCCATTTTATTGGCTCAACTTTCCAAATAATAGGGAGAGCTATTGTCCTCACCCAGATGTCGTTGACACTCTTTGATTCAGATTTTGTGTGCAAGTTAGTATCTGCAAAACAACTGAAGGGAATAGGTGGAATCTTCAAATACTTACTTCAGAGCATAAGAGGAGAAAATGTCCAAGGCCCATAACTCTAACATGGATTCTGATAGAGTTATGGCCCTTTTTTGAACTGAAAATTCTCCAATATCCAGGCTCTTGTTTAACTATTAAACCTGACTGAGAATATTTGGGCACGCTGTTCTACTGGTAGCTATTATTATAGTGAACAGTCCTATTGTCATTTAAATTTGACCAGATAAAAATAGTTTCCTAATTTGACCCAGTAATTACTGATCCATCATCATTTTACTCAATAAATACATTGTTATTGTGATTTGACCCATATATTATGGTGCTATATAGATATGACCCAATAATCTAATAAGTATGATGCTGTTTAAGTAGTGCTCTAAATATTTGGCCAAATAAATATGTTACTATGATAATTTGACCCATTAAGTATGTTGCTATGATGATAATCAGATTTGACCCATTAAGTATGTTACTATGATGATAATCAGATTTGACCCATTAAGTATGTTACGATGATGATAATCAGATTTGACCCATTAAGTATGTTACTATGATGATTTGACCCATTAAGTATGTTACTATGATGATTTGACCCATTAAGTATGTTACTATGATGATTTGACCCATTAAGTATATGTTACTATGACAATTTGACCAATAAAGTATGTTACTATGATGATTTGACCCATTAAGTATGTTACTATGATGATTTGACCCAATAAGTATGTTACTATGATGATTTGACCCATTAAGTATGTTACTATGATGATTTGACCCATTAAGTATGTTACTATGATGATTTGACCCATTAAGTATGTTACTATGACGATTTGACCAATTAAGTATGTTACTATGATGATTTGACCCAATAAGTCGGTGTGTTGCTATGATGATTTGACCCAACAAGTATGTTACTATGATGATTTAGCCTTTAAGTAGGTTACTATGATTATTGGCTCATTAAGTATGTTACTATGGTGATTTGACCTAATAAATATGTTACTATGATAATTGATTCACTAAGTATGTTGCTATGGTGATTTGACCCATTAAGTATGTTACTATGACGATTTGACCCAATAAGTATTTTGCTATGATGATTGGACCCATTAAGTATGTTACTATGATGATTTGACTCAATAAGTATGTTGCTATGATGATTTGACCCAATATGTGTGTTACTATGATGATTTGACCAAAGAAGTATGTTTGCTATGATGTATTGACCCAATAAGTATGTTACTATGATGATTTATCCATTAAGTATGTCACTATGATAATTGGTCCTATGATGATTTGACCCAATAAGTAGGGAACTATGAATATTTGGCTAAATAAGTATTCTCCAATGATACTTATGAGTATATCGAGATGATGATTTGAATCAATGATTATGGGGCTAATGATTTAACTCCATGAGTATTGGTTGCTATTGATGATTTACTCACACAGAATAGATTGCTTTGGTAATTTGACTTAAAAAGGATGTTGCTATGATTACTTTTACCCATACTGTGGGCATCAACATCTACAATACACTTTGGTTTTCCATACCAGCCCACTTATTTCTTATACCATTTTAGGTATTACTTTGAAACTTAAATACCTATTTGTGACCTTCATACAAGAGGACTTATTAATTCTCTCTAGTATTTTACCTGAATTATGGCCCCCTTTTTAGTGACTTAGAACTAAGTACAATTATTTGTATCTACCAATATTATTGCTTAACAGAAGTGATGAAATCTTTATTCATACTTTGCCCTATCCCTTCACACTCAGTATTTTATTATTTTGTAGGGAGCACTGTTTCAGGCCAAGCTTTACACATATGCCATCAAGAAAAGCCAACTGCTATGTTCTCAACCAGGTAAGGTCATTTTATGCTTCAGTAAAACATCTTTAGTGTTCTTCTCTAAGAAAATTAAGTTTATCCCATAACACAGGAATGTGAAAATAAGGTCAGAATTGTGAATCAGTTATACAGAACTGGCAAAATTTGGCCAAAAACAATAAATTGTGAATAAGTAAATAAATGCTGAACTGGCAAAATTTGGCCAAAAACAATAAATTGTGAATAAGTAATGCTGAACTGGCAAAATTTTGCCCAAAACAACAAATTGTGAATAAGTAATGCCGAACTGGCAAAATTAAGCAAAAAACAACAAATTGTGAATAAGTAATGCCGAACTGGCAAAATTTGGCCAAAAACAAGTAATATCATGTGAGAAGACAGTCTAATGTTTTTGATGATGAATCAAATTGATAGAAATGAATAAGCTCAAATTGCTGTTAAGTCTCATTATACAAATATTTCCTGTTCTGAGCGTCATAAAATTAGGGTCAATTGTTGCTGTATTAAGGATACTTGTCCCAAAGGCAGGTTAGCTGACAGCCCAGTTAGACTGTATTTAGGACAGATATTCTCGAGACCCTCTGCCTCAACATTTTACATATACCCAATAACAACAACTTCACAACTTTTTTTAGTATAGGCTAATCCTTTGTAGCAATAAAGTTCTTCCTGTACTTACATTCTATCAAACTTTACATGATTTGATTAACCCAACCCAGTGGTTAAATGAAGAAGAAATAACATGTAGCACATGGTTATAATGAAACATCATTTTATCAGCTAATTCTGCAATTACCAGCACATAAATTCATCCCTGCATGCCCCCACCTTTGATTTCTACACATACTTCAGTTTCATTATAGAAATTATTTAAGCAGCCTTTATTCAGTCTTCACAGCATGCCTGTTCGAAATCACCATGTACCCTTTGATAGGGGTTTTATGTTGAAGGTAAGGGATAAGTATGTTGAGGTTAGTTAGATTACTTCCACAAGACTTTTTTATGTTCACGGTAGGTGGGTGAATTTGTACAATCAGTGGAGCAGTCTGTATTATTCCTACTTAGATTATTCACACTCAGGCACTTAAAGTATTCCCTCTCAGTGGTGGGATTTTCCGTAAGTTTGTTCCTCACAGTGGTATAATTTGTTAGCTACATAAAGAACACCATGTGAAGACTGGTACAAACCAAAAGTCTTTTCTATTTTGTTTGAAAAAAAAATATGAGAAAATGAGTCGAAATAAAAAAAGTCGCTGCAAAAAAAGTTTAACTACGTTTTACAATACCGTGATCTTTATGAATATGAATTCTGTTAAAAAAATGTTATATACATGTACAGTCATGTTTATATTTTCACCCCCCACACCCCCTCCCACTCTCTGCCCCCAAACAAATTTTGAACACGGTAAACTGGAGTCAGTTAAAATGTTAGCTTTTTTTTAGACCTGACTTTATTTTGTATCATTTATCATATTGGACACTATATTTTACATTTTTTTCCCCTCAAATCAGTTTAATATGCAAAGGTTGCTTCTGTCAGATTTTTTCCCAGACATTATCACTTTATTATTAGCTCCAATTGTTTCACAGTAAAAAGTCAGAGCTTAAGTATTTGTCATGTCCCGCCCCTCTTGTTGGTGTCTGTGTGGGTTCACCATTGTTTCATAAAGCTTCTCTCAAAGCTGGATACTTTAAACTTAGTATGTGTATGAAAATGTGACACCATTTCAAAAGGGCAAATCATCCTTGAATTAAGCTCAGTTACTTTTATATATAAAAAAATATTGTACTCCAGTAGGGTTTACATTTATGATAAGGTCCACTTCTAAAAAACAAAGCTCTCCTCTTCAAGCATGGATTCAAAATTTCTAATGGGCAGACAACCCTGAAGTCATTTTTGCTCAGTTTTTGCCCATAGCATAACAGTTTCATTGTTTTTTTTTTCATTTATGTTTGTTTTTGCTTTCTTGTATATAAAATTTCACAGATATTTTTGATCATAAAATAGAACATTATTTTAGGATTTTACCATGTTTTCATCTATATAAATTGCCAATAAAATTTCACCTCAACAATTACGCAACAAGTATTCTGTTAAGTCAGCTGTTTCCAATTCAAATTCTTTAAAAAATTGACTGTTTTTCATTGTGTTTTTGGAATGTTTACAACTTTAAAGTTTTTCGAAAATTTTTGTCAAGTGCTAACAGGGAAAAAACACATTTAAATCATCTGCCGTGTGGGCAGAACACAGAGTTTTCAATCACCAGAAAAAAAATAGCAGAAGACCTAAAATATAGATTTTTTCAATTTTTCTTCATGACGATGATGTGTTTAAATTCTAATAGGTGAATGAAGTACCTTATCTTTTATTTTATTTATCATATTAAATTTAATGGGTTTTGTTACAAAAAGATGTTATCCGCAACTCGAAACCCGGCAAATGTGGGTTTTTCCCAGCTACTGTAATGCATAGGTATAAACATACTTTTACTGTTATTGTTTAACAGTGAACTGCCCGTCACAATAGATTAGTCAACCTGTTGCGCTCATTTTTGAAACGGTAACTGTACAAGTTTGTTTGTACCCATGGATTCGCCTGGGAAAACACCAAAATATTCTTAATTCCGGGAGTCTATTAAGAACATGTACATGTATTAGAGGTCAATAACCTTGCAAAATTAATAGATTTCCCTAACATATAATGCCATCATTATAACTTTCTTAACTCTATATTTTCCCTTTTTCTTAATGTTTTCCATTTTCCTGTCAAAGATAATGGGGAAAAATAAATTCCAGGAAATTATAAATCCATGTTGCTTATGGTATTTTTTTTTTATTCATAGTTGTAAAATCTTTCTCTAAGTTTGAAATATGTCAAAAAAAGAAGTGCTTAAAAAAAAAGAAGTGCTGTTAAAATTCAGGTGAAATAAAAAAATTTAATAATCCAAAGACTACTGGAACATTGTTTTTAAAATTCTGAATAATAAATAATGTATGTTTTAGACATTCGGCCATCAGACGAGCTCCTGTATTGTTTTTTGTTTCATTACTCTTCTTTCTAGACTTTAAATAGCATTTCTTCATCAAAAGTTTTACAAGTCAAGGTTTACAGGTGAACATCTACAAATTTAAAATATTTCATAATTTTTTTATTTGCAGCAAGTTTTTTATTTGACGAGAGTGGTTACCTTGGCGATGAAGCTATTAATGGGGACAGAATTCTACTATTGGAACAACAAATTACCCTTCTCAACAAGCTTGTCGACTCTTTGAAACAACAGGTAAATTATGCATTTAAAAATCCAATTGCAGGGGCGTCTGTGGCCGTCTGCTTAAGGTCATTGATTTCAAGCCACTTGCCCCATACAATTGTGACTTTGAATCCCGAGAGAGTCTATGGATTCTTTCATGTGAGGAAGCTATCCAGCTAGCTTGTTGAATGTTGGTGGATCTAACTCTGATGCCTGTCTGTGCCTGAATTATGCATGGAAAGATAACTGAGTTCTTCCTCCACCAGTAAAGCTGGGAAGTTGTCATATGACCTATACTGTGTGGTGCGACGAAAAAACCCAACCAAACAAAAAAAAAAAAATTAAAATTGACTTTGAATTTGTATAAGAAATATGCTAAAATTAAAGAGAAAAGACAGCACTACCATAAGTACAAGTATTTAGCCAAATTAGCGACTTCAGGATCATCATTGTCCTCTTTTTTTCATATTTACAGAATACAGAACTAGGTAAGCGTATAGCAGAATTGGAGACATGTTGTGACACAGAGTGTGAGTTTGAGGGTCAGATGTTTGAAGAAGGGGACACCTGGAGTCCTGACAAATGCACTGTTTGCATCTGTAGAGTAAGCTAACTTTGTTGGTAACATAAAACCTTACCACACTAAAGATCTTAAAGGAACCCCACTGATTTCCAAAAACATAAAAATGTAATATCTGAATTTCTTACATAGAACCTCTGGGAGACTTAAAGCAGCAAGATATTCAAAAGAAAACCAAGAAATGAATTCAAAAATAAATTGAAAATTATATTTTTGTGCTATTTTTAGCCCTTTTTGAGTGAAAAGCATTGCAATTTTTTCAATTTCATGTCATATGTCACAATTAGAATAAATATTTTTGAAAAATGGAATGAGCGAATGGTCTAAAATTTTGCACTCAAGTTACTAGTTTAGACCTCTTTCAAATGAAACATTGATCTCCATCATGTCACAAAACCTCAGTGGAGTCCCTTTAAATGGACTTGCTTCATCTTTCATTCTGGACAAAATCACTCATCATTCTTAGGAAAATTTTCCCTAAGTACTGACTGAATAAAGTACAGTGTAGACCATGATCAGATGGTCCAGCTGTGTTGACTGATCTTGGTCTGCACTGTTCACATAGGTTATTTTCTGTAGCCACCAGACAACCTGTAGAGTTAATGACAAACCATTTTTTTGGACCTAGATATGTGCTTGAAGTTATTCCAGAAGGTGTCCTAATCTGTTCTCACAATGCTGTGGATTGTGGAATTTATTTGCAATTCAGTCATTTCAAAGGTTTAGTGGAACCGTTATGCAATTTTCTTCCAATAAATTTGAAAAATACATGATGTTGAACCAAATTCTCACTTGAGACATTTTTCAAAATTTTTTCCTCTTAAAATTAAGGCTGTTATGAGAATTTTAACATTACACTAATTAAGAAATGCAACATCTTACTATGTGCATAATGCATCTCACTAGGTAGGGAAGTACAGTTTAAAGACCCCGGCTTGCAAATTGCAGGTCGCTTATGAAATTTTAATGATCTAAATTTTTGGAATGTTATTAAGTGAAACAGATGCTTCAAAAATAAAGTATAAGTGTTCTCAATCAACTTGGCACAATGTTCTAGAAAAATTGGTTCAGATCTTGTAAAATTTTTAAATTACATGTATATTGGAAAAAGGCTTGTTTAAAAGTTTTAATATCTTCAGGTAATTTATATTAGTCTGAGAGAAATGATGTAAAATATATAATAATCAGGTCAGCTGGTAAAAAATTAAACATGGATGTAGGAATGGTCGTTGGAATGGAATGTGTCTTTGTCATTATTACAATTCTTTAAGTGTGAATGGACCTTTTATATGTTGACCACATTATTGGATTGACTGATCAAGTTGTTAATCTTTTTGCTCTCTGATCAATTCATGGCCACATAGATACAATTATCTGTAGACTGCCTGATCCGGTTATGGCCATGTAGATAATTAATCCCTGAATTGATTGATCAATTCATGGCCACATAGATACATTAATATTTAGACTGCCTGATCTGGTTATGGCCACATAGATACATTAATCTCAAGATTGCCTGATCAATTCATGGCCACATAGATACATTTATCTCTGAATTGATTGATTAATTCATGGCCACATAGATACATTAATCTCTAGACTGCCTGATCAATTCATAGTCACATAATTACATTAATCTCTAGACTGCCTGATCAATTTATGGCCACATAGATACTTTTATCTCTGAATTGACTGATTAATTCATGGCCACATAGATACATTTATCTCTGAATTGACTGATTAATTCATGACCACATAGATACATAATCTCTAGACTGCCTGATCAATTTATGGCCACATAGATACTTTTATCTCTGAATTGACTAATTCATGGCCACATAGATACATTAATTCCTAGTCTAGCTGAACAAGTCATGGTCACATAAATACATTAAACTCTGCATTGATGGATCAAGTTCAGTGTCAAACTAATAATAGAGAAGACCACAAGTTATGTCTTTGCATGGCACTTTATAGACTGTCAGATTCTTTTTTATGAACACTTAAGTTTCAATTTTCTGCATAGAGAGGTTTATTGAAAAATTCCTTTATAATTTAATTTTCATTCAAAATTCAAAGAAAGTACCTAATATACCAATTGAATGTTAATGTTTTAAATTATTTATTGTAGAATAGTAAACCAGATTGCCTTCAAAGAACAGATATACCATCATGTCAGAGTAAGTGTCATTTTAGTCACATGTATCATTCTTTATATTGTTGCCAAAAATTTACAGCTCATTGGCCAGTCATCTGAGATATTGTTTGCTTTTGTTGTATTTTGGCAATGAGTAAAGATATAGTGATTTTGTATTTCCTGTTAAAATATTATTAAAATAGTACTTTTGCTTACATAATTCTTCTTTTATAACAGTGCTTGATCGCAACAATAAAAAGTAAAAATAGACGTATATTTACAAAGCCATAGTGCTTGAAATAGTCAAAATACATTTAATTATTGTATATTTTCATTTACTATAGAAGAGGGTTTGATACAGAATGTTGCAGCAGACACTAAATCACAAGATGCTGGTTTATACTAGATTATTGTTCACCACTTTTAAATCATAAAGAAGATAGTTATCAGGCTCTATTTTCACAGTTTATTATAGGTTAACAACAAAATTGACTACATTTTGTTTTATAAATTTCTTCATATGCCAAGTTTGAATATCTTTACCTCTTTAGAAGTTCATTTTTAAAATAATGACAAAATTTTGAAAATGATCTTAAATCAACTGGTCCTATACTTTCAGCTCCATGCCAGATAAATCCATGCATGAACTCGGGTCAGTGTGTTTCTTTCGATACAACATCAGCTGATAATTTCCAGTGTCTATGTCAGCCACCTTACGATGGTCAGTTTTGCGATCACAAAGAGAACCCCTGTGTGTGGCCGCGTGAGTCGGGAATCTGTGACCAAAATCTGCTACGATTTTATTATGATGTAGATCTACAAGAGTGCCTTCCCTTTAATTACACAGGTAATAGTTACTCAAGATAATTACCAAAATAATTTATATTTGATGGGTTGCCTTCGTAAAAGTTATTAACATTGTCAGTTTCGAAGAAAAAGTTGAGCTATTATGATCACTGCGTTATCTCTGTCATAGAAGTCGGCAAAAACTTTAATGTAGGTAGCCCATTATCCAAACATTTTTATAGTTATCAACATGAAACTTATGGTAGTTAATTATCATGACATGGTGCAGCGACAAGGGACATGATTTTGAAAGCTATATTTTTGGTGTTTAGCCCCTTGTTATTTTAGAATTTTTGTCAAAATTGGTTACAGATTGTTGTTGCCTTTAACAGATGAGCATTTACACCGCAGTGCTCTTGTCAGTGAGCAAAAGGCTTTGTTTCCTGGACTTTTGGAATACCATTTGGATGATTGTACAGATATTTCAACTGAGCTGCATGGCTGTTTTAACATTGTCTTGCCAATTAGTAAACAGTACTATACAGTGACATAGTCCCAATTCGTCCTCTTATTTATAATGGATACAGCAAACAGTTTGCATTGAAGAGGAGCTTTATATCAATTTTATTTAATCTTACCTCATATTTGGAATGACCAGCAAATGACCACTAGGGGAGGTAATGAATGTTACTTAAAAAGCATCAATTTAAAGTAAAAGAAAAAGGTGAATATACAAGTGTGCATTATGTAACTCTAGTTATTTCTAAAATTCAGACACACAATTATAATTTTTATAATATAATAATAGGTTGTGGTGGAAACATAAACAACTATGAGTCATTTGAGGAGTGTCAGGGTGTGGCCGTAACCGGGGCATGCTGTTATAGGCAGTTCTCACGCAAGATTGAAGATATTATGATTGATTCACAAATGGAGACATTTGGATGCAAGGTAATGGTTAAAAACTTCTTGATCCGTAACCTGCTTATTTTTTAATGCACTTTTCCAGCTTCCATTTTTTCAAACTGTCCATTATTAAGCTAGTCATTCTACCGCATAAAGCATTAATGCATATTGCACGGATGTGTAGGCTGGCCTGGCTCTATACTAGTGGCAAATGGTTCTGGCAGATTGAGGGTAATTAGCATCAGCTTTGATGACATCATACTATGACATTAGCTTTTTTTTGATGATTTCATGTGGATATGATGCAGGCATGTTTATGATTGTTTAATGTTTATGATATCATCACTCTGAGATCAAACATTTCAGATTATTACATAATATTATGGCCAATATATTGCTAGTCTGTAAGACTGATTGTTGATCATTGAACTGAAGGATCAGGAACATTCACTGGAGGATTTAACTCAGGGGCAAGTCGTTGTTTCCTTGAGCAAGAAACTTTACACGTATTGCTCAGTACTGGTTGGTTCCAGGAACAGATTTGAAAGGGTGTCTATAAGCTTATAGCTTCCTACACAATCAAACTAAAATAAATTCTGTATAAACCAACTCCCTTGCCTTTTATCATAGTTTGATCATAGACCTTTCTATTTAAATTATGTCAGAGTTAAATCATATATACCCATAAATGCACAGTGCATTAACTGGAGAACAGTTATTAGTGACTTGCACCCTAGTTACCACACTGTCTGTCAACTGTTGATTGGCTACATGATTTCTGGGGTTTCAAATTGTAACAACAGGAAAATGTTATATTTTTGCCTATGATAAAAAGGAGAAAGATCACTAAAACACTCAGCAATTGAATTTATACTTGGGGGATGGGGGAAGCTATTCCCTCTCATACAAATCAGATAGCCTTGTGTTTTGATGCTCTTTCTATTACTCAATCTACTTAATCTACTGTACTTTTATTTCTTTCTTGTTTTGAAAAACAGATCAGAGAGATAAACAAACCTTTTTCTCTTGATACATGAAATGAAAATTTGTATGTGTGTGGGTGTGCGTGAGTGTGAAATTTACTTTTGTGTACACATAACATTGGAAAAATAATTTAATCATTCATGGCAGAGGTTTCATAACTTTTTTCAGATCCTGTTTCTTAAAACTCTTGGTATTAAACAAAATGGCATGTTCACAAAAATGTTTTCCCAACACCAAGTGTAATACAAATGCTTAACGCTGACTGATAGTCAATTAAAGGCAAATTTATAATGCCTATTCACTTTTACTATTCTTATTGTGAAAAAGCAACATTTGTGTCACAAGTGTTCTTGTCTAATGCATTTTGTTTAAAAAAGTTTATTGAACTTAGTGTTAGAAATGTTTGTATATAAACTATAAAGTGACCTGTATAAATTTTTGTAGATTAAATATTTCCATGAAATTACAATTCACGCTATATCATTTATATGTTTATCTTTTCAAATAAAGGAAATAACTTTATCAGAATGTCAGTCAACACACAGGCAGGTGGTTGGTGACAGAGAGTTTGAGGTGATATCATTTTATCCTGGGGTGACATGTGACGTGGCTGGGTGCGGCCGGGGCGAAGCTGTGTGTATGATAGATGACCGACGGTATGAAATCGGGGAGAAGGCAGTGTTGGGTTGCCAAGAATGTACCTGTGAGAGCTCTGGCCAGTTTGTTTGCAGGTTATTAAAAATTTTAACTTCCTTTATTATGAAATTTCTTCTCAAAAATTAACAAATCAGAATTTTTAATTCATGAATCTGGCGAATTACTGTGAAATTCTGATTGTTCTTGAAGACTAAAACTTTTCTTTGACTTAATGAATATGTTTTTGTAGATTATTGTTTTTGAAAATTTGTTCAAAAACCTTTAATAAATATAAAACTTTTATTATGTCTATTTCAGTTTGTATTATGTCTATTTCAGTTTGTATTATGTCTATTTCAGTTTGTATTATGTCTATTTCAGTTTGTATTATGTCTTTTTCAGTTGTTCACAGAAAGCTGTCAGAAAAGAAATTAGAGATATGACTGAACAAGAATTGGCTCAGTTCCATGCAGCAATACAAGAGCTTCGTCTTGTTGGCCCGGATAATCCTTGGGAAGAATTCCGTGATATATACATGAGGCACACTATGCATTCTAATGGCGGTCCGTACTTCTTACCCTGGCATAGAATATTCCTGCGTAAACTTGAACAACGTCTCCAGCAGATTGACTGTAGTATTACATTACCTTACTTTGACTTTACAACAGATATTGGTAATTTTGAGGAGTCGATCATCTGGCAGCCGAACTTCTTTGGTGGCAACGGGGTTGATGGTTGTGTCGCTGATCATCCATTTGGTCCTACCGGATCCTGGAGACCATGTATCATGAGGAAATTCAATTCTGACGTTAACCTTCCGACACTGATAGAACTATCTATCGCCCTCGCAAGTGATGATTACAATGAAATGAGTATGTGCCTGGAGTCGTATGTATCGTATATTCACACATACATTGGAGGCGATATGGCAACACGTGCTGCGTCTTACGATCCAGTGTTTTACTCGATTCACGCCTACATAGACATGCTGTACTGGTGGTGGCAAAATAAGGACGGCAACAAATTCAAATATCCCGCTACATTTGCCAATATTCCCATGGTCCCCTTAAAATATCCCCCAAGTCCCTTTCTTGACCTAGAACCCGACTTGTGTGTCATATCTCGGGCCCCAACCAAGGTTGTTGACTTCCAACAGATCATATTTATTTTTTCTTTTTTTAAATTTTTAATATTGTAGATGTCATGACCAAAAAAAAAATTTTTTTTTTGAGATTTGTTTTTTTTTTGCCATTTTTTGTGACCTTTTCTATTGTTGAAAAATTTAATTTAAGATGTTATTAAAAAAAATGATTTTTCAAAAAATTTTTCATTTTTTAAATTTCCTCAAAGGTTCTCCATGCAATGTCACCTTGGATGGTCGGGATAATGGCAGAAATCCACCAAGAGGGGATGTAACTCCAGAAGGATCAGGAACATTCACTGGAGGATTTAACTCCCTTGGTTATAATGCTGGTGGCTATGACAGAAGAGGCTTTGATAAAATGGGATTCAAGAAGAACGGTAAGACAGTAAATGTCTATAGTGGGTCACAAGGGCTAAAATAGCCGTCCGGTTATCTCAATATGTAGAGCGTTGGACTGTGAATCAGGTGACCCAAGTTTGATTCCCGGATAGTGCAGGTCACTCTCATTGTGATTGATCATGAAATCCTTTCTACGGCCCATTTGCCTGTACCCCTGTGGCATGTACAAAGGTTAAAATTTAAAATTCAAATGTTAAAGGGCAAGGTTACTGGTAAACTGTTTTTGAAAACCAATAAAACCATCACCACAAAGGCAAAAATAAATCTTAAAAAAAATCTGAAAAAAAATAATTTCAAGTGAAACTTAAAAGGATAAATCTTAGGAAAATAAAAAAATTTTCTCTGAATTGAAAAAAAAATTTGTTTATATTTCAATTTTTAGCTAATTTTTAGTGAAAAGCACAATGCTTTTTTTTTTTTGGGACAAATTTTTCACAAAAGAAAAGATTTTTCGGGAAAAAATTTTTGGGGGAATTTTAATCGGGAAAAAAACTCAGTGGAGTCCCTTTTACCTAAACTCTATTATCCATTTTTTAAAGATTTATTTAAACTTGTGGGAATTTCTCTATTAACATGCTACAAACTAACCTACTCTGCATTTAATTGTCTCAAATGGTCCTTGCCTCTTCCTCAGCATGTTTTTTCTAGTTTGACACAGAATTATAGCCCAGGAAGCAGAGATTTTGAATTAAATACACTTTAAGGCAGAGGTACATAAAAAACAAGAATTTTTTGGTTATGCATGTACTTTAGACACTTCAGTATATACCAGTGTTTGATTTATTCACAAATTATTTCAGGATATAACAGGGATGGATTTAATAAGGATGGATATGACATTGACGGATATGATCGTTATGGTTACGACATAGACGGTTATGATCGATATGGTTATGATGTCGAGGGTTGGAGTAAAGAAAACACACCAGATGAAACCGGAAGATACAACGCGTATGGTTTAGACATGAATGTTTGGACAGGAGGGGTAGTGATTTGATTTTTTAATAAAAAACTATTACAATCTTAATCCCCTTTTCTTTTGTGAAATTTTTTTTTAAGTGAGAAGTGCGTAATGGTTAAAGTGTTGTTTGCCCAACCCAAAGGGGGTTGTCGTAACCCAAATTTTCAGCTTTGGGGTACATCTAATTTCTTTTAAAACACAGTATTATTATTTCAAAAAATGGCCATAAAAATAATTGGTTTATGTAAAAGTTTTTTTTTAAGAATTAAACTCAAATGGATGTGTTTAATTTACTGTGTAATAATTGTTTTGCCTATTTATAAACGCATATTTACAGGTACAAGTACATGTAAATTATTATTACCAATATCTTACAATATCTTTGTCTAGGAGTGTTTTATATATTTTCATAATATGACATAATTATGGTTTCCTTGTATTTTTCGTTTTCTACCAGTTTATTTTCATAAAATGTTAAAAGAAAATGAATATCTCTTATTATGCCCTGCATTTGTCTGTCTGTTGGTCCGTCGGTCTGTCTGTCCCTCGGTCCGTAGACCAAATGGTTTCCGAGTGATAACTAAAGAACCCTTAGGCCTAGGAACTTCAAACTTGGTATGGTGATTGGTCATGACCAGCAGATGACCTCTATTGATTTTTGGGTCAAGGGGTCGAAGGTCAAGGTCACATTGACCTTGTAGGTGAAAACGGTTTCCGATCAATAACTAAAGAACGCTTAGGCCTAGGAACTTCAAACTTGGTATGATGATTGGTCATGACCAGTAGATGACCCCTATTGATGATTTTGGGGTCAAGGGGTCAATGTCATATTTGACCTTGTACTTAATGACGGTTTCTGACCAATAACTCAACAACTGAAGTTGCCTTGGTTGATATTTTAATATTAAACTAAAAATGCTTTAGTATAACACATTTGAAGGTCTTATGTAATATAACAACTTGGCTGTCATTAATGAGGCCTACATGAGTCATAAAATATATGCATATATTATTTGGTAAGATTTGTAATAACTTAAATTACTGCACACAACCTATGGGGTCACAATAATTATTACCTTGTGACTAGTCATGACCAGTAGATACTAGATAACCCTTATTAATTGTTTGTTCACTGGGTCAGAAGTCATGCATAATAACCTGATCACATGACTAATTGGCTGCCGATAGGGGGCATACATGTTTTACAAACATATCTTGTTCTATTAGGCTTTCTGTCTAAGCGTGTACTTCATTACCATGCTTACAAGAAAAATATTCTTTTTCATTCATTGTATTTGCATATTCAACCCTTACTTCCTATATTCATGATATAAACTTCCTCTGCTTTGAATATGGAAAGGTCCACTTTCATCTTACAGGGTTTTCAATATCAGAAAGTTAAAATCGATTGATCTCCCTGCAGTTTTAAACTTGTTTATTCCTTTAATTTAAAACAAAATTCATTAACCATTACATTTCAGGCTACACAACAGACGGTTATGATCGTTATGGATTTAGAAGCTCAGGTTTAGATGCTCAGAGGTGTAACTATTTCTACAAGGGACCTTTTGCCACTTTACAGTCACGAAAGATTTGGAATGTGCTATTGGTGCAGTCGAAAACATTCCTGATGAGCTTGGCAAGGACCTGCCCGGGTCTCAAACCTCTACCGTTCAACTGGTTACAACAGTACTGGATCACTGATATTAAAGATGTGACAGGTTTTCTATCTTATTCAAAATTTTAATGTTTTTTTTAAAAAGGGGGGGTTCCTCGAGGTTTTGGGGGGTGATTCTAGGGGGCAAGTTCGAAGATGAAACGCCTCGGCAAATAGTTTTTTTGGGCTAAAAAAATTTTTTTTTAAAAACTTTTTTTTTAAACATCTATTTTGGGTCAAATTTTATCCAATATCCTGGAAATTGCAGGAGAAAATTTTTTTGTGAAAAATTTCTTTAAAAGGTAAGTTCGGGAGAAGGGGTCATTTGGGGCCCCAAAAACCCTTAAAAAATTTTTTTAAAAAAGAAGCCCTAAAAAATAAAAAAAATCTTTGGGTCCCCGGGGGTTTTTTTGAAAAGGGAAAAAATTTTTTTTCAAGTTTAATTTCGTTTACAGTTCAAAATTAGTCACATTTCCAAATTTTTTTGGAAAAAACCTTTTTAAAAATTATCAAAACATTTTGATTCATGTCATTATTTTTTTGGAAGGAAACTTTCTTTGTTTTTTTAAAATCCAAGCTTTTGTTTTACCTATCAAGCATTGAAAATATCCGAGCATGCTCTCCTACTAACAGCTCTTGTTATGCCCCAACTTCTTAGGGGCAGCACATATAGTTTAGCCCTTGTCTGCTCATCTGTCCTGTAGTCATGCTCTCATGAGTGGCTATAGCCACAAGTGAAATATGATATTTTTCATGCTACACGATGAAAATAAATTATGTATTTATAGAAAAATTTTGAATTTTCTGTTTATTGTTAACATTTTTCTCTTTTTTGACATTACAATTTGAAAGACTTTCCCTGAAATTTTGTGAACTGGCAGAATTTTAAAGAAAGTAGTCTGGCAAGACACCAGTGAAAAAATGAAAGTATGTTTCATTGCAGTGAAAAATAAATTTTTATAGTGAAAATACAGAAAATGAAAATATGCATTTTATTTCATCAATATTTCTCTATACATATTTCATTTACAAGTATATAATAAAAGTTGATATCTTGTATTTTATATATAGATATGGTTAAGGTAGAAGAATCGGACAGCCAGGTAAAAAATTCAGCCAGGTTTTGTTTTGACATTGATGACTTTGTGAACCCGTGCAGATGTGACTCTGATATTGCAACATGTGACAACAACCCATGTGTGACAGATACATGTCCGTCTTACCCAGAAGCAAAATGTCGGGTAGATTTCTGTGGCGTTTGTAAGGCCAGATGGTATGTTACTGGCAAAGAAGTTGACTGCTTTGAGGAGAGAGGTAAAATATTTTGTTTCTGTTTTATTTTTCATTTGAACTAAATTTGTGTTTTCCGAAATAAACAGTCTTTATCTTTATTTACCAGTGATCTTGGTCTCTGTCAGGAGTACTTTCATAAAGAGCAGAACAGTGGTTAAGGTGCCCCTAAATGTTTTCATGTGCTCTCATGAGGGGAGGACCAATGATGTTATGTTTTAAGATATTCAAATAAGCTTCAAGCTTTCTACACAATTCAGCTGGAATAAATTATGTTTCAGGGGAGCGGTGGCCTAGCGGTTAAGGTGTCTGCCACTCAACCTCTGGATCATGTGTTCCAGCCAATATTGGGGTCACGACCATGTTTCTTTATATGATACCAGTACTGGTTAGTTCCAGGAAGTGGACTTAAAAGTGATTAATATAAGTTGCAAGAACTTGCTTTACAATTGAGCTTAAAAAAATATGTTTAAAACAAATTATATTTAATTAAAGTGACATTATGCTGATTTTTTCACTGTCCATTTGGGTCAAATTAGTAATATATTAAAAACATTTGGCTATTATAATGTTGATTTACCAATATTTGATAATGAAAAATGTTTATTATTCAATATAAAAACTGCAAAAATAATAAAAAAGGCTACCCCACTCTTTGTAAGAAATGGACGTTATCTATACATTCTGAACGCTATTTATAGAAATTGCCACCTGTTGACTGACCCATTTACATTTGGCATTAATTTTTTTAAAAAATTTAAAAAAATAGAATTGAAACAGATTTAAAAAATTTTTTTTAGCCCCAAAGGGTTACTCCTTTATTTTCCAGTCTAGTAAAATAGGGTAGGGTCTATCCTCCTTTTCTTTTAAAAATTTAAAAATTGATAACCCCCTAGTGGAAATTTTATGGGACATTTTAGATTTCTGTGCACCTAACCCCTGTGAGAATGGTGGGACTTGCGTCCAGTCAGTATGGCCATTAGAGCCGCAACTTACAACATGTAAATGTCCACCAGGATTTGATGGTCACTACTGTCAGTATGTAGCTCTAGAAGTCTGTGAACTTCCTCTTAGTACAGGTTTGTTCCTCTTAGTACAGGTTTGTAAATTATGTAATGTTATTGTTTAAAGGGACTCCACTATAGTTTTTTTGACATGACGGAACTAGAAATATTTTTCCAAGATTTGTGTACCATATAGGGTTAGTTTGGACAAATAACTTATGTGCTAATTTTCAGATCAATTTCTTACCATGTTTTTCCAGAATAGTCATTTTTCTTGTATAAAATGATGAAAAAATAAAAAAGAGTTGCAATGCTTTTCATTCAAATCGGGCTAAGAATCGAACAAAAAATTCAATTCTGAGTAAATTTCTATAATTTCATTGAAGATTGAAGAGCCCTTCATTTGATTTATTTAAGAATTCCAAATTTTTTGTTTTTAGGCTTTTTTATCTCAGTGGAGCTCCTTTAACCCTTTCCCCCATGAGCATATTGTGAAAAATGGCCGATTTCAATGAAAAGCCTCCTGTTACAAGTTCAAACTGCTATGAAACTATGAAAAATGCTTCAATACTAATCAAACTTGGCACAAATGTTGACTCGACCATTGCCTTTGTAACGGCATGCTCATTCTTAAATTTCATGTTACCATGGCAACGAGGGGACATCTCAAAATTGCCAAAAATCACTATTTTGCCTCGATTTTTTCCATCAAAATTTATTCCAAAGTGCTGCAACTCCTCAGGGGATTGAGATAGAGTCAAAGGCTTTTCAGCGTTGGTTACACGTAAACTTATGATCGACCTGGGGTCATTTTTAGCTTCTCACAAGTCCAAAATTTTCTTGGCGATGAGGGGGACTCCGCCCCCCTTCAAACCCCCCTAACAGAAGGGGGCACATCCCCCTTCTGGCAACCCCCTGATGTATCTTTTGGATGGGGGGCGGCGCCGAAAAAGTGCTCAATTTTTATGCCCCCACAATGTGGGAGCATATAGTGTTGCACTTGTCCGTCCGTCCGTCAGCGCGTCAGTCCATCCGTACGTCCCGAATCTTGTGAATGCAACTCCTCTTAAACCGGATGACAGATTTTGCTTAAACTTACAGGGATGAACAACCTTAATGTGTAGATGGTAGTAAAGGAAGGAATTTTCGCTGCGATCAAATTTAACAGAATTATGGCCCTTTGTTGATTTTTTCACTAGATACTATGTAGAAATTTTGTGAACCCAACTCCTCTTAAACCGCATGGCAGATTTTGTTTAAACTTACAGGGATAAACAACCTTAATGTGTAGATGGTAGTAAAGGAAGGAATTTTTGCTGCGACCAAATTTAACAGAATTATGGCCCTTTGTTGATTTTTTCACGATATACTATGTAGAAATTTTGTGAACGCAACTGCTCTTAAACCGCATGATAGATTTTGCTTAAACTTACAGGGATGAACAACCTTAAGGTGAAGATGGTAGTAAAGGAAGGAATTTTTGCTGCGACCAAATTTAACAGAATTATGGCCCTTTGTTGATTTTTTCACTATATACTATGTAGAAATTTTGTGAATGCAACTCCTCTTAAACCGGATGGCAGATTTTGCTTAAACTTCCAGGGATTGATAACCTTAATGTGTAGATGGTAGTAAAGGAAGGAATTTTTGCTGCGACCAAATTTAACAGAATTACTGCAAAATCATTATTATTCGTGGGGCACTAATTTTCGTGGATTTCGTGGGTTGCTCAATCCACGAATTTAAGATCCAACGAACTTTTATACCAACAAATACGTCTCACAATGTCTTATTTCTAATCTCGGGTCCATACATTACACACATGCAACGGCGTATTTTCAGCCGATTATCGTGTTGCAAAGGTATATATATAATCAGGTAAGAGACAGATTTAATCAAAAAGTAGTTAAGGTTTATAATATTTAAGAAACTTGAAAGAAAAGTCGATGAAATGTCTTCAAAGTTCACTCTAAATTGTCGGGAAAAATGCTGCTTCCACATATACACATTACGGGGACTACTCGATTGTTGTGCGCTACTTGATTTTTCTTTAAACCAGAATACTTTACTGAATCAAGTAAATAACAGTATGGGGAAAAAAGTGTACCGAGGGATTTTTTTTAATCAAATGAATATGCTGTCATTATATTGTCCTATTAAAGAATTACTTGTTAACTTGGTGGAGGTGAAACATAAAGGTAAGGTGTTTCAGTGTTTAATTACGTGTACCGTGTACTAGTATCTGTATTTAATTACTAGTGCTGTTCTGTATATATCAGACACCTTTATTTACAAATAAGAATATAAACAACACATAAAAACACATAACAAGTTTCAAACTTTAATATTTTTCTAGGAATTATCATTAATTAGTAGCACATAATACTGTTTACAGTTAAACATTAAACATATAAACCAGTAATTACACGTGAATCGTAACTGTTTGTACTTTTATTTCAAATGCAGTATTAAACACGAAGAAGCACATTTTTTTTTCCAGTCATTAGCATTTAAAATCTTCCTATGAGTCATCATTTACTGTAAAAAAGTAAAAATAGAAAATTTGGTAAAACTAGAACACATTTATGTATACACATATACTCGTAACATAGCACGTTAATAACTGTTTGTACTTTTATCTTAAATATTGTACATGAAGAAGCACACATTGTACATGAAGAAGCACACTTTTTTAATTGTTTTGTTGAATTCAAAGTCCAGCCTTTCTAAAACCTGCCTTTACAAGATCCGGACGCAACATCATCTTTTCGTGGGTTGATATAATCCATTCTGCGTGCACGGGTTTTAGTGTCGCCGTCCGAAGGTCAACACTTGCGGCTGCCGTAGGATCGCACCCGTTCTCATCTAAGAGGGACACTACCTGTTGACTGTACCAATCATGGAAACATTGTTTCAATCCCTCCTTGTATTCATAATTTACCGACAAATCAAGTGGCTGAAGTTTGTCTGTACATGCAGCCGGCACAAACAGCGGGGTAATGTTATTTTCCTTAAGAAGTTCAATCAAACGCGGACTCTGGTGGGCCTTAAAAACATCAAACAGAGCGATTGCTTGTTGGTCACATTGGGAAAGTGGTAAGGTATCCCGGATGCTGTTTACGTATGGCACGATCACTTTTTCTACATACCGTATCATACTGTCCTCGTTACTCCAGTGCGATTCTGTGTGCGTAACATCCCAGTCATTCGGAAATCGAACACCTTTAGGAAGACATCTGTCAGACTTGCCAGCGTAAATCACTTGAGGCGGTAGTAGGGTACCATCTTTAGCAGCAGCGAGTAAGACGGTGATCTGGCGCTTGTCGTCAAGACCAGCTATGGTGACCTGGGTAGAACCACGCTCATCCATTGTCCATTCACCCCCGGGTACCATCTGGCAACCTGTCTGGTCCCAGTTAATAAAAAGAGAATCTGGCACGTTATGTTCCCTCACAACACTGTTAACCTTATCCACGAATTCCTTCTGAATATCGTCAAAGTCATTAACTAAGGATTTTGTAGCCTTGGTTCCCTTTCTTTTCACATAACCCATGCGTCTCAGTATCGACCAACCTAGAGACTTCTCAATCACTATATGTCCTCCATATTTCTTTAGCTTGTGACGTGAATTTTTCGTCATGATTCCCTCGGCTGCTGCTATCACAGTCCGCACATTTACAACACCACCCTTTAACCGAACCTGCCTAATGTACTTCTGTACGGCTTCGTCTTGGTCACCCAAAACGGTCGGAGCCCCACGTGGAGATCGTGCTAGAGTTGCTGAATCGGCCCCAATCTTTTTCTTCAATTTCACATACTGATCACGCATACTCCGAACGGTTGTTTCACTAACCTTCCGACCAAGTTTAGTCGTGAAGCACCTTGAAGCCTTGGGGACCCCGTTATCAATGGCATACCGTGCGATCTTTGCACGTGTTTCATCAGTGTAGTTACCGTATTCACCGCGTTTTCTCTTTCTGGATTCAGTTATGACGATTTCTACGGCGTCATTGGCAGCCCGGAATTTTCAACAAAAAAGAATTGCATTATTAATGCATTTTGATGATAAACGAATATATTTATTGAGAATACAGGCTAAATAATTTTTTTGACATGATTCAAGCGTCGGCTTACATTTGTACATTTTTTCATAGAAAACATATTGATTTGAATATTTATTGAATATATTGAAAATACAACATAAATATATATTTTAAAAGCTGTTTCGTAAACTAATAACTGACAACAATGTTAAACAAATGCGCTTTTATTTATTTCGTTCCGTAAGTCTATAATCCAGTGTATAATCAACATCATTTTTCGACATTTAAAAACACGCATAAAATTATGTGTTATTTGTAAATAAATATATAAATATGCAGTAAACTTTGAGCATTTTATGTTTTGTTATGAATGCAAATACAGTTTTATGATATTTCGATTCTACAAAGTCGGGAAGAAATGGAAAAAAATATTTAGAACGAGTGTATTGTTTGTTTAAAATTTGTCATAAGTAAAACATGTAAAATCAGAACGCCAATTCAATCTCTTAGCGTAGTTTATTTTCAATACTAGTACGACAAAAACACGGTGCATATTGTATTATTAATTAATTTAAATGTGTTAATACCTGAGTAGCAATAGCATCTGAAGCTGTTAAAGCTTCAGCAGGTTCTGGAAGTCCTGCAACACTCGGAGAACGAGTTTGAATCTTGCCCGTTTTTAACCATTGTGCAAGTGACATTGTTTTAAGTTACAGTAATTTAATAATATTAAGAATATTAATTCAGAAGTTTAAACGATCTGTTTGTTTTGAATACTTTGTAGAAAGTGACCATATGATAGGATTATGTGTTTTTATAATAACAATCATTTGGGACCCTGTGCATTAAATGTTGCCGATAAAACGTCTCTAATTGTCAATTTAATTGACGTGTGAAAAGATATTTCGTTTTATTGGGGGGGCTGTTATTGACACTCCAGAGGGCAGTTCTAATTAGCGACGTAATACACACAGTGTGGCGGATATATGTCACGCAACGGTGCACATCGATCGTAACTTGATACCGATGTAGTCTGATGTAAGATTTTTTGATTTTTTTTCTAAATTTTTTTTTTACATGAAAATGAAAATCAACGAATTTAAGAACCCACGAAAATGCCCTTTTTGATAAAACCACGAAATTTCAAGCCCACGAATTTATGTGAATTCACAGTATGGCCCTTTGTTGATTTTTTCATTATATACTATGTAGAAATTTTGTGAACGCAACTCCTCTTAAACCGGATAGCAGATTTTGCTTAAACTTCCAGGGATTAACAACCTTAATGTGTAGATGGTAGTAAAGGTATGAATTTTTGCTGCGACCAAATTTAACAGAATTATGGCCCTTTGTTGATTTTTAGTTTTCAACTTGTGGCACATGTAGTCCAAAAAATATTTGACCTAGAGTCATAAGATTGACAGAACAGTGGCGTGTGGGGGCATCCGTGTCCTGTGGACACATTTCTAGTTTAAACAACATTTCTCAAACGAAAGCTTATGTTTGGGGCCCAAATAGGACCATTTTTTCACTATTTGAGGCCTAAAAAGGGGGAGATGGTCGAAAGTGCGTTGTTTCGCGTATATATGTGGTAAAGGGTTAACAAAAAATGATGAAAAACTTTGGAATCACCTAAAAAATAGTTTTTCCATGTTAGCATGTCGTATTTCACCTAATTGTGGTGAAAAATTGTTGTTTTGTAACATTTATAATTTTTTTAGTTAACCCTTTCCCCCATGAGCATATTGTGAAAAATGGCCGTTTTCACTGAAAAGCCTCCTGTTACAAGTTCAAACTGCTATGAAACTATGAAAAATGCTTCAATACTAATCAAACTTGGCACAAATGTTGACTAGACCATTGCCTTTGTAACGACATGCTCAGTCTTAAATTTCCTGTTATCATGGCAACGAGGGGACATCTCAAAATTGACAAAAATCACCATTTTGTCTCGATTTTTTCCATCAAAATTTATTTCAAAGTGCTGCAACTGCTCAAGGGATTGAGATAGAGTCAAAGGCTTTTCATCGTTGGTAAAACGTTACATTATGATCGACCTGGGGTCATTTTTAGCCTCTCACAAGTCCAAAATTTTCTTTGCAATGAGGGGGACTCCGCCCCCCTTCAAACCCCCCTAACACATCCCCCTAACACATCCCCCTTCTGGCAACCCCCTGGTGTATCTTTTGGATGGGGGGCGGCGCCGAAAAAGTGCTCAATTTTTTAAGCAACATTTCTCAAACGAAAACTTATGTTTGGGGCCCAAATAGGACCATTTTTTCACTATTTTAGGCCTAAAAAAAGGGGGGGGGGGTCGAAAGTGCGTTGTTTCGCGTATATATGTGGTAAAGGGTTAACATTATCAGTGAACTATTTAGTAGTATTTACTTGTAAATTTGCTTAACTGTTCAAGATCCGTTACTCTTACATGAATTGTTACTAAATTACACCCCTTTGTAAGCTTTTAAAAATCCTTTTATAAGATTTTCTGTTCAAGTTTTATCCCAATATCTTTACTTGAAACTAAACATGTGTCTTTTGGGTAATAACTATAGGTCACTGAATTAGACTGAACAAGACCCATAACTCTAGTGTACATCGTTAAGAAGATAGTGAATGAATCATTCAATGTTATGAACTAAGAAAAAAATTATATGGATAAGGTTTCTTGTGCAAGCACTTTTTTACAACTATTTGTCACAGGGTGAGAAAATTTATTATGTACAGCCTGACCGAGACTTGAACCTGGGACCCTCGGAATACCGTACCGCGGCTCTACCGACTGAGCTATTCCGGCCGCTTACACATCTTCTCTCCTAAATAGTGAACTGTTCTGAACAGTGACTAATTGTTATTTGTTATTTTTCATATGAAACTTCATGCATACATCTTTACTGAATTATACCAATTGTGAACTTAAATAACTGTTGTTGTAATATTTAGCATAGAGAATAGTGCAGCATACTGTTCTTTTGCCTGATACTGTTAACTGTAATTAGTCCCCTACCGGTTTACCGGAGGGGACTTTAGGTTTACCCTCCGTCCGTCTGTCCGTCCGTCCGTCAGTCCGTCAGTCCGTCTGTCCGTCCGTCAGTTCGTCCGTCCGCAAAACTGGATCCCGCGATAACGCAAAAAGTACTGAAAATATTTTAATGAAACTTGATATATGGATAGATGGCAGCATGGAGATTATGCACGTCTTTTTCTTTTCTTCCTATGTTGAAAATTCTGGTTGCTATGGCAACAAATAGACTGAAAATATGGCAAATTTTACACATAACCTGGATCCCGCGATAACGCAAAAAGTACTGAAAATATTTTTATGAAACTTGATATATAGATAGATGGCAGTATGGAGATTATGCACGTCTTTTTCTTTTCTTCCTATGTTGAAAATTCTGGTTGCTATGGCAACAAATAGACTGAAAATATGGCAAATTTTACACATAACCTGGATCCAGTGATCACACAAAAAGTACTGAAAATATGTTTATGAAACTTGACATATGGGTAGATGGCAGTATGGAAATTATGCACATCCTTTTCTTATCTTCCTGTGTTGAAAATTCTGGTTGCTATGGCAACAAATATACTGAATTTCAAGATTTCTGATTCTAGTTTTTAAGTTTTTTCACTATAAGTTTTTTATTTCTTAAGGTTTTTTCTTCAAACTTTAAATATAAGTTGCTTGTCATCAACCACATCATATGTGACAAGGTTTACAACTCTAGCACAAAATTTATCAGAATTACCTCCCTTGAACTTAAAATTTTCATGAAAAAAACATTGTTTTTTTTTTTTTAATAACTTCTTTTTCTGAATGTATCTACTTCAAACTTCATATAATGTTTCTTATTATCACTTAACATTTGTGAGTGTTCAATACTCTAGCAAGACTATTTCCAGAATTATGCCCCTTTTGAACTTAGACTCTTTTTTCGAGAAATTGGTAATTTTTACTCCAACTTCTTCAATCATAGGATTTTAAAAATGTTATATTTTGATAACAGGGATGTTTAAAAAATAACTTTAGAGTGTCCTTCAGTCCGTCTGTCTGTACATAAAAACTGTTTCCTGTGATCACTTTAAAAGAACTTTTTCAACAAATTTACTTAAAATGAGAACATAAGTGAATGGCCAATGGCCCTTCAGAATGTTGCTTGGGCTCTTACCGGTAGGGGACTTATGGATTGCTTGCAATACTATGATAATTGCTTGTTGTTAATGGGAAATGATATTTGTGACATATTTTCTAAATGTGGTATTGTTTGGAAGTGGCTTTTAGGAAATATTTGAATACTGAAAAATACATATATTACCTTATTTTCAATAAATAAATTATAATTTAACAGGAAGTTGTTCAGATAGGTCATCCAGATGGTATTTTGACAGAACTACACAATCGTGTAGATCTTTCATATATAGTGGGTGTACAGGAAATGCCAACAACTTCCTCTCAAGGGAGGCTTGTGAGACTAGATGTAGGATAGGAGCTTGCTGCTATAGAACAATAAAGAACAAGGAGGCAATTATAGGCTATGATCTTCAAAGTTATGACATGTAAGTTGGTTGTTATGATATAGTATTTCTGTGTATCACATAAACCGCGGGGCAGGAGTGTAAGAAAGCCATATAATAAAAGCGATATTACACTAGTGTAATAACTCTTTGACATGACATCATTAATTTTGCTTTATACAAAAACATACCATTCAAGCTCGCTAATGTTAACGTTACACTATGGGCATGTCACTATAGGCATGAAAAAATGACTTTTTTTTAACTGTTCTTATTTTATATATGTGATAAATAGAATATTATATTGGTGTAGATTCAATACTAAATTTGTTGAAACTTGTTTAACAGTGTTATGCTCGCCAGAGGCTCGCATAATATGATTTTATTCAACTTGTTCAATAAATTCATCTCATTCAATATCCTCTATATATTATACATTATACTTACCTTGAGATATGCTCTACGTAGAAAATAAAATAAACACAAAAAAAACATGTGCAATTCTAAAAATGTTAGTGGTGTTTTTATCAATACTTCTATAATTGTTATAGAAGAGAATCATGAATCATTTGTTGTGAACTCCTCTCCTTTTAAATTTCTTCGTCAAGGGATTAATCATTAAATCTTTTGCCTAGATTCATGTTTGTAAATACAAATCAAAATATATCCTTTATGCATAAATGTTAGGGTAGAACTGTTGATTTATATAAACATAAGATAATGTACTGTCAAATATGAAAAAAACATCTAAAATAAGCTTAATATAATATATACATGAGTATTAGAGTATGATCATTGTTAAAACAGTTGTATATACTACTATTAGGTATGGTTTTGACGTGGAAGGACGAAGCCGCAGGGGAGATGTCAGAATTGAGGACAATGGTATTAAAACCGGAAGAAACCGGTTTTATCCAGACAGATATGATTGGCAAGGTACAACATAATTCATATAGTTCATGTATTGTATTTAAACGGTTTATATAAAAATTGTGTTGCACAAGGCTATATATAACTTAATTGCTACAGTATAATATCTGTAGAGCAACATCCTGGTGTAGTATAATATCTGCAGAGTACCACTCTGTTACAGTACAATATCTGCAAAGCAGTACATTATATCTGTAGAGCAGTACAATATCTGCAGAGCAGTACAATATCTGTAGAGCAGTACAATATCTGTAGAGCAGTACAATATCTGCAAAGCAGTACAATATCTGTAGAGCAGAACAATATCTGCAGAGCAGTACAATATCTTTAGAGCAACACCCTGCTACAGTGCAATATCTGCAGAGCAGTACAATATCTGTAGAGCAGTACAATATCTGTAGAGCAGTACAATATCTGCAAAGCAGTACAATATCTGTAGAGCAACACCCTGCTACAGTACAATATCTACAGAGCAGTACAATATCTGCAGAACAGTACAATATCTGCAGAGTAATACCCTGCTACAGTACAATATCTGCAGAGCAACATCCTGCTACAGTACAATATCTGCAGATAGCAAGACCCTTTGGTAAACAGATTTTTTGATTGTTACTGAAAATATTGGCTCTAGAAAGGTTAAATGATTTTGGTATTTTGTTTTGGGGCAAATTGAGTCTGTTATAAAGAGGTCATTGCTTTACAGAGTGCCAGCTGCTCAGCACAGGTTACTATTACAACACTAAAAATCTTAAATGGACTTGTCTATCTTTCAATCTGGACTAAACCATTTGTGATATTTTAGGGAAGATTTCAAAATATGTATTGACTGAATAGCGGACAGTGCAGACCATGACCAGACATCACAGAAGTGCCTGCTGAATATGGTCTGTGCAGGTTATATGGGATCAATGCAGTTTGATCATGGTCTGCACTGCTTGCATGGATAGCGTCAGTTACCATGTGCAGGCCTAGAGTTTAGGTAGTTTTACTGTCATGCTTTCTGCTCAAAAAAATCTTCACATCGGCCAATATTGTACCATTACAGTTATTTCTGGAACGTTGTTTTTTTCAAAATCTTAGGCATTAGACTATCTAAAATCACTCATCCTTTATGGCTATGTACTAAATTTGGTTATAAACTGTTAAAAAGTTATACTGAAGATTGTTCTGGAAATGACCAATTTATTATGATATTGGGGGATGTTAGAATATTTTTGGTGAGAAAGCATTACAGTAAAAAAAAAAATCTGGAAAATTTCCAAAGTGATCCCTCGGAAGCATCAATCACAAGAAAATTACATAAGACTTGGTAAGCCTACTTTAATAGTGACTTAAATCTTAATAAAAAATCCCATATTTTTCAGGATTTGATCGTAATGGTTTAGATCGTGAAGGCTATAATAGATGGGGCCTGGATAAAGCTGGATACACTCGTGAAGGATATAATCTAACAGGTTATAACCAGGCCGGGGAATATGATGGTAACATAGACTACAACAAGGATGGCTATGATGAGGAAGGATATAATAGGTATGGTTTAAAGTGGCCTTCAGCTTTTTTGTTTTTGTTGAAAAAACAATTCTGTGTTGTTTCACATGAAGTATTTCAGTGATTTTTATCTTTGAAAAGTGCATCATATCACTGTTAAGCCTTCTTCAAAACAGTATCCCGAGAGCTATTTATAGCCCATCACTATGATCAGTGATGTTCATTTCTAAATTTAGAAGACCAGGAAACAAAGCGCCTGTTTTACTAATTATGCCCCCATTTCGAAGAAAAGGGGGTATATTGCTTTGCACTTGTCGGTCCGTCGGTCCGTTGGTCCGTCGGTCCGTCGGTCCGTAGACCAAATGGTTTCCGAGTGATAACTAAAGAACCCTTAGGCCTAAGAACTTCAAACTTGGTATGGTGATTGGTCATGACCAGTAGATGACCCCTATTGATTTTGGGGTCAAGGGGTCAAAGGTCAAGGTCACATTGACCTTGTAAGCAAAAACGGTTTCCGATCAATAACTAAAGAACCTTAAGGCCTAGGAACTTCAAACTTGGTATGGTGATTGGTCATGACCAGTAGATGACCCCTATTGATTTTGGGGTCAAGGGGTCAAAGGTCAAGGTCACATTGACCTTGTAAGCAAAAACGGTTTCCGATCAATAACTAAAGAACCTTAAGGCCTAGGAACTTCAAACTTGGTATGGTGATTGGTCATGACCAGTAGATGACCCCTATTGATTTTGGGGTCAAGGGGTCAAAGGTCAAGGTCACATTGACCTTGTAAGCAAAAACGGTTTACGATCAATAACTAAAGAACCTTAAGGCCTAGGAACTTCAAACTTGATATGGTGATTGGTCATGATCAGTAGATGATCCCTATTGATTTTGGGGTCAAGGGGTCAAAGGTCAAGGTCACATTGACCTTGTAAGCAAAACGGTTTCCGATCAATAACTTAAGAACCTTAAGGCCTAGGAACTTCAAACTTGATATGGTGATTGGTCATGATCAGTAGATGATCCCTATTGATTTTGGGGTCAAAGGTCAAGGTCACATTGACCTTGTAAGCAAAAACGGTTTCCGATCAATAACTAAAGAACTTTAAGGCCTAGGAATTTTAAACTTTGTATGGTGATTGGTCATGATCAGTAGATGACCCCTATTGATTTTGGGGTCAAGGGGTCAAAGGTCAATGTCACATTGACCTTGTAAGCAAAAACGGTTTCCAATCAATAACTAAAGAACCTCAAGGCCTAGGAACTTCAAACTTGATATGGTGATTGGTCTTGATCAGTAGATGATCCCTATTGTTTTTGGGGTCAAAGGTCAAGGTCATATTGACCTTGTAAGCAAAAACGGTTTCCGATCAATAACTAAAGAACTAAGGCCTAGGAACTTCAAACTTGGTATTGTGATTGGTCATGATCAGTAGATGACCCCTATTGATTTTGGGGTCAAGGGGTCAAAGGTCAAGGTCACATTGACCTTGTAAGCAATAACGGTTTCGGATCAATAACTAAAGAACTTTTAGGCCTAGGAACTTCAAACTTGGTATGGTGATTGGTCATGATCAGTAGATGACCCATATTGATTTTGGGGTCAAGGGGTCAAAGGTCAAGGTCACATTGACCTTTTTGGTAAAAACGGTTTCTGATCAATAACAAAAGAACCCTTAGGCCTAGGAACTTCAAACTTGGTATGGTGATTGGTCATGACAGCAGATGACCCCTATTGATTTTGGGGTTAAGGGGTCAAAGGTCAAGGTCACATTGACCATGAAGGTAAAAACAATTTCCGATCAATAACAAAAGAACCCTTAGGCCTAGGAACTTCAAACTTAGTATGGTGATTGGTCATGACCAGCAGATGACCCCTATTGATTTTGGGGTTAAGGGGTCAAAGGTCAAGGTCATATTGACTTTGTAGGTAAAAACGGTTTCCGATCAATTACGAATGAACCCTTAGGCCTAGGGACTTCAAACTTGATATTGTGATTGGTCATGATCAGTAGATGACCCCTATTGATTTTGGGGTCAAGGGGTCAAAGGTCAAGGTCACATTGACCTCTTAAGTAAAAACGGTTTCGAATCAATAACTAAAGAACCCCTAGGCCTAAGAACTTCAAACTTGGTATGATGATTGGTCATGACCAGTAGATGACCCCTATTGATATTGAGGTTAAGGGTCAAAGGGCAAGGTCACATTGACCTTGTAGGTAAAAATGCTTTCAAATCAATAACTTAAGAACCCTTTGGCCTTGGAACTTCAAACATGGTATGGTGATTGGTCATGACTAGCAGATGACCTATTGATTTTGGGGTCAAGGGGTCAAAGGTCAAGGTCACATTGACCTTGTATGTTAAAACGGTTTCCGATCAATTAACTTAAAAAGCTTAGGCCTAGGAACTTCAAACTTTGTATGATGATTGGTCGTGACCAGCAGATGACCCCTATTGGATTTTGGGGTTAAGGGGTCAAAGGTTAAGGTCATGACCAGTTATACTTGATAACCCTTATTAATTGTTTGATCACTGGGTCAGAAGTCATGCATAATAACCTTATCACATGACTCATTGGCTGCTGATAGGGGGCATACATGTTTTACAAACATATCTTGTTTACATATAGAGAGTGGACCGGTAGATTAGAAGATATCAAGGGGTTTCCTCATTGTTTATGTATTGGCAAAAATCATTTTCCACGTCATTTCTTTTGATTTGACCATTATATAGAACGATGTATTCAAAAATAACATATGTTACATTAGGAAAAACTGAAAGCCGCTTAACATTTAGAAAGTTTATCATTTGCCATGAAGACCGTTGAACCGATTGTAAAGGGTTTTTGACACAAAGAGACTCAAAAAAATTTTTTTATTCCTATAACATTTGATAAAGCTATGGACCAATTACTTTTGTGCACAATTTCAGATCATTTGCTCAGTCTGTTTTTCCAGAATAATTATTTCAGTTATGGAAAATGACCCAAAATGAAAAGCGATTAAATGCTTTTAACTTCAATTTTCCTAAGAATCACACAAAATTATGATCTATTTAATTCTATGTTATTTCTTTATCATATTTTTGCATATATTTCAGTTTTATGTGCCAAAGTTGATCTATGTTACAAATTAAAATTTTATATTTTATGGCATTTGGACCTCAATGGAAATCCGTCAAGTGAATTATACCCTTTTGATAACCTTTGCATGTAAACTCTGTTATGTTTTACATTACAATGATGTTCTTTGATACTAAAAGGTTTATTTCATAACTGTTATTTCTTCAGACTTGGCTATAACTGTGAGGGTTTCAACAGAAACGGTTTGAATGCCTTTGGAACATACACAGAATATGTATATAGGTGTAGACAGGCTACTCTTGCACAATGTCAAAACCAAGAGAATGAATACACAGATGTGATACAATTCTCTAGAGGTAAAAAATGTGAGGACGTTAATTGCAGGGAGGCCAAGTGCGGCTGCGCTTATAATAATATGTCATACAAATTTGGGGAAACCTTCCGTGCCGGTTGCCAGTTTTGTACATGTACATACACAGGTGCTGTTGAATGCTCGTGTCCTCAGATTTATCGCAGGAAAGAAATACGCGATATGACCACTGAAGAGCTACAGAAATACCAGGATGCTGTGAAAAACTTGAATAAGAAGGGATTCCCCTCAGACTGGTTTCGCTTCGCTAAACTATATGCCGATCATAAAGCTCAAGCTGTCGGAAATACAGCCTCACTTCCATGGCACAGGAACTTCCTGCGTATGGTTGAGCAGAAGCTACAGGAGACTGATTGTTCAATAACCATACCATACTATGATTGGACACTTAATGCAGGAAACCAGCAAAAAGCAACTATATGGGCTGCAGATAAATTTGGTGGAGATGGTTCCGATATTACTGGATGTGTTGATCATCATGCATTCAAAGACTATTACCCGCCATATCTGGTTCCTTGCTTGAGAAGGAGATTCAATTTGGAAGTTCCACTCCCAGATGTAATTGACTTACAGATTGCACTGAATGAACCATCGTATGATAAATTCAGACTTCATATGGAATTGTACTTTAATATGTTTAAATCCTGGGTTGGAGGTCACATGGAATCAGACCTGAGCCCATATGATCCATTGTTTTTTTCAGTGGCAGCATTTATTGATAGGATGTGGTTGGATTGGCAGAATAAACATGAAGCTGGCCTCCTTAATTATCCGCAAGAACTCCGTTACATTCCCATGATGCCGTTTAAACTTTCACCAGACGACGTCATGGACAGTAAGAAACAGATGTGTGTTACATACTTTGCTCTTTCAGAAGCTGCAGTTTGCAATGTCACGCTGCCAAATCTCAATTATAACTCTCTTGGTTATGACAGGCATGGCTTCAATAGAGAAGGTTATGATAATGAAGGTTTCAATGTGTATGGTGTGAACCGTAACGGAGATGCAGACAACAGAGGAATTTATAATGTAAATGGATTTGATCGTCAGGGCTTTAAACGAAACGGTTACGACAGCATGGGTTTAGATAGGTTTGGTTTTTCTGAAGACAATTTTAACATTGATGGTTATGATTCAAAAGGTTTTGATAGAAGTGGTTATGATCGTTACGGGTTTGATCAGTCTGGTACAACGCCTTTTGGTTTCAGTAGAAATGTGACTTCCCTAGTCAATACCTTTCCGGACACGTTTGATGCATATGGTTATAACAAATATGGCTTTGATAGATATGGCTTGGACCGAAAAGGTTTTGATATGTTTGGATTTGACACATTTGGGTACGACCAGCGAAGATGTAATCGTTACTTCCTTGGGCCGATGTTGGTGATAGTAAAACGATGGGCTGAGATACAAGTTGATGCTGTTGATGATAAGGCCATTCGGATTATAACCAGAATATGTCCTGCACTGAATAACCTTCCTGAATGGATGTAAGTATAAAGAATTAAAACGCAACAGTAAAAATGTAAAAGTTTTATAAATCTTCCTATATTCTAGATTTTTATTGACTTATTAGTCATTAAAAGTGCTGTATGGTTGTTACGTTGATAAAGTAATCTTGTTATTATTTCAAATTAAAATTGGACATCTTTCAATAAAATTTTTCTTAGGTCGTCAGTTTTAACGTGTAAAATAATGTTGCCTGTTTAATAAAGCACATATAACTGAGTAAGTAATAGAAAGAGCATCAAATCACAAGGCTATCTGATTTGTATGTTGGAGGCATAGCCCCCAAGTATTAGTCAGATTGCCAAGAGTTTTAATGCTCTTTCTCTTCAAAGGCACAAATAAAAATTCTTTCCCTGTTGTCACAATATGAAACCTCCCAAAAAATAAACCAATGCATGAGCATCTAAATATCTTGTCTATGTGGTAATTTTGTCTGCACTTCATCACCAAATTTTCTGTCATCATCCATTTCCCTGTCGTCATAATAGGTAACCCCAGAATAAATATAGCCAATCAACGAGCATGCTCTATTTTTATCCTCAACAGACAATGAGGTGTAGGTAACTAATACCTGCACTCAAGTTAATGCACTGTACATTTAAGAGTTTATGATTTAACTGAAACATATTCATATACTATGATACAAGTAATGTGATAGCTCAAATTACCACAATCTAGTTCACATGAAATAAAATGCTTTTTTTTTGGAATATATTTGCATTATTACAGATATACAGTGAATTGGCTACAGAGGGGGTCGCAGGTGCCACTTCTGGAGGGTATTGTGGGCAGGGCCCAGGAGAGGGTCACAAGTTCGAGACCAGAAATACGCACCAGTAGTATCACCGATGATAATATCTGGTTGCCAGTTGGTCCTGACAAAAGGTTTTATTTTTAAACATTATCAAACTTTACCTTTAGAACCTGAAGCTTTTATTATAGCTGATCAGAATATATTTCATTTTTAAATTGACCCTTGTTTTTCATACATATACTTTGAAAATACCAGTGTTTTTCATGCTTTGAAAATTTCTTATAAGTTTTTTTTACCAACTTGAAAAATTCATTATTTCAACTTAACTTTAACTTTGTAGATTTGATAATGTACATATGTTCTATATTATTTCAGTTTGTGTTTTTATACATACTACTACACAGCATGTCCATTTGGACAGGCACCAGTGGAATGCAGTGAGAATCTTTGTTATGACAGGAAGTGTCCAGGTATGAAATTTTTACATGTCAACTGGATTATGTTTAAAATGAAGGATACTGGGATTATTTTCACCAGTTAAGATTCTTGACTTATTCCTTAAGTCAACTTAAGTCAACTTTCTGGGCTTATTCCTTCAGTCAACTTTCTTGGCTTATTCCTTAAGTCAACTTTCTTGCCTTATTTCTTCAGTCAACTTTCTGGGCTTATTCCTTCAGTCAACTTTCTTGGCTTATTCCTTAAGTCAACTTTCTTGCCTTATTTCTTCAGTTAGATTTCTTGGCTTATTTTGTCAGTCAATTTCTTGGCTTAGTCCTTCAGTCAACTTTCTTGACTTATTCCTTCAGTCAACTTTCTTGGCTTATTCCTTAAGTCAACTTTCTTGGCTTATTCCTTTAGTCAACTTATAGGCTTATTCCTTCTGTCAATTTTCTTGGCTTTTTCCTTCAGTCAACTTTCTTGGCTTATTCCTTCAGTCAACTTTCTTGGCTTATTCCTTTAGTCAACTTATAGGCTTATTCCTTCTGTCAATTTTCTTGGCTTATTCCTTCAGTCAACTTTCTTGGCTTATGCCTTAAGTCAACTTTCTTGGCTTATTCCTTCAGTCAACTTTCTTGGCTTATTCCTTCAGTCAACTTTCTTGGCTTATTCCTTCAGTCAACTTTCTTGGCTTATTCCTTCAGTCAACTTTCTTGGCTTATTCCTTCAGTCAACTTTCTTGGCTTATTCCTTCAGTCACATTTCTTGGCTTATTCCTTAAGTCAACTTTCTTGGCTTATTCCTTCAGTCAACTTTCTTGGCTTATTCCTTCAGTCAACTTTCTTGGCTTATTCCTTCAGTTACATTTCTTGGCTTATTCCTTCAGTCACATTTCTTGGCTTTTGCCACAAGTCAACTTTCTTGGCTCAATCCATCAGTCAGCTTTCTTGGCTCATTCCTTGAGGTATCTTTCTTGACTGCTCCTTCTACCAGTTATTTTCCTTGGTTTCTTCTTTCAGAAGTCAAGTGACTTAATTCGACTAGATATAATTTTTAAATAAACTGTGGTTGTTACACACAAAATTTGATTGACACATTATTGTATAATATCTTAATATTTTATCAGCAATATACTTTGTATTTAAATGTATTTTAGGTTATCCAGATGCTTTATGTAGGGTGAACAATTGTGGGGGATGCCAGTATGAATGGTATCATGGTATATCTGGTAATGTTTTACAATGCTCGGGATGTATAGACAGATATGATATAGAAAGAGGGGACGGTACATCCTGGTCCACCTCCGACTGTGAAACATGCTCCTGTGAGGTAATCTTACTTACAATTCTTTATGCACTTAATTGGCCACCTTAGTGCAATAACTGATTAACTCCTATTAAATTTAATAGAACTTATTTCGTTACTGCACTAAAGTAATATTATGTGTTATGGTCTAGTTTTAATCTAATGGCCAACCAAATGTATTATGGTAAGGCTGTGTGATCGAGTGGTTAAGGTCATTGACCTCAAACCACTTGCCCCTCACTGCTGTGGGTTTAAATCCTGACAGGGACTTTAGATTCTTTCACGTGAGGAAACTATCCAGCTAGCTTATGGAGCATTGATGGTTCTACTCAGATGCCTGTTTATGCCTGAAACAATGCTCGGAAGACCTGAGGTCTTCCTCCACCTGTAAAGCTGGAAAGTTCCCATTTTGATTACACTGTGGTGGTGCGATGTAAAAGCCAATAAAGGAACAAAATAGTTAATACAATGTATACAGATATAATTTTATTATTTAAAACTCTTCATAAAACACAATGAAAAATTAGTTTATTTCATGCTTTCCAGTGTTTTATTGTAATATATCAGATAATTACATACTGATAAACCACTAGTGAAATGTATAAAATATAATTTTCACTGTAGCTGGACTATATCTTAATGCGGATGAAAAGAAAATCATAACTAAATGGAATAACAGGCAGAAATAAATGCGTAAATCTTGTTTCTTTAGGAAAAGAAAGTCGATGTCATCATACATCATGTTAAAAATGTAACAAAATTAGAGAAATTTAACAGACCTATATTCAAAATTGATGATGTGACATCATGATGTGATGACGTCACAAAGGAGAATGCGTGACGTTATGCGGCAAAATCAGTAAAAAATACTTAAAATCACTTGAAAGCATAAAATAAAAAGAAAATTTATTTGTTTTACATATAAGATTGAAATGTATTTCATTCGTGAACACCAGCTATTATATTTTCACTCGTGGCTACACCACTCATGAAAATATTGCATCTGGTGTTCACTCAGTGAAATTATATTTCAATCTTACATGCAAAACAAACAAATATCCTCTATATACTTGTCTTGTGGTTTTGGTTCTTAAAGTGTACCCTTGCCATTGTCTTGTATGCAGAAGTAGGCCTGAACCGCCTCCGTGGTCGAGGGGTTAGAGTCGATGACTTCTAATCCAGTAACCTCTTTGGCGTGGGTTCGATCCCCAGGAGAGGCTATGGTAGTTTAGCGCGGAGGAAGGTAGTCTAGTACTGGTGTAACTCTCCAGGAACGATGGTTAGGAAACAACCCGCCTATATGACTGAAATACTGTTGGGAAAAGGCGTTAAATGAAACAAACAAACAAGAAGTAGGCCTTATATCTTCACTTTTTCTATATTCAGGATGGTTTAGTGACCTGTATAGAGGAGACATGTGAACCAATATTGTGTACACATCCTGTAAAAATACCCGGCCAGTGCTGTCTACAATGTGCTGGTAAATATATATATACTTTGTTTTAGTAATAAGACAATGAAATAGCCATTGTTTTACATATCTAAAAACATTAATCCACAAACAGTTTTAATGAATGAATTGCGTTCTTAGAAAGACTTCATTTTGATACCATTAATGTATTGGTTATAATTCATAAGCTTCTATAAAACAATTGCTAAAAAATATTAGTTTTCATATTTCTTTCCGAAATATGATTAGTATGTTATATGCAAGTAAAAGAATCAAACACCGGCTGTCGTAACAGACCAGAAAATCTAGCTCTTGGGTAACTGTTTAGCAGAAACTCGGAAGAGCCTTGTTACTGCCGTAAACAGCTACCCTCGAGCTAGATTTTCTGGTCTGTACCAGCAGATGGTGTAAGATTCTTATAATATAACATGTTCTCGTTGTTGCACAACTTTCAGGTATTTCAAAATCAAGCTAATTCAGCAATTTTAAAAGAAATATAAAAACAGAATTACAAATCAAAAACAGTTTGCTGATAAGACTATTTCATTTGTTAAGGCCAACTTTTGTGTCGCTGTATTTGCAAAAAATTTTTAAATGCGTCATATTTCCACAAGGATTGCTTGTTTAAATGATTATTTGATAAAACCTTCATTTATTTTATTTATCAGGTCAAATGTGTTTCACTTATTTTGCATGATTTAATTTTTGAAGAAACATATATAATAAAATAAATTAAATATTTAAAAAACTTGTATTAACTGTTGATGTAATGTTATTTTCTAAGACTGCGAGTATGACGGTGTTCGTATAAGGAATGGTCAAGAGTTTACGCCAGCGGATAACAAATGTAATAAATGTTTCTGTAGCAATGGTAACATTGACTGCAGTTACGTCAACTGCCCAGACCTTGGTTCATGCTCGTCGCAGCAGACGTTTGATGGCGAATGTTGTCCCACGTGTTTAGATTGTGGTAACAGGGATAATGGCGACACATGGAAGGAAAGTCCATGTCAAAGTTGCACTTGTGTGGTAAATTTCCATAATAACTTACTCATCTACATTTCTTGTTAAGAAACTTAATGAAATTAAGGATATAATTTTTATGCTCCCCGAAAAATTTCGGGGGAGCATATAGTCGGCGCCTTGTCCGTCTGTCCGTCCGTTGTCTTGTCCGGAGCATAAATTGAAAACCCTTGGAGATAATTTGTTTAAACTTCATACAGTGGTAGATGGCATTGAGGGGGAGTGCAGTGTCAAAGAACCATAACTCTATTTTTCCCGGTTTTTGAATTATCTCCCCTTTTAGAAAAATCTTGTCTGGGACATAACTCTAAAACTATAAGAGATATCAACATGAAACTTTGTAGTTAAATAGACCTCAATGGGTAGATGTGCAGTGCACAAGAACCATAACTCTTTTTTGCCTAATTTTGGAGTTATTGCCCTTTGTTAATTTTAACAGTGTGAACTTTGTCCGGAACATAACTCAAAAACTGTAAGAGATATCAACATGAAACATTGTATGTAGATAGAGCTCATTGAGGGGGAGTGCAGTGTCAAAGAACCATAACTCTATTTTGCCCAGTTTTTAAATTATCTCCCCTTTTAGAAAAATCTTGTCCGGGACAATAACTCTAAAACAATAAGAGATATCAACATGAAACTTTGTAGGTAAATAGATCTCTATGGGTTGATGTGCAGTGCACAAGAACCATAACTCTTTTTTGCCTAATTTTGGAGTTATTGCCCTTTGTTAATTTTAACACTTTGAACTTTAAGAGATATCAAGAGATATCAACATGAAACATTGTAGGTAGATAGATCTCATTGAGGGGGAGTGCAGTGTCAAAGAACCATAACTCTATTTTGCCCAGTTTTTGAATTATCTCCCCTTTAAGAAAAATCTTGTCCGGGACATAACTCTAAAACTATAAAATATATCAACCTGAAACTTTGTAGGTAGACAGATCTCAATGGGTAGATGTGCAGTGCTTAAGTACTTGAACTCCGCCTTGCCAAATTTTGTAGTTATTGCACTTTGTTCATTTTTATATTTTGAACTTTGTCCCGGTCATAACTCAGAAACCATAAGAGGTATCAACAAGAAACTTTTTAGGTTGATAGATGGCATTGATTACAAGTGCAGTGCAAAGAACAGTAACTCTGCCTTGCCTAATTTTGGAATCATTGCACTTTGAACCTTTTCCAGGGACATAACTCTGAAACTACAAGAGGTGTACTTTCCTGTGTCCAAAACCTATTCGGGGAGCATCACCCGGCTCAAACCGGGTTCTTGTTTTATATGTAGCAGTACACATGTATGTATTTACATACATATACAAAATGATAAATAGAGGATATTGAATGAGAGTAAGTTCATTACCGAATTAATAGCATTTGTTGGGTAAAATTTTATTATGTGAGCCTCTCTAAAGTGTAATATTATTAAGCATGATATTATTTTATTAAAAATGTTCAATAAATTCTGTAATGAACCTGGACTCATTTAGTATCCTCTATTCATCATTTTCGTATTAGATATCCAAAATAAGACTGTTTGCAGTGAAAAAGAATCACTTTTCATTGATGCACTGATATAACACAAATGACACCATGTCAAAATATATGCACGGCCATGCGTTTTTGTGCCCCCACTTTAGTGGCAGGCATTTAGATTTACCCTTGTCCGTCTGTCCGTCCGTCCTTCGGTCCGTCCGTTCTCTTTTGTGTCGCACGTAACTCAAAAAGTATTTGACCTAGAGTCATGAAACTTTACAGGAATGTTGATCAGCATGTGTAGTTGTGCACCTGGGTATTTTCGTCTGGATATTTTTAGTATTGCCCTTGACTTAGTAAAATTTTGCAATTTTCAACTTGTGTCACATGTAACTCAAAAAGTATTTGACCTAGAGTCATGAAACTTTACAGGAATGTTAATCAGCATGTGTAGTTGTGCACCTGGGTATTTTCGTCTGGATATTTTTAGTATTTTTAGAGTTATTGCCCTTGACTTAGTAAAATTTTGCAATTTTCAACTTGTGTCGCATGTAACTCAAAAAGTATTTGACCTAGAGTCATGAAACTTTACAGGAATGTTGATCAGCATGTGTAGTTGTGCACCGGGGTATTTTCATTTGGATATATTTAGTATTTTAAGAGTTAATGCCCTTGACTTAGTTAAAATTTGCAATTTTCAACTTGTGTTGCATGTAGCTCAAAAAGTATTGCACTTCGAGTAGAAATGTTCATCAGCATGTGTAGTTGTGCAACTGGGTATTTTCATCTGGATATATTTAGTATTTTTAGAGTTATTGCCCTTGACAGTAAAAATTCACAACTTTAACTTGTGTCACATGTAACTCAAAAATAATTTGACACAGTCATGAAACTTTACAGGAATGTTAATCAGCATGTGAAGTTGTGCACCTGGGTATTTTCGTCTGGATATTTTTAGTATTTTTAGAGTTATTGCCCTTGACTTAGTAAAATTTTTGCAATTTTCAACTTGTGTCGCATGTAACTCAAAAAGTATTTGACCTAGAGTCATGAAACTTTACAGGAATGTTGATCTGCATGTGTAGTTGTGCACCTGGGTATTTTCATCTGTATATTTTTTGTATTTTTAGAGTTATTGCCCTTGACTTAGTAAAATTTTGCAATTTTAAACTTGTGTCGCATGTAACTCAAAAAGTGTTTGACCTAGAGTCATGAAACTTTACAGGAATGTTGATCAGCATGTGTAGTTGTGCACCTGGGTATTTATATCTGGATATTTTTAGTATTTTTAGAGTTATTGCCCTTGACTTAGAATTTTTTTGCAATTTTCAACTTGTGTCACATGTAACTCAAAAAGGATTTGACATAGAGTCATTAAACCTTACGGGAATTTTGCTCAGCATATTTAGTTTTGCACCTGGGGTTTCGCTTGTGGATTTATCCAGTATTGTAGAGTAATTTCCCTTGACTTAGTAAAAACCGTTTCATTATGTTGTTATTTGTTCCTCGAGTGCTTGAGTTAGAATCAACTAACTTTACAGGAATAATGATCAACATCACTAAATTACAGGAATAATGATTCACATCACTGTGAAGCTATGCACCTGGGACTTTGCATGTGGATTATTTTTCAGTTTTGTTAGAGTTATTGCCATTGTCTTACAGTGGTATAAATTTGCAATTTTCAACTTGTTCATGCATAGCTCAAAAAGTATTTCACTTGTAGGCCTGAAAGTTTACAAGAATGTTGGTCAGCATGTGTACTTATGCACCTTGGGGTTGTGGATTTATTCAGTATTTGTAAAGTTCTTGCCTTTTACTTAGTAAAAGATTTTTAGTTTTCAAAAAATATTTGACCTAGAGTCATAAGATTAACAGAACAGTGGCGAGGTGGGGGCACCCGTGTCCTATGGACACATTTCTAGTTTACAAAATAACACAAGCGGCATGGGAATGTGATAAAGATGCTTACTATTACAACAACAACAAAAAAATATGTAAAAGATTGTATGTTATAATGGTGATTGTCCAACAGTTGATACTGGAAAATGTTTAGGATAAAAAATAAAATTACCTTATCAAAATATAAAAAGACTGCCCCACACTTTTTATGAATTAAACGTTACGGGTAAATTTGATAGACATTTACTGAAATTTCCTTGGGCCACGTTAGTTATTTATCTATCATTCATACCAAGTAAATAATAAAAAATTTCGGGAATTATGACTAAATATTACTTAATTTCACTTTCACCAGTTCACTTTTGGATGGGCATAATCTTTACCTTAGTGCAATATCTGGCTAACTCCTATTAGATTTAGAAGGACTTAACTCATAACTGCACAAATGTGACATAATTTCTCTTGAATTTGTGCTCATATGCAACAATCAGTGTTACATGATACAGCATTGTGTTATAGGATGGACGTGTCGAGTGTGACAGGATTTTCTGTATCCCCCCTGACTGTAGCCACCCTCGGAAATTTCCAGGAGAATGCTGTCCTTCCTGTGACGGTAAATTTGAGCCGTGTCATGACAAAACCAACATAATGGGTTTGTGACCAGCATGGATCCAGACAAGCCTGCGCATCTGTGCAGTCTGATCAGGATCCATGCTGTTCGCTAACAAACCCAACTACAAGTAGAGAAACTGATAGCGAACAGCATGGATCCTGATCAGACTGCGCGGATGCCCAGGCTGGTCTGGATCCATGCTGGTCGCAAACCCACTATGTTGGTTTTGTCATGACGCGGCTCATTTTTGTTTATAAATTATCTTTTTTAATATAATGTATATTTATCTTTCTATTAATTTTTCATTTATTTTTATTTTTCTCTATACCCGGTACATGATATATTACTGATAATTTTACACATCAAAAACATTAAATGTAATTGACCTGCAAAAAAAGAATATTTTACTTTATGAAAGTTTTTTTTGTCCTTATCTATCATTTAAAGTAATTATTGTAGACTTGATTCAGAGTAAGCTACTTAAGGTACTGTTTTTTTTTATGTTTTTCCTAAAATCAAACCGAAAATTGATAGGAAAATAGTTTTTCTCTCTCTTCAAGGTTTCACCTTTTTCATTCCAAATTTATTTTTGCCAGGTTGTACAGTGGCTGGTCGCGACTTGAGAGACGGAGAAAGTTATATGCCAGATGAGTGTACAGAATGTGTGTGTAGTAATGGTAACGTTGTGTGTGATCCACTCCCATGTCCTCAAGCACCGTGTCTGACTGCGATTACACCAAAGGGAGAATGCTGTCCAAGATGTGATAATGGTAGGTCACATGATAAGCTTGTTTCAACAGCGAAATTACGTTATCCTAATCCTAAGCATGCCATTTATAGCATGCGACTCATCTGGCAACCCCATGCCAGATGAAATTTCCAGCATGGCTAAAACTAATGGAAACACCAGTCTGATATGCAAGAAATAGCTTTCTGTTATATAATTACAAAATAACTTTGTTAAATATTTATCTTTTTCTTTCAGACTGTACATATGATGGTAGACAATACCGGCATGGTTTGTCATTCAGGTCCCCCGAGGACAGGTGTATCAACTGTACATGTGACAACACCATCGTAAGGTGTTCACCCGTTACCTGTCCACGAATGGATTTGCCGTGTAGGAGACCTATAACCCTACCTGGAGACTGCTGCCCCTCAAAATGTCCCAGTAAGTATCATATAATAGAAACATGTTTGAATATGCTCTCACTTAATCTGCAGAATAAATTTGTTTTGCTTTGAATTTGGAACAGTCTTAATTAAAAGATTTCATACAATTACAAAAATTGTACTACCAACAGTAGAGAGCCTTGTTAATTTCTAACTTTTTTTGGAGAGGACATAAAAAGCTTGCATTACTGGAAAAGTATGTGTATCAGTGAATATTTAAAGGCACATTGTGCCTCTGAAATGATTGAATTTTAAGTACTTTATAAAGGGCAAACAGGAGTATTATAACACTATTATTAACCATTATTAACACTAAAATGTTTACAAAAGTTAAGACCTGACAATAAGTGTGAAAAACCTGATACATACTTATAAGTGATACATTAATAGGAAAATTGAAAATGAAGTTATACCTGTGAAAATAATCAATCTCTGACAAAACGATTGGTTTCTCTTTGTCAGTAAAAAAACATGGAAAAAGAAACATTTACAACAAATTTGCTACAATACAATTACTGCCAAAATTGTGAAATTTACTGTACACGAAAATAACCTGATTTACGGTACTATAGAGTTTAGCAAAGAAATTTGTGAGCAAAATATAAACTTATTTTCCTGTTGCCTATATAATGTAAGTGATAATTCATAATGAAGACTGTGGTTACAATTTATTCAGTTTTTCAATTCTACGAGTTAATATATAGATTCAGTAACAGCTATGGTTTTCTTCAATATTTTTGTCGGATATTGTATTTCCCATGATTCCTCTTTTTTCAAGGTTGAGCTCATGTATTTCAATGTTGAATGTATAATTATGTAATTAACTTGTGTTATTATTTGATCTCTTATTGATGTATTGTGTTGTATAAATTGTTTTGTACATTGTTGAGGCTCACAGGGAAGACTGAGCTTGCCCAACTGTGTTGCCACATTAAAAAAAGTTGTTACTTATTATATTCATGTCCCATTTGTTTCCTACATGCTAATTATCTCTATTGACCCCTGTGTTAAAGCTTGTCTAGCAGAAGGTAGAGAGTATGAAAATGGGGAGAGATGGACATCTTTGATAGACCCATGTGAGAAATGTGTGTGTGAAGAGGGCATTAGTTCCTGTTCAAGGATACAGAGATGTCCTCAAGAGTGTGATCATGGCGTGACCAGGCCCGGCGAATGTTGCTCTCAGTGCACAGGTATGTGAATGTTGGTTGTGAATGAACTTATATGTACAAGAAATTCTTAAAAGAATATTTACTACATGTATATCACAAATAGTCATATTTTATGCTTAAGCATATTATTTATGCTCAGTTAAGAAACAAGTTCTTTTAACTTACATTAATTTGGTTCATTGCCTGAAACTTACAAGATCTGGTTTTTTTTACAAGATAAAATGGTCATGAAGAGAGTAGGGCTCAAACCCTTGGTGCCATGCTTGAGAGACAAGGACTTAAACCTTTAAGTCATGCTTAACCTTTGGATGTTTATTTGTTTTTAAATCATGCATCAGCTGATGAAAATAAGTGCTTCTATATCATTAGTTCATAGTTTTATCAAAGCTACACATGTATCACATGAATACATTCATATTCTTTTTATGCCCCCGCCATATAATGGCAGGGGCATATAGTGTTACCCTGTTCCGTCATTCCGTCATTCCGTCCTTCCGTCATCATCAGTTTCCGTTCATTATCTTAATAACCCTTGCACATATTGAACTCAAATTTGACATATGGATATGTCATGAGAAAATAAAGGTCAAGTTTGAAATTGGTCATGGTTCGATGATTTTTGGCAGAGTTATGCCCCTTTTACATTGAAAATAATATGAAATTTTCAGTTTCCATTCATTATCTCCCAAACGGTTCAAAACATTCAATTCAAAATTGACATATGGATATGTCATGAGAAAATACAGGTCAAGTTCGAAATTGGTCATGGTTCGATGATTTTTGGCAGAGTTATGCCCCTTTTACTTTGAAAATAATATGATATTTTCAGTTTCCGTTCATTATCTCCCCAACGGTACAACACATCCAACTCAAACTTGACATATTGATATGTCATGAGAAAATACAGGTCAAGTTCAAATTTGGTCATGGTTCGATGATTTTTGGCAGAGTTATGCCCTTTTACTTTGAAAATAATATGAAATTTTCAGTTTCCATTCATTAACTCCCTAATGGTACAACACATTCAACTCAAACTTGACATATGGATACGTCAAAGGAATGCGCAGGTCAAGTTCAAATTTGGTCATGGTTCAATGATTTGGCAGAGTTATGCCCCTTTTACTTTGAAAATAATATGAAATTTTCAGTTTCCGTTCATTATCTCCCCAATCGTACAACACATTTAGCTCAAACTTGACATATCGATACGTCAAAGGAATGCGCAGGCCAAGTTCAAATTTGGTCATGGTTCGATGATTTTTGGCAGAGTTATGCCCCTTTTACTTTGAAAATAATATGAAAATTTTCAGTTTCTGTTTATTATCTCCCCAAACAGTATTAAACATTCAACTCAAATTTGACATATTGATACGTCAAAGGAATTCGCAGGTCAATTTCAAATTTGGTCATGGTTCGATGATTTTTGGCAGAGTTATGCCCCTTTCACTTTGAAAATAATATGAAATTTACAGTTTCTGTTCATTATCAACCCAACAGTGTTACATATTCAACTCAAAATTGACATATGGATATGTCAAAGGAATGCGCAGGTCAAGTTGGAATTTGGTCATGGTTCGATGATTTTTTGGCAGAGTTATGTCCCTTTCACTTTGAAAATAATATAGATACATCTTAGGAATAAGCAGTTTAAGTTTGAATTTGGTCGTGGTTCAATGATTTTAGACAAACTTATCTTTCCTGAATGTTGGAAAAATTTTGAACTTTCAGTTTCAGCACTCATACTTTTGTGGAAATGTATATAGCCATTATGTTGGCTACAAATATGCAATATGCTATTTTTAAAAGGTTAAAACTGAATATTTTCAGTGCCTTGAACATTGTATAAAAATGTTTAAGACTGAATAATTTCAGTGCCTTGAACATTGTATAAAAATGGTTTGTGTTAACATTGAAAAGTTTTAAGGGCTTTGAACTTAAAATGAAAACAATAATTTGTGCAAACAAATTTGGAACTAAATATCATAACATTTGAAATTTCGGCTGCATGCGGGGGCATCCGTGGCATGATGACACATTTCTAGTTATATTTATGAGGTAAACTTACATTTTTCAAAGCAGTACCGTTTGCCTAGTGGTTAAGGCGTCTGCGTTGGATATGAAGGTTGAAGGTTCGAGCCCCACGGGGAGCGTTAATTGAAGGATGAATGTTTCTCGCGGGACTCGTTCCAAATTGGCCGCTTTGTGAGCCACGTGGTTGTTAAAATGAATGGTTACTGATTTCTATCTGCCTGGCGCCTGGCATAATGGTAGGAGTTGGGAGGTACATGGTATGCAAGCAAAAGGTGTCTAATAAGGGGTGACACTATTTATCTTTACCTTATATTTCATTTACTATTATATAAGAATCTTACACTGATTGCTATAACAGACCAGAACATTTACATAAGTAACAGCGACATTCAACATGTCAACTTTGATTTTCAGATTGTAATTTCCTTGGTCAAATCGTGAGAGACTCACAAGTTTTCGTCCGTCCAGGGGATAATTGTCAACAGTGCACCTGCTCAAGAGGTCAGGTGACCTGTCAATCATTGGGACCATGTCCAAGGCTACCATGTAGAGTTACAGAAACACCCCCAGGTGCTTGTTGCCCACAATGTAAAGGTAAACCAATTTTTACAGACCATTATTTGGGTTTTTTATCCCTTTACCTGCTGAATTTGTGGAATGGATTTGCTCAGCTTTGAAAATAAGCCAGTCCTTTCAAAGTTTGAAATATTCCAATATAAGTTAAAGTGCAAGAATTGAGCTACCAGCAATAAAGAGCCCGGTCAGACTGCAAGGATGGTTGCTGTGTTGGTAGTTTATCCTCTGGGTCACCGCAGTTAGCCACATTGAATTAACCAAAGCACAGTTCAGCCACCACCGTTCCTGGGCAGCCTGTCAAGCAGTTACCTTCACTTTTCAAGGAACTGATAACTTCTGTACATGCCAGAGCAGAGGTAAAGTGTGAATGACTGAAGAAAGGATTTCATGATCAATCACAATGAAAGTGACCTGTGCTGTTAGCCTGGGTCTCTCTATGTACAGACTGGCCTAGTTTTATATTTGTGGCAAAGGCTAATTAGTTCGTTTCCATCAGGTTAAGGGTTTAACTTACGAGATCTTGCCAAATACAGTGATTTGTGGTTTCATATTTAAGGAGTATGAGCTTTGAGATACTACTGTGTAGAAAGTCTTCAGGAATATCACCTGTCATTCTGTGTAAAATATGTGACTTTGAACTGCATATTTCCCTTTTTCATTATAAGTGCTTTTCATTGTTTTTACATGTTACTGTATGTCTTGGTCTCATACAGTGACCTTCATGTTCTTTCCAACCCAAAACTCATCTCTTTGGCTAATATTTGGTGATATGATATGTGATTTCTGATTTCAGTATGTGAGTACGAAGGTCGGACATATAAACATGGCGATGTTGTGTACTCTGATGATTGTTCTACTTGTCACTGTAGAGAAGGTAGTACAGCTTTTATCAATGGGTTTGAGCAAAATGGTTGTATTGCCTTTATGTCATATGAATTACAACCATTTCACAACAAGCCCTCAAATTATAGACATTGAAATAAAAAAAAGCCAACTCATTTCTATACATGTATTAATTTGAATGAGAAAGTCACATAACAGATTCAACATTTTTATCATTATCATTTCCAAAAAAAGTACAATGAACTTGTCCAACTTTAAATTTGGAACTTACTTCAGGGAAGTCAGGCTCAATATTTTAATAGTTATATTTTAAAAGCTAATATGAGCCGCGTCATGACAAAACCAACATAGTGCGTTTGCGACCAGCATGGATCCAGACCAGCCTGCGCATCCGCACAGTCTGATCAGGATCCATGCTGTTCGCTTACAAACCGTATTACAAGTAGAGAAACTGATAGCAAACAGCATTGATCCTGATCAGACTGGATCCATGCTGGTGGCAAACCCACTATGTTGGTTTTGTCATGACACGGCTCATATTAAGAATTACTAGTTGTATAGAGCTTTGTAAGATTGAGCAGAAATAATGGCTTGTCCAGCTCAAAACTTGTTTACAGACTAAATGTATTTAATATGAATCATGTAGTATTGAAAAAATGCTTTGGACATGTTTAATTGCTTTATATATGTGCATGTATGTTAATTTATGTGTGTTTCTTTTATTGTTTTGTGATTGTAATGTACCATTTGAAAGTTTAATTGTTGTTTCTATACAGAGATATTGTTTAGATAGATATTGTTCAGCAAAGTTTTCAAAATAAAGTTTTAAAGGGCTCATGCCTTTAGAAAGAGCAAACATTAGTTTTAAAATGTTTAAAAAGTGGTTTTAGAGCATGTTAGATGCTTATCATAAAATGAAAGAAGCACAGAATGTGAAATTATTGGCCATAAAAGTAACAAATTTAAACAAAGTAGTATTTTGACTTCAATACAAAATACCAAATAACTATAACAATATTAGGTAACAAAAGCAACAGAAGCAAAAAATGTTACTTTGCCAATGACAAATATTTTGGAAACTATAACAGGACCCCACAAATGAAAAGCTTTTGATAAATTAAATTAAAAACATTTCTTGGGCATAATGGGCCTTTAAGCATGGATAATTTTTAATTTCAGGGGAGGTAAGCTGTGAGTATGTGTCATGTCCGCAGTTAAGTTGTCGTACCCCAGTACAGTTACCCGGAGAGTGTTGTCCAGTTTGTCAGCAATGTGATTACAATGGGCGTTCGTATGAGGAGGGTCAGAGATTCACGCCTAAACTAGAACCGTGCCTAGACTGTGTGTGCCAAGTGAGTGTTACTGCTTAGAATTATACTGTGTGTAAGCTGTTCTTATCTTCTTAGATAATTGGTTTTTTCTATGAAATTAAGGCAGCATGTTTCTAGATGAGTAAAATGAATCTTACAGGTTTAATAAAGATTAAATTGGAGAAAAATATATTTAAAGTTAAAGAAATATTCACAATCTAGGGGAAACTCTAATGAAGGATTTGTTATGCCATATAATAATGTAATAAACTATTTTTTTTGTCATGGATTTCTACCTTGATATAAAAGGGGCAAGAGCCATTCCTAAATACTTTGTCATTCTATAGGTAATAGTTGTAATCTGGGAACTCAGCAAAACTTGGTTTTTCCAAGCTAGTCCCCAGGTGCAAACAACTTTTACCATTATGTTGGTTTTGTCATGATGCGGCTCATATTTCTTTTTATATAATTGATAATTAATATGTATTACAAATAATTAAGGGAGGTGAGGTACGTTGTAACTCTAGAGAAAGTGAATGTCCAATATCACGCTGTACTCATCCGATCCGGTCTCGTAATCAGTGCTGCCCTACATGTGATGGATGCAGTTATCTACGACGACGATTTAGGAATGGACAGAAATTTGTTCCACCGGGAAGTGATAATTGTAAAGTGTGTAGATGTATGGTGAGTTCAGTTTATAACTTGTCTTAAATTACCAGTGACCGCCCCTACAAACACTTAAAACTGGTGTCGGCCCACTTGATTTTTGCTGTACATATTATATCATCATTCATTATTATATGAAGCTTTAAAAGAATACTTCATTTGCGATCTTTTGCAGTTTGTATCAGCTTACTCCATTTTCTCTATATAAAAATATATTTTTAATCAGTCTCATCATACGCTAAATTTTGCAATATTTTTAAAGGTAAGAACTATTTGCATAGTTCCTCTTAAAACCTTCCACCCAGAAATGAGGCCCAGCAGGAGCAACATTAAGATTACTCAGAAATTTCACAGTCACAGAATTACACTTAAAGTCTCTAACCAGTATGATTATTTGAAGATTAATAAATCATAGATGAAAATGAATAAATTCAGTCTCTTAAGTTTGAAGACTTGACTTTATAATATATTATAATAACTATAACTTCTATCATTATTGATATGAAAATTTATAAGTTATAGATGAAACTGAATAAATTCAGACCACTTTTAAAGTTTGAAGACAAAACTTAATTATCTATTATCATAACTGTGTCACTTCTGTAATTAGATTATTTTGAAAATTACATAAATATCATAGATTTTCACTGATTTTTGTGATGTGATTTTTTGTACCAACAGGGTGGCTCTGTACAGTGCAGTTATATGGGTTGCCCACCAGTGAACTGTGACAATGCCGTGCTAGTGAAGGGTCCAGTGTTGTCCAGTTTGCCCCATGGGATGTAATGTGATGGGTATAGAGTATAGAGATGGTCAAACATTCATTGACTTTATGGATAGATGTAAAGTCTGTACCTGCATGGTGAGTGTTTTTGTTTTAAAAAATTATAAGTAAATGGTAAAATTGGCTGAGTGGTTACAGTTGCCAATTTTGAGTCACTTGCCTTTTTCTGTTGTTGGTAAATTAATTTGGCAATATCCCTTAACTTACATAATTTCTTAAATGGACTAACCCAGCTTCTGTTTTTGGAACTGTCCATTATCAGTTTTGGGGATATCAAGATGAAAATTCAAACTTAATCAGCTAACAGTGTAGAGCCTGGTTGAACTGCACAGAAATACAGGCTGGCCTGGCTCTATACTGATGGCTAAGTCTAATTTCTTTTGGTTCCAGGAAGTTATGGGTTTCATTTGTTTTGTTTTAAGGAAGATATCAATTTCACGAAAGGAGGATGCTGTCGATTACCGAAGACATCAGAGTGTATTACATCAAAATACCTCGAAATTGATAAGGATTACAAACCCTAAATGGAAATTCTCAATTTAGAATTATTTCATTTTATTCAGGCTTTCTTCGTATAACTTCCGTGTGCATGGGTAATTCTATTTTTTTTTAAGCATTTAAGGAATATCTATGATATGCAAGGAAAAGTTTGGCTGCACAAAACAATGAGAAATACAATGATTTGTGATTGCAACCCAACATCAAACTCAACATTGTTATTGTATAAATCTAAACGAAGTCGCTGCATATCGTGCCTGTCTTTAAGTGATTATAGTATACTAAATATAACTTTAACAGAGGAAAGACAAATTTCTCAGATATACAGTGACGATTTAGATTGCAAAGATAAAAAAATACCACAGAGCCTGCGGCCCTTTGATTTTAATGGTTTTTATTTTATCATTACAGATGGGGAGAATCCGGTGTATGAACATGATGTCATGTCCGACAGTAACATGTACTCATCCTGCCAACAGACCCGGGAACTGTTGTCCGTCTTGCACGATGTGCGAGATTAACAACGTACAGTACAGGAACGGACAGACATTTACCAACCCAGCTGATCAATGTGAGGAATGCTCATGTAGGGTAAGTCAGCACAGCGGGGGCTGGATGTGAAAATGCGCAAATCTTGTGTGAAATTATTAATAATTGCAAGTTGTAACAACTGTTATGTCTTGTGTGAAATATTGGGAGGTATGTAACAATGGTTATGTTTTGTGTGAAATATTTCAAGATTTGAGAATAGTTGTATCTTATGTGAAATATGGCATGGTATGACAATGTTCTTATCCTGTGTGAAATATTGCAAGATAATATTATGACTGTACAGAATCTTTGATAGTGTCTCTGCTTTGTCAAACAGGCAAACCGGAGACTTACATCAAAACTGTTGTAACTTAAATGTAACTCCTTCTTCCTCTTATATGAATTACACCTATTTTGTAAAAAGCGATTTTTACTTACCAAATGGTATAACAAATGTTGCCCATTGATACTTCATTTAACGCTTAACCATAATATTATTTTTTGTACCTTTTTTAGATTTCTTTTTGTACACATTTTACAGTATGGGTCAGTTACTTGTCAGAGAAAAGCTGTTTCCTGTCCTCGTGCCAACTGCATAGATCCCGTCCTAGACAAGGATACATGCTGTCCTATATGTCCGGCTCAGTCTTGTGTGTACGCCGGGCGCCAGTACCGGGAAAGTCAGGAGGTACCAGCATCACGGGATCAGTGCGAGGTGTGTCACTGCTCCCAGGGTCTCATTGATTGTGGACGTAGGGAGTGTCCAGCTGTCAACTGTAGACATCCAGGAAGAGACCAGTGCTGTAACACTTGTGAATGTATGTTACTTTTAATTCACAACATTTAATTGCGTTACCCGCTCTGTTAATTTAGAATAAGTAGATCAACTTTGAAACCAATGTAAAAATAGCAAAAAACATAAAGCAGTGCAAGTGTATTAATTTACACAAAATCAGGGTGTTGTAAGTTAAAAAAAAATCAAAGTTGTGTGAAAGCTTTTACACAAATTCAAAGAAGTGAAAGTCTTTAACATAAATTCAAAGCTGTTGAAACTTTTACACAAATTCAAAGCTGTTGAAAGCTCTTACACAAATTTAAAGGTGTTGAAAGCTTTTACACAAATTCAAATGTGTTGAAAGTTTTTACTTAAATTCAATGGTATTGAAAGCTATTACAAAATTCAATAGTGTTGAAAGTTATTACATAAATTCAAAGGTGTTGAAAGCTTTTACACAAATTTAAAGGTGTTGATAGCTATTACACAAATTCAAGGCTGTTGAAACTGTTACACAAATTCAAAGCTGTTGAAAGCTATTACACAAATTTAAAGGTGTTGAAAGCTTTTACACAGATTCAAATGTGTTGAAAGTTTTTACTTAAATTCAATGGTATTGGCAGCTATTACAAAATTTTATAGTGTTGAAAGTTATTACATAAATTCAAAGCTGTTGAAAGCTTTTACACAAATTCAATGATGTTGAAACTTTTACACAAATTCAAAGCTGTTGAAAGCTATTACACAAATTTAAAGGTGTTGAAAGCTTTTACACAAATTCAAATGTGTTGAAAGTTTTCACTTAAATTCAATGGTATTGAAAGCTATTACAAATTTCAATAGTTTTGAAAGTTATTACACAAATTCAAAGCTATTGAAAGCTTTTACACAAATTTAATGATGTTGAAACTTTTACACAAATTCAAAGCTATTGAAAGCTATTACACAAATTCAAAAGTGCTGAAAGCAATTACACAAATTTAAAGATGATGAAAGCTATTACACCATTTTAAAGCACTGTAGGGATTAAATTTACAAGCACACAGTCTGTCTCACATGGTCATTAAATAACATGTAAACAAATATTAGAAATTCTCTGTTTAGTTTTGAAATATTATACTTGCTGTTGTTATTTACTATTTTTGGTAACAAATGTATCTCATGCCATATTTTTAGACTGTGAATATAACAGAATGCGTTTTGAGTTAGGAGAAATGTTCCCAAGTCCGTATGAGAAATGTGAGGACTGTGTGTGCAAGGCGGGCTCTGTAGAGTGCACAAGAAGAGCATGCTCCATGCCAGACTGCAGTAGTCCTACCTACCCACCCGGAGAATGTTGCCCAGTCTGCTCAGGTATGGAATCTTCTTCAACATAAATTTTTTTTTGGCTCATTTGTTAAAAACCTTTAACCTGCAGAATTTTTTAAATGGACTTGACAAGCTTCCATTTGTGGAACTGTCCATTATTAATTTTTCGGGATATTAGGATGAAAATTTGAAGTGAGTCAGCCAAGAGTATATTGAATATGACATTACAGGATGACCTGGCTCTTTACTAGCGGCAAAGGCTTATCACTTTTAGTTCCAGCAGGTTAAGGGTTAACATTATTTGACTTATATAAGAGTCTGCATTCATACTTGTAATCATAGACTTTTATTTATGTGTGTACATGAATATATTTCTGGTTGTGGTAAATGTTTTACCCAAGAAGATGCATAAGTGATGCTATAAATTTCTGCCACCCTGAGTTGTAGAAAATTTATTCTTATGGACGGAAATTGAGTTAATTGAATGTTCTTGAGGTTACAATGCTTGATAATAAAATCCAGGCATTGTAGATTAATTCGATATCTTTTAATTGAACTAAAATTACAAAAAGTTATTTGAGTCATACAGTACTGTACCTCTGCTTTGGCATGTACAGAAGTTTTCAGTTCCTTGTGAAAGTGAAGGCAAGTGGTTCTGCTTGACAGCCTGCCCAGGAACGATGCAGTGGCTGAACTGGTGAGTTCAAAGTGGCTTACTGCTGTGGTACAGTTGTGGTACAGCGGATAAACTCCCAACACTAATGTCATGATTTATTACTGGTTCTGTTTTTCAGATTGCACGTTCCAAGGATTACTGTACCGAGATGGCAGAGACTTCCAGAATCCGAGTAAACCATGCGAGCGTTGTCTGTGTATTGCAGGCAATGTAGCTTGTGACAGTAGGCTGTGTCCAAAGGTACCCTAAGCTGCGAACAACTAAAATCAGTTTTAACGAGCTTTGTTATGAAACAGTCTAACGAATTTTGTTATGAGCCAGTCTAACGAATTTTGTTATGTCATTGTGCCTAATTCTATGTCAGCTTAAAAGTGTAGTCGGACAATGCATCTTTGTGCTTATAGTTCAGTTGTTAACATTTAATAAGAGAGATGAATGAATTGACAATGAGGAAAGTGGCGGAATTTTAACTTTTGAAAAATAAAAATGAAGTGGCCTTTTTTTGAAAGGGGAGATTAACATTATGCCACAAAGTGGTGCAATTTTTGTAAACGCTTTGTGGAAGTTGCAAAATAATTGTTGTAAAGTGTTCTTTTGTGTCATTTATTCATTTGGATTACTTTGTATGTTATAGTGTGAGTTATAACTATTTAAGTAGGATGTATTTATTTTTAGACATTGAATTGTGAAAACCCCACACAAAACCCTGTTAAGTCTATCATTTTACCACATAGGTATGATTCATTTGTTAACAGAATGATACATATAACCCTAGAAATGTAGTGTTTAATACTCACAATGAAAATTGATTAGTTATTGATTTTTTCTGAACAACTTGTGCGTTATCTTTCTTATAAAATTTCATGAGTTTGTTTGTTAATTATTTCACATTTGTAATTCTACGTTTTCAGTAAGTGTTCATTTACAGTGAACTATTTAAGTTATGGCACCTCTATATGAAAGTTTAGGAATCATATACAAATTTAATGTAATTTCATATACATGTACAAGAAAATTCAAAGTCAAAGAAAATCATGCTATAATTGAGTCTGTGTTAAGTTTTCCATGATTAGGCAAAAAATAGGTAAATTTGTCATGATTAGGCCAAAAACAGTTAAGTTTGCCATGATAAGCCAAAAATAGTTCTGCTTCTCAAAGTCTCCTTACCTCAACTGCCCTAGACATTTTATTTGCCTTTTAGCTTTTTCAAAATCTTTTCTTTACAATATATACATGTATAAAAAGATATATAAGAAAAGAAATTCCTACCCGCTTGATGGAGTTCTGGAGATCAGAAACGGAATTATCTTTTTGCCTGACAGCAGAGCCTTTTTACGTAACATTAATGTATTACTGCATTATCACCCAAATCAAAGTCATTTCATTGATTTGCTAGGATTTGATAAAATATTTGTATCATTGTTTTATGGTAGATAGAAACTTACTGTTCACAAGTTTGTTTTGTCATGTTTAAAAACACATGCTAACATTGTTATCTGTCGCCTGCATTAATATTCTATACAGGTTCATCTAGATCACCTAGAAAAGGTATTATCTCTTGTATATTTCTCAAATAAGACAGCAAAATGTCATTACATGCAAAAGGTGTACTTGTAACAAAGGGAAGTAACTTACCATTTACTGGTCATTACAGTTTTTTTAAGCAGTATATGATGTTGATGTGAACAATGATTTGTATGCAGACATAGAAGTTTAGTATTAAAATGTGGGCCATTCCATGACAAACCTAGAAAAACTCGAGCACCTACAAGAGCAACAAATCTGATAAACAAGTCATTATTTTAGTATAATAGCATTGTTTTAACTTGAAAGCTTCTTTTCATCTGCAAGAACTTTCTAAGTAAATGATACTTTGAGTATATAGCTATTTATGTTGAAACAGTCATTGTCAGAATATGGCCCATTTACAGTCAAGCAGATTATTGTCAGAATATTACCCATTTAGTTGAGCAAATTTTAGAGAGAAAGGTAAAATTGCATTCAACCAAACAGATGTCAGTGATTGACCCATTTACATTTAGCCGAACAGATTTTGTCAGAGAATGAAATATTTAAAGTTCAACCAAACACATTTTGTCAGAAAATGACCCATTTACATTTAGCCATACAAATTTTCTTAGAAATTGACTTACATGCATTTACATTCAACCTAACGAATTTTGTCAGAAAATGACCCATTTGCATTCAACCAAACAGATTTTGTCAGAAAATGTCTCATTTACATTTAGAGACAAACAGATTTTGTCAGAAAATGACCCATTTGCATTCAACCAAACAGAAAATGTCTCATTTACATTTAGGCTTTTAGCCAAACAGATTATTATCAGAAACTTACCTATTTAACAAATTTTGTCAGAGAAAGGTAAAATTACATTCAGCCAAGCAGATGTTGTCAGAGAATGGCCTATTTATGTTCAACCAAACATGTTTTTTCAGAGGATGTCCGTTTTACATTTATCCAAACATATTTTGTCACAATATGTCCCATTTACATTTAGCCAGTCCTTAACAGTTACCGCTTAGCCAATATTTATTTGGCTAAGTTTTGTAATATCAGTTATTCACTGAATAAAATAGTTGTGTTCAGTGATTGATTATACCTCAATATTTTATTATTCCATTTTTGTACTTTTGTATTGTTTTTTTATTGTATACAAAATAAAGAAAAAAGACAAAAAAGTTTTATTGTTTACAAGATATTTTATTGTTTGAGCAAAACAAGTGACCTTGGGGTCAAATAAATAATCTACCTAGAGACTGAATGTGCTCAGCCATCCGGTTAGCTGAATAGGTAGAGCTTTGGACTGTGAATCGGGAAACCCGGGTTCGATTCCCAGACGGTGCAGGTCAATCATGAAATCCTTTCTACGGTCATTTGTAATGTACCTTTGCTCTGGCATATACAGAAATAACAGTTCCTTCCGAAAGTGAAGGCAACTAGTACTGGTAAACTGCTTGACAGTCTGCCCAGGAATGTACGGTGGCTGAACTGTGCTCTGGTAAATTCAGTGTGACTTACTACCGTGATCCTGAGTGAAAACTACCAATACCTCCACGAATATGCTCATCCAGATTCAACCATTGTCAGGAAAATAACCCTTGGTTATTATATAAAAATAACTGAAAAAAAATATTTAATTGTATTTATTTTTATAGTTAGCCAAGTTGATTGAAACTGTTATGTTACATGTATATCGTGATAAGTGAAAATATGCACAACAATGTTAACTATTTGATGATAACTTGCACAAATCACTCAGAAAAAATCTGAATCAGGATTAAATGATCCTGTTTTTATTTTCATTGCTTTATGAAACTAAAATTGAATCTATTATATGAAAGACTTTAAAGTTGAATGGTACAAAAATTGCTGATTTGCACTGAAACAAATGCCCTGTTTGGGGATAAAAAAGGACAAATAACGAAACAAATTCAAAATTAATCATATCAAAATAAGGATCAATTTTAGGATCAAGATCAATGTAAAATGCCTGTATCTTGTAAAGTAACAATAAGTGTAATTTTATAATTTGCCACATTTATAAGTTGATATTTAATATATTAGGGTAAAGAATGGAATATATTTGAGATGTTGATCCTGATCATTAAATCTTAGTGAACACAACAGGCCCGGTTTTACCGTCATATACTTTATTGAAGAATTATTAATACGCTAGTTGTCACACAAAAATCTAGCTTTCTTACTAGAAAAATTTGTGCAAGTTGTGTCATTTTTGTGTCGCCTCTACGGAGTAGTGGCGACATATAGGGATCACTTCTCTGTCTGTCCGTCTGTCTGTCTGTCCCTCCGTCTGTCTGTCTGCTTTTATGTGGCTATTTTCTTTTGTGTGGCTAAAAAGAACAATAGAGAGAACAATAGAGTAGCCACATAATTACTGTCCTGTGAGAACGTCCGTCCGTCCGTCACAAAACTTGTCCGGACTACTCCTCAGAAACTACTGGTGCAATTTCATCCAAACTTTACAGGAATGATCAGTACCAAGTCTAGTTGTGCAAATTGTCAGCATTTTTTGGTTCAATGATTTTTGTCAGAGTTATGGCCCTTTAATAATTTTTATTTTTAAAGATTGTCCAGACTACTTCTCTTATACCACTAATGCAATTTCAATGAAACTTTACAGGATTGATCAGTAGCTCAAGCCCTTGCGCATATTGCACGGGTTTTCCGGTTGAATGATTTTGGGCCGAGTTATGGCCTTTTGATAAAAAGGTGTTTTTTTCTGTGTGTTGCCAGATACACAAAAGCTTGTCCGGACTACTCCTCATAAACTACTCGTGCAATTTCATCCAAACTTTACAGGAATGATCAGTACCATGTCTAGTTGTGCATATTCTCAGCATTTTCCGGTTCAATGATTTTTGTCAGAGTTATTGCCCTTTAATAATTTTTATTTTTAAAGTTTGTCCGGACTACTTCTTTTATACCACTGGTGCAATTTTATCCAAACTTTACAGGAATGATCAGTACCAAGTGTAGTTGTGCACTGTCCGTCTGTCTGTCCGTCTGTCACAAAACTTGTCCCAACATGAAATTGGCCATCATGAGGCAACACATGTGATCACTGATCGCTCCTGTCAAAAAGAAAAAAGAAATCAGAAAATAGAAATGGAGGAATTCTGTTTAGGCAATGCAATATCCAAAAGAATGTAATATTTTAAATTAAAATATCAATAACTATGTTTTTCAAGCGATTAATTATTTTGTTCTTACCTTTGGAAGATGTTTATTTCATGACTTTTTTGTCTATATGAAATAACAAATTCAGACAGGTGAGATTGTGTATTCTTGCATATCAGACAGGGTTATCTACTGCATACACTGGTGCAACAAAAACCTGTCTTAAACCACTTGTGTAACACAAGTCACGTTCTTTAAAAGACATCATTCCCGCACAACTTTAATGAGTAAATTGCATTCTTAGAATGACGTCATTTTGCTGTAATGAATGAAGTTCTAAATTCATACACTACTGTAAGAAAAAAGTTTTAAAAATTAGTTTTTGTACTTTCTTTCTGAAGTATGATTAATATTTAATATGCAAGTAAAAGAATCTTACACAGGCTATCATAACAGACCGGAATTTCAAGTTTTAGGGTAACTGTTTAGCAGAAACTCGGCAGAGCCTCATTACCACCATGAACAGTTACCCTCGAGCTAGATATTCCGGACTATACCGGCAGCTGGTGTAAGATCCTTTTAATATAACAGTATATAGAGGCTGGGACTTGTATTTTAAGTACCAGGTACATGTTGAAAAAAAATGCACTTTTATTACAACCATAAAATATCTCAAGTTCTCATTCAGGTATCGTGCCGGTACCCAGTTTTAGTTGACTGTTGCCCATCATGCACAGATTGTCTATATAATAATGTCCAGTACAAGAACGGGGAGACATTCTCAAGTGGTCAAGAATGTGGTCAGTGCCGTTGCATTAACGGAGATGTACAATGTCAAGATGCTCCGGTGTGTCCGGCGGTCACTTGTCGTCATCCTGTTACAAGACAATGTTGTCAGCGGTGTACTGACTGTGATTATAAGGTAAGAAAAGTTGCTATTTCTTAAAGGGACTCCACTGACTTTTTTGTTGTTGACATAACAGGACTGAAAATTATTTTTCAAGATAAATTTTCTATTTGATGTAGATCTAAACTTTTAAGCAAAATTTTAGATCATTGCTCACTCTGTTTTTCCAGAAAAATTATTCAAATTATGAAAATTGACCCAAAATTGAAGAGTTGCAATGCTTTTCATTCAATTTGGGCTAAGGGTAGGACTGAAATATAATTTTCAATTTTTATGAGTACAATGTACAAAATATATATTGTTTTGTTTATCTTTCTGTTTTAAGTACCCCAGTAGATCTATGCATGAAATACAACTTCCATATTTACCTGTGTGTAGTTCCTTTAATAACAACCTTTAACATGCTGCAGTAATGCTGCTGTGTAATGGACTTGTCCAGTTTTGAATTTAAAACAGTCCATTTAATGTTTAAGGAATTTCAATAGCAAAATGCAAAAAAATATCTTAAAACAGTATAGATCATTGGTAGGCTGATCTGACTCTTGGTTTATACAGAATTCATTTTATATGGGTTGTGTAGGAAGCTATAAACTTACTAACAGTACCATTCCTGGAGCCAATCAATATTCAGCAATGATTGTAGAGTTTATTACTTAAGGATTTTACAATGGCTTGCCTCTGACTTGGTAAGAAGCCATTCAGCCAGCTTTCCTGAGATTACTAGTTCTGACTTTATGCTTATAACTTGGGATATTAATCACTTTCTGATCATTATCAGGTTAAAGGTCAAAAAAGTTTTGTGTTTATTTAATATAAAATCTAAAATTCTTAATCTACTATTAGGACAGTTTTTTCTAATTTTTATCTTGAATCTTTAATCTTGCAGCAAATATCACTTTCATTGCTTTTTAAAAATTAGTGTATTTTAGGAATTTCAGTTACATATTTTCACCTAAATATGACATTTATTTTAGCTTGTGATAAAAGCTTTAAGCTATTTTGTACCATTCTCCAGCCCACTTCATGACCATAATCTGTGCAATATCAGAAAACGTGATACTGACAATTGAGTCCAATGGTCATTTGCCTCTGATTCATGTTGGATTAGAAATTGCACTTTACTTGGTGAAACTGGTTAATTTTGGTTAGTTATCCAGCAATGCTAGTTTTTAGGGTAGACCAACCACTGAGATATGACTAAAACACTGTTAAAACCAGACAAACATTTAAGAATTTGAAATAATATCAAACTGCTTAATAGTTTTTTAAAAAAAAGGGTTATATCCCTTTTTTTCAATGCTAGTGTTTTTCTGCTTCCTTTTTGTACAAATACAATTGTACTTAGATTTTGATATATACTTTTGTTGTTAACATGTGTATGAAAAAAGATTTTGCAAGATTTATTAAGTACCATTCATATACATGTATTATTTATCTGTTTATTTTCAGGGACTAAATATTGAAAATGGCAGTCAATTTCTTGATCCTCATGATAAATGCATTCAGTGTACATGCAACAACGGAACCGCGTCATGTGACCGGTTATCATGTGACCAACCTACGTGCAACAGTCCGGTTCAAGGATCTTGTTGTCTTGAATGTAAAGATTGTAATTATTATGGCAAAATAGTGAGAAACGATGCAAAAATTCAAAGTGTGCTAAACTCTTGTGAAGAGTGCCGATGCGTGATGGGTAATATTATTTGTGACAAGAAAGTGTGTCCTGAACCTCGATGTACCCACCCAGTCAGATATGACTGCTGCCCTGTCTGTGACCAATGTGACTACGAAGGCAAGATTCATAACAGTTTGACCTATTTTCAAAGTGAAGCAGACACGTGTCAGCGTTGCTTTTGCAGCGTGGGAAGTGTTAAATGTACCAACACCTGCAGAACTGACTGTTACTATTTAAGTAAACATTACACCGATGGGGAAATATTTCCTAGTATTTTGGAAGGCTGCCAAGATTGTGTCTGTGAGAAAGGAAAAGTGACTTGCAGCAGACGACAGTGTGCAGATGTTACATGTTCCCATCCAATCAGAGGTTCTTGTTGTAGCGAATGCACTGATTGTTTCTATGAAAGTAAGGAATATAAAAATAGACAGAGATTCCAACATGGTTGCCAAGACTGTACCTGTCAAGGTATTTATATTTAAGTTCAGCCAAATGTAACCATGGCCTCCCACCCTAGCGAAATGGAGGGGGGGGGGGATAATGTGGAGTTCTGCCTTAACTGCATTTTGGTGCAAAATGGCAAGGAGTATTTTCTTAATCTTTTGGATGGGGATTTTACATTCTACGTGTAAATGTTTCTAAAGGATTGGGCCTTTACCAGGTATTTGAAAGTTGAAGTGCCTGGTGCTTTTTGGGGTCAAAGGGGCTGTGGTTACACTTGACAGGTGCATTACAAAATTGTGTTAAAGCAAGGTCTTTCAAGTAGAATGGTCTGGAGTCGGATCAATTTTACAAAAAAAGATGTCTCGGCTGAGTCACATGATTTGGTTATCTGCCCACTGTGATCTCGCCTGGTGTATAACTGTTAAGAAAAAAAATTATTAGATAATGTTTTGTTAAATTGATTTCTTTAAAATCCTGGCTACATTACATTATCAGCTTTTACTTTAAAAAGTAACAATTTTATAGAGTTTTTCATGACTTAGTTACTATGATGACATTTGAATGTCCAGCTAGTCTATATTTTATGTCATGTTTAAGCTCATCATGTTGTTATATATTATATAGAAACTCTAATTTTGTTTACAGGCAATTTGTGTGGGACCCTATGCTATTCTTTTACTGTGCAACTCCCAAAAACAAAAAGTAATCATTTAAAACACATAAGAGGCTGGGGGAGGTCCTTCACTGGTAGCCTCAACAGATAACCAATGACTCCTCAACTGAATTTTAATGCCCCCAAAATTTTAAATTAATATATTTTTTACAATATTACTCAGTCAAATTATTTCAACTATTCATTACTTGCAGACGGTAATATAACATGCACACCTGTTGTCTGCCCACCTGTGACATGTGATCAACCAGTGTTTGGTGACTGTTGTCCTGAATGTGAGAGGCCTACTAGAAGCTGTTATACTAATGGTAGACAATACAATGATGGTGATCAAGTACAAGATGTAACAAAACCTTGCTCTACATGTGTCTGTCAGGTAATATGTACAATGTTGCGTAGCTTGACATGTAAGTTAGCAGAATATGTGGTTAATAGAACTAGGAATTGTCAGTTTTAAACTTGGTGACATTCTTAAATTAAGGGCATGGCCATTAATTGCCTGGGTTCCAGTCTTTCTATTTTTCATGTGCTTCTGTTAGGCAGATCAATATTATCAGAAATTGAACAACCAGTAATAGTGATGTGCTCATATTAAATAACGTTTAAGTTATGAAAAAGCAAAAAATACCAATGCCTGGATTCCAGGCGAGTATGAACCTCTGGGTGCTTAATTTTTGCATTCTGTAATGAAATACTACAAACAAAGTGTATTTATTAGGCTAGTTATTTAAGTTTGATATTTAATTTTGGAGAATACCTAGTTTATCTTGCAGTATTACAAAATCATTATTATTTATGGGGCACTAACTTTTGTGGTTTTGTGGATAGGTCATAAAGTCTGCTGTAACATTATATTGCATTACATTGTTTGCATTTTACCTTAGACAATCCATGGATATAAGGACCAACAAAAATGTCCTTTTTGACAAGACCACGAAATTTCATGCCCACAAAATTAAGTGAATTCACAGTATTTAGCTTGGTTGATTTAATTATAGGGAGGAACAGTTTCTTGTGAAAGGCGGCAGTGTCCTGCCCTAACATGTCAGCATCCGACCCGTGGGGAGTGCTGTCCCGAATGCAACAACTGTCAACTGGGGCTGGTTGTTATACAAAACAGGGACATGTATGATGATGTTAATGACAACTGTACTCAATGTGAATGTCAGGTAATGTCATATGGTATTGTGTGTAGTATATAATTATATATATATATAACAAAAAACACAGTCCATGAATATAAATATTATATAAATAATGTATTGAAATGCCTTTGCTTGGCACTAACAAGGGATACATCCTTTCATTATTTTCATTTAAGTTCTCATTAATCATCATAGTTACAGTGACCTTCTTTTTGCACAAAATTTATATCTTTGGCTAATACTCCGTGGAAATTACATGGAGGTATATTATCAGTACTTTGTGCTTCAAAATCATCAAACTCCTTAAGGGAATGACATGAGTGACATGTTTGGGGTCTGTACTTGACAGCAAAAGCTACTTTTTGTGCTTGCCGGGTGGATGGACATCATTTAACATAGACTACATAGATATATACATAGAAATATATATAGAAGTTACATTTGGTAGATGTTCTGTATATCAGTTTGTCATATAAACCATGTTGCGGCAATACTAGTATAATAAAACAACTCAATAAAAAACGATATAACACTAGTGATGTGACGTCATTTGAGTTATCCTTAATGTTCTTTATTGAATGTTTATAAAATAAATTTTTTGTAGGACAATTTTGAAATTCATAATATCCAAAATGTTTATGCTGTTAACTTTGTCTATACCGGCACTTGGGGCTTAGGTTGCTCAAATGTCATGGACAGCAAGTTATACTGTAGTAAGTTCCTTATTTTTACAATATTACCTCCCTTGACAAAAGTGCCAGTCTTTTTAATAAAATTTAGTAAACAATTCATTATATCATTCATGTGAACTGTCAAATTCTTATACATTTGAAGTAAATTATTACTATAGGTTATCTATAAACATGTATGTAATGAAAGAACCCTAAATTTGCCCTAGCTTTCAACCTTTTTGGCCTTCTTCAGCAGCATTTATTATTAATCTATGATAAATGTTTAATAAAAACTGGTGAAAAAGGCTGAAAGGCCTAAAGCTAAGTTATAATGGCGAATTTAAATAAGCGTTTTTTATTTTGTAAGACTCAGTCTGACTCGAAAAATTGTGACCAGGGGAATTAATGCATAACTTTATGAAAAAGTTGTGCGCTATCTACTTTATGAATTCACTATAATTTTTAATAAATATTTAAAATGATAAGTTCAATAATTTTATGATATGTATTTAATGTATATAAATTACAATAACTTTTAATATAAAAAAATCCATAAATCCAGTCACTAATGATACAGCATGACGATCTTGATACATTGATACAGGCCAGGGTGGCATGAGGTGCTAAGTGTGATTTACCTTTGGAAAATCTTTGGTTTCAAATATACAGGGCCATAACTATATAGGAATCACTTTGTCCAATCATGCCAAATTTCACCCTTATGATTTTTCTTTGACATTTGAACTATTTCTTAGTAATGTTTTTAAATATGGAAACTTTTAATTAAATCTGCATTATTTTCCATCAGACAAAATTATTCTATATTTTTATGCCAAAGCATTATAAAATGCTATACATGAAATATACACTCAGTTTTCACATAATAATATTTTTGCTGGTGGCAACAGATTATACCAATGCCACCCTTGCAGACCAAGACCAGTTTGGTCATTTTTGCTGTCTGATGATTGTATGCATTAATTGTTTTTCATTCCATCTTAATATGGCATGTCTCCAGATGAACCAAAATATTCCAAGAAAATCAAATTTGATAAAAGAATTGCTGTGAATTTATGAAAAAGTATAAAGATCCATGGTAAAAGTAATAATTTCTATGTTATGTGCAATGAATGATCAATTTAGCAGTATTTTTTTCAACTTTTTTTCAGTTTTTGGGGGTAATTTACATTGCTTGTAAGTGCTGTTTGCAATGTGAACATTATTTTCTTTGTTCACTTCACAATATTTTTACTCTTTTTATACATTTTGATAATTTTTATGAAAATTAGATTGACTCTGGATGCGTGCTGCTTTAAGATGTTTAGCATGAATAGCATGAGTTTTTTGTATTGTTTATAGCAAAATTATCATTTTCCTTTTTCTGTAGGATGGAACAATAATCTGCAAGAAAAAATCATGTGAGATAGTGCACTGTAGATATCCAGAAAGGGGTGAATGTGGATGCCCTGTTTGTGGAAGGGGTTGTCGCTTTGGTGACAAGAATATCCGGGACAACGAGGTGTTCCCTAACCCAGTGGATAGATGTCAACAGTGTGAGTGTATGGTAAGTGAAAGTTGGTGTTTGTATTGTTTGGGTAATATATATATAACTTTATTAGATATTTACAGTCGACTCCGGTTATAACGAACTCAATGGGACATTAAAATATTGTTTGTTATATCCGAAGTCCGCTTTAAGCGAAGTAGCAACAACTTGCTGACTTGTTTGGATGGGGAAATTTGCCGTGAAAAAGCCATACTCTTCACTGGTTACCGATGTAACCTGTATTTACTTCAGCGGTTATTTAATGCGGGGCATTATATTGAGCAATATATCATGTACATGGTACAAGTATTTATTCATGTATTAATTGTCTATAAAGTTCTTACCTTTTGTTTTCTTTGTTTATTATCGTTTGGTTAATTTTGCAAACAATAAAAATCGATTATTTGGCAATTATCGGGTATTTACAGCAATCAACTGAGGGTGTGAAATACAAATTTTCCGTAACAAGTAGGAAATTATATGTGAGAACATTTTATCAAAATCTTTATTCCCTGAAGCCATTACTAACTTGTGCAATCATATGATTGTTTAATTATCGGATAGCTTTATTCATGTACTGATCCTTATCGGCGCATTCCGATATTTAAATTATAACAGTTTGTTATAACCGAGGAAATTTAAATTTTTTCCGTCATTTGGGGCTTGAAAAAATGGTTCGTTATAGCCGAAAATTACAAGCGAGTACGTATTAAGCAATGTGATTTAATATAAAATAAAGAAGGAATCGGCCGGGGATGTCAGATTTAGTTCGCTATTAACGATAATTCGTTATAAGCGAGTTCGTTATAAGTGGAGTCGACTGTACTAGTTTTGCTGACATGTCCCTTTTTACAGGCTTACAGTCAATGGTAAATATTAACACTGACAATATGTGAAAAATAAGATGGACATAAAAACATCTCTGTTGTCCTACAATAAAGTTTTTAAATAACTACAATCAAGTACTATATGCAGTTGGTATAGTTACTTGTCTCGATAAATTATGTAGGAAAAGTTGTACGGGGATTCTACATATTTCCGGACAAAATGTTTTTTCGCTGTACTTTTATTTAAAACAATAACAAAGAATGGAATTTTACCCAAATAATTTTGGGTTCTTAATATACGTAAACATTACTTTTGTTAAAACATGAAATTAAACATTTGACTGTAGAAATGTGTCTTTAAAGTAGGGCATTATAAGAGAGAAAAAATCGTGTAGACAGCTCATTTTACGAGACATTGCAAGTCCTGAATTGAAATTAATCTTAAAATAATCAGCAAGGAAACTACAACTATTGAAAGACAAGGTTAAGATATTGAAAGAAACAGTATGTCACTAAAACAAGAAACTACTGCCAATATATTGGGGTGTAATTGAAAATAACACTATTAACATATTGATTCTTAATGATAATGTATAAAACATTTTGATATTTAAATGGAAATCTGTTTCCTTGTCATACAGTTCCCTTTTGGTGATCATGTAGCATTTGTTACAAAAGCGATAAATTTTTTTGTTTACATTTCATGTAGAGATTCCTCCCATGGGCGTAACCCGTTTCCTTGTATGTTTTGAATGTGCATTTCTTTGTAATAGACAACAAGTTACTTATATATTTAGTAAATTTAAAATTACTATTATTGTAATTATCATTAAAATATGTTACGATTGTCTCCTGAGATAACGTGGAGAAGAATTAAAAGTAAAACCTATCTAAAATAACACAAAAAGGGCCTCTTTATCCATTTACCTGAGAGTGGTTTTGTTGTTATTTACTTTGAAATAGAAGTATGTACGATTCAGACCGAGTGATTTTTCAATCAAAGCAAAAATAAAAGCACTATTCAGCAGGAATAGCTTTTGTCCGGTAAACATGTAGGATCCCAGTATAGACAAAATTAAAAAAAAAACATAGGTCTTGTGAAAATAAAATGCTTTTTTTTTCAAAGAAGGAGATTTTATAATTTGCAACAAACAAAGAAGGAAGTTCTGACTTCAAAAATAGGGAGATTTCTTTAACTTGTGAAATTACCCCTCATTTGAAGAAAATATGGCTGCAGAAAGTGGGAGTCTCCCGCTAAAAGAATTCATATTTCAACAAATTTTAAAATCTCTTGTTTCTCTCTCAATGTATAGAATTTAAACATGTGCAAAAAAGACAGACCATAAATAATAAATAAATCTACAAAATAATTTTGCAAGATTTGAAACTGAAAAGTATAAAATGCCCATAAAGGTAATACAAAAGCTTGCATTCTGTGGTAGATAAGTAATGATGTACAATGCCTTTCATGCCCCAGCATAAAATAGTGCTAGTAATAAAATAACAACTATCACCACTATATACCGGGAAACTTAGGCTAACTCTCCATGTCAATATGAATGTGTTCCTGGCTGAAGTACCATGATGAATCCATGGCTGGTATCTGCAAGCACAGTATTGTGCTAGTAACAATAATTAAACCAGCACAACAAAAGTACCCACAAACATCAGACACTGTTAAATATAAAGATTTTATGGCAGATGGTTGAAAAATTCTTGCATATATGCAAGCACAGTAATGTGCTAGTAATAATGAATTAACAAGCACAACAAAGTACCCACAAATAGACATGATGAAAATAAGATAAGAAAATAAACTTTTCCTGGCAGAAATGTTGAAAATATCTTGCACATCTGCAAGCACAGTATTGTGCTAGTAACAATGACATAAACCAGCACAACAAAGTACCCACAAACATACATGATATAAATAAGAAAAGAAATGAACTCTTCCTGACAGAAGTGTTGAAAATTTCTTGCACAGCTGCAAGCACTGGATTGTGCTATTACAAATAATAAAATATGCACAACACAGTACTTACAACCAGACAAGTTGTGTTGCCTCAATCCAGAATGCCTCCCAAACCTGTGAAAACCTGTAATACTAACATATGATGATATAATAATATATTCCTATCCCAGCATCAAAAAGTGCTAGTAAATTGACTCGAAAACCAGCACCTAAAGATACCAGGATAAGAAAATAAGAATTCCATGTAGATCCATTACATTATATGCCCAAATTCCAGCACAAGAAAATGCCAGTAAATCGATTCACCAAATTATACCAGGAGTATAACGAATTCCTAGAAGATCAGAATATTATTATATTCCCCAAACCCAGCATCAGAAAGTGCTAGTAAATTTGAAAACCAGCACCTAATGATACCAGGGTTAGAAAGTTCCAAGAATATGCCTCAATTAGTGCTAGTCACCAAAAGATACCAGAATTCCTTGTAGAATTATCACATAACATATGGGTTAGAAAAGACTTGGTGCAGGGGTATTATTTCTCCCCGCATCAAGTCAATGCTAACATATGTACATGTGAGACTGTGTAGCGTATATCGGCAGTCGGCATCTACTTGAGACGATTGTATGATATACCCCTGCAAGCACAGGTTTGTGCTAGTTAAAGTGACAGACTAGCAACAATCAAGTACCTGCAAGCACATAACATATTTCATCCTCCATCCAGTAAATAATCCCAGTTTGTTATGTCTGTGTAAAAAACCTCGCTGTTGTTTTTTTCTAATTTCCATGCAAGCACAGGATTGTGCTAGTAATAGTGATCAAACTAGCATCAACCAAGTACCTGCATAGAAAATGAAAAATAAGTCCATTCTTAAAAAAAATTGAAAAAAAAAGATAAATGTCCACAATATACTTTGTAAGCACAGGATTGTGCTAGCAATTTTTTTACAAGCCAGCCTCAACCAAGTGCCCACAAGAATAATGCAGCTTTGCCATGAAAATGACAAAATTTCAACAATAATCTTACAAAGAATTCTATCAATTTTAAAAATGTTACTTTTAAAATAAACAAATGCTATTTGAGAAATTTTGAGTAAATAAAAGAAATAAATAAATGTTTAACTTTATATCTTTACATTTTTTGGGTTTTCTTAAGTTATCAATAGTTACTTTTCAGAGTAGCTTGAGTAACTGATAATGTTGTGAAGAATTTTTGGGGTTTATATAGGAAAAGTTGAGATTTGCTTGATAATTGGCAGGTGACAGACTCTGAGTTAAAACTCAGCCACTTCCAGTCCACAGGAAGGGGTTAGTAACTGGTGGCAATTACCCACCATTGTTTTCTTGTTAATTGGACCCCTTAATTTTTGCGCAAACTGTCACCTTGTTGGTGAGATATGGTTGATAAGTTCTCATTATGTCACACCTATATTGAGTATTGAGACCCTGTTGGCCCCAATTACATGGTGATCTATTGTTGTATATCTTAAAGTTTTCACACATTTGGCCACTGAATGGACAATATGGGGGTAGGATATTGTAATTGACATGCTGTTAATTGGTCACTTTGTATATCTATCATTATGTTTAATCAATTTGTTTTCTTAATTAAGGAAATTGAATTTCATTTTGTATTTTTTAATCAAGATAATTTTTCATTTCCTTGAAATTATTTTTTTTTGTGGAAAAGATTTTTTATCTTTCAGAAAAAACATATTTATTTCCTTGTTGAAAATACAATTATTATTTTGCTGTGTTTAAGGCAATTTTAAATAAATTTGTACTGTTTTGGTCATTTTGTATGTCTTTGTTAATTTTTTTATATAGAAAATAATTATTTTTGGAATATCACATAGAATTTTTTACTTTGACATAACTACCTGTTAACAATTTAGTATACTTGATGAATACTTTTGAGTTGGATCATTGTGTGTTTTTTTTTTAACAAAACAACACATTTTTTAAATTGAAACTGGAGTTGATTTTTACATTCAAACTTACATTAATTTAAAGTCAAGGAAGTTCAGATTAAGCGATACAGAAAACAATAAAACATAAATAAAAAAGCTGTAGGGTAGGGTTTTTAGAATGTTTAAAGGCACAATAATGCCTCAGAAACAATTGTTTTTTTTTTACTTCTTAAGAGGTGGCAAAATTTTTGATAACACTTAAGTAATGCATATAGAGCATGTTGGATGCTTGTTTCTTGAAGAAAGTAGTGATAAATGTAAAAAAGTTTGTCATAAAAAAAGTAAATTATAAACAAAGTAATATTTTGACTTCCAAACATAATAATAAATCACTATAACTGCACTAAATACCAAAAAGCAACTGATGAACTAGATGGCCAATGAGTATCTTTTGGGAAAATATAAATTTTAAAGAACATCAAAAAATATTTAAAAAAAAGTGAGAAATAAACATAAAGTTATTTCTGGGGCATAATGGGTCTTTAAAAATGCTTATAATATTTAATGGAAGTGTTGAAGGGTTTTTAAATAAAAGGGCAAAGAAACAATGTTTTAATTTTTTTTATTCTTTGAAACTTTTTTCATTATAACTCATTATAATCTTGGGAAAAACTTAATCTGATAGTTATAAAATCCAGGGAAGACAGACAAAACTGCACATGTCAAAAAGCTCAAAATTTTAAAATATGGACAAAAGAAAATAAAAACACATAAATCAAAAGATGTCCAACTGATCACCAGAATAAAATTGTTCTTCCTTATGCTACACAAATATATTACATTTACGTTAATAGTATGTTCTTTGACATGCATTTGTAATAATAATAATAATAAAAAAATATGTCTTTAAATTAGTAATAAATAGTGTGGGATTATGTCCAATCTATAAAATTTTGAGGTGTGGGGTTTTGTCCTTCAATCGAAATTCAAACAATTATCAATAATAATAAAAGTAATAACTTAAAATTTTTAAGATTCTTCAAATAGTATTGTGCACATAATGCCATTTTTAATTTAATATTTATTATTTCCAAAGGCTTAGTTGAAATTCATGAGCACAATTCTATTTTCGTTGAAAATCAATAATTTTCTTATTGCTCAGCAACTTACCATGGTTATTAAATATAAAGAAATTAATGTTATAATGACCCAGGGCTTGTTTCACTAGCTTTTTTTTTTTTTAAATTCAATCGAGAGGTCCATCTTTTCATTGAAGGGCTTATGTTGTACATTTATTATGTTAAATCAGAGACTTTAACTACAGAGGGATAAGAAACTCTGTAAACGGATAATTGCCTACAAATATTTTCAAATCCTGACCCACAATCCTTTGCGTGAGATTCACTGGCCCTTAGAGTTGATTGATTTCCACCATCTTGGTTACAGAGAATAATGTACATCTTTTTAATCTTTAACACTTTTTATACATAATATTTGTAATACTTTTGTCCGCCTTGTTAATTTCACGGGAGGGCTTTTGTCCGCCCAGTCATTTTCATAGGAGGGCTTTTGTCCGCCCTGTTATTTTCACGGGAGGGCTTTTGTCCACCCAGTCATTTTCACGGGAGGGCTTTTGTCCGCCTTGTCATTTTTGGACGGGAGGGCTTTTGTCCGGGAGGGCTTTTGTTCGTTCCCGTGCCAAACATATAAGGAGGAATAAGAGATTTCTTTTTAGAATCTACAAAGTTTAGAAATATATTAAAGATAATAATTCAATAGTATCTAACAGAGTTGAACATTTTTTAATACAAGACTTATTTGAGTAAAACATTAGCAAAAGATTAATTTTCAGAACTTATTACTTTACAATATTATAGAACTTATTTAACATAAAGGAGAAATTCCAATTTTACATTGAACTTATATTGAAAAAAAAATGTCATTAATTCAAGGGAAACAACTCCTACTATTTTAAAATTGATATCCAGTTAAGAGTTGTACCTCTTGTCATGAATACTTTATGCATTAATATCATAAGAAAGATTAAAAAAGACCAAAGGTCATTCAAGGTGTTTAAAAAAGAAAGATACAAAAAAGGGCAGTGGGTGCAAACAGAGTTACAGGAATGTATATCAAAATCCCCTTGATCATAATCCCCTTGGTTGAAAAATGACATAGTGATCGAAATCCCCTCAACAGAAATGACCGGGTGTTCATAATCCCCTTGATGGATAGTCAAAATCCCCTTGGCAAAAATGATGGGGTGGTCAAAATCCCCTCAACTTGTGAAAAACAACCCCCTTTACTCAATATTCTTTTTCCTTTGATCTTTTGTCACTCCAGCTAAACTATTGTGTTACATAAAGAAATGTTGCAAACAGCAGTTACATTGAGTAGAGGAAAGAGTATGGAGTATACTTTAGCAATATAATACAGGTTATTTTTAAATACTCCAATGTTGTCATTTTCATGTTAATATAAAATATAAAACCAGACATAATATTTCACTCTTATTTATTTTCTGACAGCACATTTTACATATGTTAGCACATTCACAGAATTTACATAGCACCGACATTATTTTATTCTGATAATCTGTCCCAGAGCACCCAAGAAGTCTTCAAGGGATTTAATGCCACTTGCGTACTGTGAGCACAAAACTTTCAGTCTCTGCTGGTGAGCTTTAGTGGCCTTCTTCACTCGTTTCTGTAGAAGTTCACCACGATTACATCTCAGAATTTCAGCTGCCACCATTTTTGCATCCTTTTCAACACATTGCACAACTGTCCAAAGTGAAGGATTTGAATGTCCAACAAGGTGCTTAAACCCATTGTTCCAAGATTCACACTGGTTATTTGTTCTATCCTGGTCAGTCATTGTGGCACTGTGCACATTCCAAATTGGTGGAGGAAATCTTGGAGAGGAGCGTCGGAACCTCATATTTCCATTAGCAGTGATGACTGCGCGATTAATTGATTGTTTGTTACATATAACTATAATTGCAATGATTAATTATAATCAACTATCATTTATTTGTTTGTATTTTACAATTTTCTCAGCAATAATAACATCAATAAAGGGTGTCATTATTAACTGGCTGTGACAAACATACACCTTTTAATTGTTTGTATGCTTTTCTCTTTTTTTTCAGCAATTCTTGAAGCAGTTGGTTCTTAAATTCATTGAACTAAAAAGAAAAATAAGAAAAGAAATTATTTGAGGGGATTTTGACTACCCACTGAGGGGATTATGACCACCCCTTTATTTTTGCCAAGGGGATTATGATAACCCTGTCATTTCTGTTGAGGGGATTTCGATCACTATGTCGTTTATCAACCAAGGGGATTATGATCAAGGGGATTTTGAGCGTCTCCCGAGTTACAGGATCAAGCCTAAATAAATGATTTTAAAACATTAGTCTCAATTTCTAAGGCAGCAAAGAAATATATTTTCCCCATAAATTGTCAAACTTTGAAACCTAAATTTTGTTTTTTTGCACTATATAATTGTGTTCTCAAAAAAATAGCGACATAATTTTTAAAAAGTTGAACGCTTGGAACTGTGTTCTTTAATCGATAAAGAGTATACTTTCCCAACAGAATTAAATTCAATGTTGCATTATCTAAGTGTTCATTGCCTAGAATAATATCTGTTAAGGTCCACTGTGTGTTAACATCTGTACATTTTGAATTTATCCATGATTTTATATCTTCTCAAAAAGAAGAACTTAACTGGCTATCCCAAAATAAATGTTTTATAGTCCCCATTTGAAATAATATATATGTCACGGGGTAGAATAATAATATAAACATAATTAACATAATTATATTATATTATATCGGTAAAATTTCTCTCGTCAAATGTGGGTGCCGAAAGTCTCACAAAAATGTGAAATTGCGTAATAATAAATCCTTGATTATACAGGTTTTAAGTGTAGTGGCATTGCATAGATGCCACCCAACGGGGCACATTTTTTTTTGAGCATGCTCAAAACAAACGCAGTCACTCGGCGTTCTGATAAGAGTGCTGTGGGATCGTAGTAAGGACATCGTAGCAACTCAGAAGCATCTCCTACAACGCAACAGGAGCACCATGAAAGGGCAGAATGTTCCCTGAATAAATGCTGTAGTAAGCCACGGCGCTTGTACGGAGATTGTGCGGCGTCTCTAATCTTTAATATTAAATATCTTCAGACTTATGTTCTAATTAGGATTAAATATTATAAAATCAGTATATAGTAATATTTGAAGGTTATGATATAAGTGTTTAACATGTTTATACAAAATAATGTGGTCTTGAAATATATATGCCTTGATATTATATCTACAATTAAGACCAACCGCAATTAAGACCACTTAAGTTCAGTCCCTTTGGTGATCTTAATAGAGGGTTTTCACTGTATATATAAAATGTGCATGCAAGTAAATTACCTTTTCACCATGGATGATGAACGGCAGAAAGCTGGAATATTGCTTGCTTGCATGCAGGTGCAGCAGGTATCTCAGGTATACTGTTCAGACGTGAGTCGCTGGTATATAAAGCACGATTTCAGCGCAGTGTGAGCGCTGTGGAAGCGTAAAGAACACAGCCCAAACATATACAATTGCAACTTAAAATGCTGCAAGATGGCACTACAATGCCATCGAAGCTCTGTAGCAACACCATGATCACTGTTAGGACGCAGTGAAGACATCTTAAAGTCTCCATGTCAACAAAAATATCAGATTTTTCTTGCGATTGCACGGCGCTTTGTTAAATTTAACAAAGCTGTGCAAACGCAGTAAAAGGGCTGTCTAGTGTGACATGGCCTTAAACTAAGAGTTCAAATAAGTGAGTTTAACATCTGCAAATTTTATGCTTGTTGTACCAATAAAAGTTCTATGATAAATTGTTGTAAACTGCAAATATAAGGAAGAACATGAAGTATGAAAATAACGATGAATATTAGAGGAAAATTTAGTAAAAACTTGTATTTGCAATAAAACTTAAGCAGCAAAAAAAAAGAGAAATTATAGAAATAGTAAACAAAAAGAAAATACAGAAATAGGGGAAAATGTCCTGGTTTTTTTTTTATTATTATTATTATTATTTTCTTCAAATTTTGTAGATGGGCAAATGTTCTATTAATTTCATTGGAAAATAATCCTCCCAAATGATGCTACACATTAGCTGCAACATGCTACAAAGTAGCCACATCTTTTATCACTTCTTTGTAATCTCTCTGTCTGTCCGGCAAAAAACTTGTCCAGTCTACTTAAAAACTACTGCTGCAATTTCATTCGAACTTTACAGAATGATCATTACCAAGTCTCGTGCATTTTCCAGTTTTGTGATTTTTGTCCTTTAGGTTCTTTTTGTTTTTTTAAAAATCTGGACACAACTTATACCTCGGAAGCATTAATCACAACAAAATTACATGAAAATTGTAGACTCAGTGAGATTGATTTGAGTCTGTACATTAGAGATAATGAATAAGTGCAACATCCCTCACGCCCCCTATCACCGGCTTGAGCAGTACTCATTTCTCAACACTTGCTGGCATCAATGATCCCAAAGGACCAGAAAAATATAACAACACTGCAGAGAAGAATGGGGAAACTTTTTACAGCTGCAACATGGTAATTGACACCTGCTGTTGTGAAGTATAAAAATCTGGAAACAAAGGGATCCCTCGGAAGCATTAATCACAACAAAATTACATGAAAATTGCATACTCAGTTTGATTGAGTCAGTGAATCAGGGATAATGAATAAGTGCAAAATCCCTTACACCCCCTGTCACCTACTTGAGCGGTACTCAATTAAAGTTTTGTCTAGACAACTTCTCTTATACTACCAATGCAATTGCAATGAAACTTTAACAGGATTGATAGATATCTCGAGTACTTGCACATAATAAATGGGTTTTACAGTTGAAGAAAGTTCATTTGAGTTATTGCCCTTGAATAAAAAGCATTTTGGCCTGTTAATGATTTTTGTGTCTCCTGCTACACAGTATAACTGATGCATGCTCATACAAACGCGCTTCAATGCCAATGGAAAACAAAAAATATTCACAATATGTTAAGTGTATTGAAAAGAATAAACAAGGTATTCATATATATATTTCCTGTGGGAGGGCTTATGTCCGCCCTATCATATATAGGGGTGGGCTTTTGTCCGCCCTGTTATTTTCACAGGGGGGCTATTGTCGAATGTTCAACCTGTCATTTTCACAGGAAGGCTTTAAATGTCCGCCTTGCCATATAGACGGGAGGGCTTTTTGTCCATCCTGTTATTTTTAAGGGAGGGCTTTTGTCCGCCCTTTCATTTTAACGGGAGGGCTTTTGTCTGTCCTGTTATTTTTAAGGGAGGGCTTTTGTCCGCCCTTTCATTTTAACGGGAGGGCTTTTGTCTGTCCTGTTATTTTTAAGGGAGGGCTTTTGTCCGCCCTTTCATTTTAACGGGAGGGCTTTTGTCCTACTTGTCATTTTTGGAAGGGAGGGCTTTTGTTAGTGACAGCTTATGTCCTACACTCACCTAATGGCAAAATAAATTTTATCTTAACTTGACAGTGCCAATGATTTTTATATTCACAACAGTTCTAATGATGCCATAATGACTTAGTGGTTTTCATGGTGATTTAATTTTATTAAAATTGTCTGTATTTACATTAACAAACAACAACATCAATTAAGTAAGTTAGAAATTTATTTACAAGTCATACTTTAACTTTTCCCTGTTTAATAACTACAGTCATTCATACAATTGAAGATTATTTAGGTGATGAGATTAAAACAAATGTACAATAATAATTATAGATAGACACAAAATTATCATTTGAAACTGTAATTGAAAATTTAAAGGCGCATTATGCATCAGAAATTAATATTTTAATGAATTCTTTAGAGTTATCAAACATGTGTTTAATAATGTTTTAATAATGGATTAAGAGTATGTGGATCATTTTAGATGTTTAACGGCTGATGAAAGTTAAGCGCTAAAAGTGCAAGTGCGGTAATGTGCTCACTCAGTAAAGGTAGCAAAATGTAAACAAAGTACTAGTATTTTGACTTCCATACAAATACTGAATTCAAAACAATTGGACCAATTGTCAACAAAGCAAAGATACGGTAGTTCATGTACATGTGTAATTGGCAAATGAGTAGTAACAAAGATACCAAAAATGAAAAAGTTTTTATGAAATAAAAATGATAGCATTTTTGAGGCATAATAGGCCCATAAAAGCAGCCTAACAATTAGATGTATTTTTCAGAGAAATTTTGTTTCAGTTATTCTATTTACAGCTTGGGACAAATTAAAAATCTTGTTCAAGGAAGTTTAAATAAAATACCTAGTTTAATAACTATTTCATGACATTAATAACATATACAATTTACATAATAAATCCACACAAACGTGCAATGTATAATGATATATAATATAATAAACTTAATACATGATGACACAGAGTGTTTGATCATTTTCTCACAATTGCCTTTAAATCAACCAAACTTGGGTACAGGATACCTGGTATAGTTTTCAAGAGTTGTCTCCTGTTTTTAAGAATCTCCATTTGTTTGAAATTTAATTATTGTTTGCATGTTTGTTGTATTTCTTTTCTTATGAAAAAGAAATGTGAATTGTTATAGATATGTCAGTTTAGAGCTGTGACTCATACAGGTTAACATCATTTCTGAGGATGTTTGAATTCAAAATTTTACCATTTTGTTTTAATGAATTCTACTAAAGTTGGTGCTATGGGGCCTGTCTTTCCAATACCATCCACAAACAGGCTCAGTCAAACCAACCTTGCAACATTTCCAATATTGCTGATTTGGACATTGACTTTAGGGATTCCTTTTTGCTTGCTCAATGTTACTTCAATAAATAAAAATTTAGTATATAGACATGATTAACATTTGACACTGTACCAAGTATATGGATAGCTGTCCTACTCTCCCCATCGTCCGCGTCCAGATTTCAGATTAAAGTTTTGGTGCCAATGGCGTACCTACCGATATGCAAATACGCACAGGTGTATAAAAAGAAAAAGAGTTTTGAAATTAAAGAATGAAATCAATAATTTGGGTGGTCAACATATTCATATAGCTGCTAATTGATTCTATAGGTATGCTTAAGATGTTACCTTCGAATATGCGTCACCTATTTATACACAATCAAAAATTCAATTATGAGAAAAGGGAGTTAGCTTAGCACATATGAGCAAATGAAAATAAAATACATTGCTTGGGTATATGACTGGGAACCCAATTTATAGAAAGACTTATTCTATTGTTGAGTCAGTTTGAATCCGAGAAATCAATGTTTTTTAGGAAGTATGGTTTGAATTTTGTTTAAAATTTCAATTTATACCACACTATGCGAAGGATGAGACTTGAAACTCAGAAACAAAATATTCGGCCTTTTTACAGAAGCACGGTGTGACGTACACAATGTAAAAATATGATATAAACAATTTCTTTGGAATTTTCTCTTCTTTCAGCTTTGAGTTAAGTTAAGTTAAGCTTTGAAAAATCAATGTTATAATGCTTATAAACCTTGTCAAAATCCAAATAATGATAAGAAATTGTACAATATATTACAATCATATTTTTCAGAAGAATCAAATTAGTGAAACTAAACATTTGTTTCATTTTTTATATGCAAAATAAAGATCTTGTTTGCAACTTGGCATTTGCAGCACAATGGAAGGGAGTGAGTTAGCTGTATGGAATGTCTTTGTATATTTTACCTTGTAACTATAAGTCAGTATATTATTTCTAAGTTAGTAATATTCATTCATCGTATATTCATTTCAAATTGTGTAGCATAGTTTTGTCCTATGAATCTTTGCAGCGAGCCATTGCCAACATTTATCGTCACAAACTGAACTCAACTTTTGTGTATTTGACCGTAAAAAGAATACTAATGTCAAGTATTTACAAAATATATCACTACAGAAAGTTGTTTCTACTGTATTATTTCATTGAGTATAGGAATTAATTGCATACTTCTGCAAACAATGCAATTTTATTGTACGTAGTCTCATCTATACATATTTAAACATAGACAAAATTTAATATACAACGAGAACAATGTATAACCATATTAAACACATCATGTCTAAATTATTTTATTTTCACCAATTTTAGATAACAAGTTGGCAAGTCTGTTTATACCAACATGCTCAATGTGTGTGAGGCATTTAACTTCGTAATAAAATAACTTAAATATTTCGAATGGAAATTGAAAGAATAGAGTTGAAAACAAAAATGTTAAAGACAATATTTATTGTCAACAACATTGACATAATACGCATTTAAAAATATTTTAAGGAAGCTAAATGATCGTGCGATACTACATTTTAGCTGTGAATATGATAACTTTTCGTTACGCTAAACCAAAGTCATACAAATCATTTTAAAGCATATTTTCCTTATTATATCTCATATTAAGTTATGGTGAAACAAAAGAAAAATAACAAAGAAAAAACTAAACTTGTTACAGAAGAAAATAAAACCCATCTTTATGTAGTAGATATAAGCCAAAAACAGTTCATTGTATGTAAAATCACAGGAACTTGAAATTTAATCAATAGATCACAAAATATGCGTGTATTAGTGATATAGCCCTTATCTCTATTTTATATAGAGATAAGGGCTATATCACTAATACACGCATATTTTGTGATCTATTGATTAAATTTCAAGTTCCTGTGGTAAAATATTGAATTTCATGAGGCGCATAGCTTTTTTTACTTGAAAAATGTTTATTTTTACTATAACTTCTTTACTTTTAAAGGTATCTACCTCAAACTTCAAATACATATTCCTTATCATTAACCACATCACAAGGTTCATAACTATTGAAGCAATATTTTCAGATTTATCTCCCTTTCAACTTTTCTTTTGAATTTTCTTTAAGAAATATTATAACTTCTTTCCTTTTTAAGGTATCTATATCAAACTTGCTAAGTATATATTTCTTATCATAACACACATGCTTACAGTGTGCAAGGTCCATAACTCTAGTGTGACTGTTTCCAGAATTATTCCTCTTGAACTTGGAATTTATATTAACAACTATAACTTCTTGTCATAAGAAGAAATATATCTATATCATAATTGATTTTTCTTTCATAGTTTTGTCTTCCTTACTGCATCCAGCATTTAATTTGTCGGGGTTTGCTGTCTCCTGTGACAGCTCTTGTTTAATGTTAAAATTACATGTATATTACTTTAATATAAAAAGTAAAGAAGCTACTTTTTGTTCAATATGCTACAAGTTTGTTAAAAGTTTTGTATGTTTGGATGTTATAAGCATTCTACACAGTTCTAAATATTTTCTTATACATGTAATTTAAAGATTAAGGTTTTGAGTATAAAATATTTGAGATATTTTACATGATGTTAGAGCAGCTTAACAGCAGATTTGAGCTAATTTACATAAAAAGTTAAAAACTTTTTCTTAGTGAAACTAGTACTACCCTAGTACATTTTCTATGCAAAGATTGAATAACCTGTCATTTAAAATATGTAGAAATTTCTCTTACTCCATTAGTAACAAATTATCATTTGATGATGAAAAAAGTAAATTTGATAGTGATAGCTCAATGTGAACTGAAATAAAAATAAGTGTTTGAAGACTTTAAGAAAGCAATATTAACATGTTGTATAACATTGTATAAATTTACATACAGGGATTTAACAAACAAAATTTTTAGATAATGGATAAGGATGAGATCAAAGGACAAGTCTAAAATAATTTTTCTTTTTAGATGGACTATATTTCGGTCTAAAATGGGCTCTAATTTTGAATGTTTCAACTTTCATAGAGAAATGGTTTCTTGGTCTTAAGACATGTATAAACGATCTGCAGCTTATGACTTCTGTGTAAAGAAGGGCCAGTTGAACCGGATGATGCTCCCCTAATAGGTTTTGGACACAGGAAAGTATACCTCTTGTAGTTATGTCACAGACAAAGTTCATAAGTTCAAAGTGTAAAAATAAACAAAGGACAATAACTTAAAAATAGGCAAGGCAGAGTTAGGGTTCTTTTGAGAGTTAGAGTTAAGGTTTTTTTTTGCACTGCACTTTTATTTAATCTACCAACAAAGTTTCATGTTGATACCTCTTATGGTTTCAAAGATATGTCCCGGACAAAGTTAAAACTGAAAAAAAAAATAACAAAGGGCAATAACTAACAATATGACAAGGCAGAGTTATGGTTCTTTTGCACTGCAGTTCTAAGCAATGAGATTTATCTACCTACAAAGTTTCATGTTGATATCTCTTATAACTTCAGAGTTATGCCCAGGACAAAGTTCAAAGTATAAAAATTAACAAAGGACAATAACTCCAGAATTATGCAAGGCAGAGTTATGAGTCTTTTGCACTGCACTTCTACATGTTCTACCCAATAAGATCTATCGATCTACAAATTTTCATGTTTATATCTCTTATAGTTATGTGCTGGGCAGAGTCCAAAGTGTAAAAATGAACAAAGGGCAATATATCCAAAATTAGGCAAGACATAGTTATGGTTCTTTTGCACTGCACTTCTACTCAATAAGATCTATCTACATACAAAGTCACATGTTGATACCTCATGTTGTTTCAAAGTTATGTCCCAGACAAGAATACGAGTAGTGATGGACGGATGGACGGACAAAGCGGCGACTATTTACTTCGGGGAGCATGAAAATTGTTCAAGGTAAAGGTTTTAAAATAGTCACTTCAGAAGACTTGCTGAGAACACCAAGTTCACTGGTAAACTTATTATAACATACATCAATCACCAGATTAGACTGTTTTTCTTTAGTGTTCAGAATAACTCTAGACTTTGTACCATGTTGGTCTATTTGTACAACTTTGTTTACGGTAGCAACATAAATGTTTCCTTCATCATCGCAGGTTATTCCACGAGGGGTTCTAATTGTATTATGTGTGTATTTGAAGAGTGTATAGCCTTTAATGTCCAAAGCAATAACCGAATGATTTCCCTGGTCAGAGACAAACAAAATATCTTGGGCATCATTGGATGTAAGATGTTTCGGTTCCTTGAACAATGGTCCCCCTTCATTGTCAAAACATATTTGTTTGCATACAGTACCATCATAAGATATAAACTGTACTTGCCACTCTGGTAGTGAATAGTTTGATTGTATATTAAGTGATATAGCGAGACCTTCATTGAAAACTGCTATTCCATAGCATTTACCACAGGTATGAAAAAATTCTACATCAGTTTTGTCTGCATATTTATAAATCTTTTGTTGATCAGGAATGGTGAAGTACCATCCAAAACTTTTCTGAGAAGAATTTTTGAATGTACAAATACCCGCAGGTGTGTACCTTTCTGACAATATACTCTTTTCTTTTTTCTCTCTGGATTTATTGTCCTGCCACAACAACATTAGTTCATAAACTGCTTTTATTTTCTTAACAAAACATCCTATTGAATTCCACACATCATCTGTATTTCGTGCCAAACAGAGAAGTTGGTTATCAGAGTCATATTTCATACTGCTATACTGGTTATATGTTCCATAAGAGAAATATTCCCGGAAACAGTAATTGTCAAAAAGAACAAACGTTTTTTCAAACTTTTTCTTGTCATTTCTCAGTCCTTTGAACTTGTCCTTTCCTAACAGCACATGACTTACCAGCAGTGGAATTTTCTCATGGTGTTTACAGCAGTTTAAACACATAAACTTTTCACACATTTTACAAAATCCAACAGCTTCATTTCCTATGTTTGCCTCACAAGTTTCACAAAATTTGTCAAATTTCTCACAAAGGTTCACGTTCTTGTCACCGTAATTTGTCAGCCGCTCTGTAAACCTCATAGTTTCAGTTTGAACGCAACTTGTGTTAACTTCCCTTGTTTGTGTTTCTGCAACCTTTTGCATTTTCTTTTTGTTAATGGTTTGTGTTAATTTAGATTTTGTTGTTTTACCATTAAGATATAGAGTCACATACCATGTCACAAACATTACAAAAGCAGTAACTATGGCAACACCAACATGATAAAATTGAAATCCATCCATTTTTTCTGTATGTACACAATAATTTATATACTATGTTTTTTTCTAATGCCTTTCACAAATGCACTCTATCTATTATCAGTATTGATATTTCATTCCTTGGCCTAGTGAGCTCAAGGTGGTATTACGTTTTAAATACTTTAAATGTTATCAGTGGGTCGATACCTAGACATTTTGTTAAGTAAATTTAAGGTTTTGTCACACATTATGTCACTACTTTTATACATTTATAAATCTTTAGCTAAATTTAATTTATTTGAGTACATGTAATTCTTTGTATCAATTTATGTATATATGTTTTATTAGCAATAAGAAGATTTATTTATCCCTTTTGATTTTCTATATTTATACAATACATTTACACTCAAAATTTCCTATTTTTATAACAATGGTACATGTAATTGTACTGTAATTTTTAAGGTTTTAGATGTATAATTGACATTGTTTCAAAAGTAATTTAAAACTTTGATCATATCTTGACACAAATACAAAATATAAGAAAAGTTGACCATTTTTAAAAATGTTGATGATTTAAGTTAATCTTTTGTATCAGAACATCAACAACAAGTATGTTTTCATCACTTAAAGCAGCATGCCTCCAGATTCATGGTTATTTTCATGAAAAGTTTAAAAAAATCTATTTAAAAGTAAAATATTTTGAAGTGAACAAAAATGTAATTTACACATTGCAAAAAGGACTTGCAATCCATGAAAATTAACAAAAAAGAGGTCAAAATATACAAAAAAATAACCCTTACTGTTTTAGATATCAACTGTTATGCAGTAAAATTATGATGGAAAAAACTTCTAAATCTGTTATTAATCACACAATACATATACAATATAACTTGAATCTGGAATTTTCGTACATTTTTAGCTCGACTATTCGAAGAATATGAGAGCTATTGTAGTCGCCCCGGCGTCGGCGTCGGCGTCAGCGTCCGCGTCGGCGTCTGCGTTGGTTAAAGTTTTTTGTAAAGTCAAATATCTCAATAATTACTTGAGATATTCAATTGAAACTTACAATACATATTTATAGTAACAAGGTACATCAGATTGACAAGTTGGATAACTCTGCCTACAATATTGACAGAATTATGCCCCTTTTTAACTTAGATATTTTGGTTAAAGTTTTTTGTAAAGTCAAATATCTCAATAATTACTTGAGATATTCAATTGAAACTTACAATACTTATTTATAGTAACAAGGTACATCAGATTGACAAGTGAGATAACTCTGTCTACAATATTGACAGAATTATGCCCCTTTTTAACTTAGAAATTTTGGTTAAAGTTTTTTGTAAAGTCAAATATCTCAACTATTGCTTGAGATATTCAATTGAAACTTACAATACTTATTTATAGTAACAAGGTACATCAGATTGACAAGTTGGATAACTCTGCCTACAATATTGACAGAATTATGCCCCTTTGGAACTTAGAAATTTTGGTTAAAGTTCTTTTGTAAAGTCAAATATCTCAATTATTGCTTGAGATATTCAATTGAAATTTTAAAATACTTTTTTATAGTAACAATGTACATCAGTTTGCAAAATTGCATAACTCTGCCTGCAAAAATTTGAAGAATTATTTGCCCCTTTGAAACTTAGAAATTTTGGTTAAAGGTTAAAGGTCTTCAAAGATATTTACTTGAAACTTTACACATGCACTTAGGGTCATAATTGGAGGGTCATAATTGTATGTCACTGACCAAGTTTCATAACTCTATCTTGCATTAAGGCTGATTCATATCCCTTTTTCTACTTAGTCTCTTGGTTAATGTTAACATGCAAGTTTTTACATATCTCAATAAACTATTAAAGATATTTATTTAAAACTTCACATATGCATTTAGGGTCATAATTGTAGGTCATTGACAAAGATCCATAATTCTATCTTGCATTTAGACTGATTTTTCTCCCCTTTTTCAACTTAGAAATTCATGGTAAAGTTTTGCTTGTTAGCTATTATCTCAATTACTACTGAAGGGTTTGTGCCTTTTTTGGGACAATTTTATGCATTCATAATAATAAAGCAGTGATTTACTTGATAAAACATCTTAATTAGAATCCCTTTGTACCTTTTCTGTCAAATTTTTGTATTCATAGGTAATAAGTATTATTATACTCAATAAAACAACCTTGTGACATTACCTTCCGAATAGTCAAGCCAATACTGTATAATTGGACTCTCTCTAAGGCCTATAACATGAATTTATTAAAATTAGACCTTTTGTGATCTTAAAAAATTTAACATTATCAAGGCTCTTTTACTATCAAGCACTTAGAATAGTCGAGCGTGCTGTCCTTCCGACAGCTCTTGTTCTCAAGTTGGATTTTCTTGAAATATTTCAGCTAATCTGGAGTTGTACAGCTTTAAAGAAAATAATATATAAGTTCATCTAAATCTAACTTTAAAAGTGGTAAGAAAAAAACATGTTGTTTTGAAATATCAAAGAATAGCCCAATTTAATCTATTCATTTGTAGACATTTCAGATGACAAGCAGCTGATTAAACTTTATCATTCTTTGGTACTTGATACCTGATATAGTTTTCAAAAGTTGTCTCCCTTTCTTTTCTGTAACAAAAAGCTCCATTTGTATGAAATTCTTTTATTAAGATTTATTTAAATTTTATTTTTATAAATGAGGAAAGGGGAATTGTTGTAAATATAGAGCTGCAAAGCTTAGTTTATTATTTTTTAATTCATTTAAACATGGATTATATTTTTAATCTTTTACGTCATGCATATTGCTTTAATATAAACAGTAAGGAAGCTAATATTTGTTCAACACACTACAAATTTACTAGTGTTGTAATGTTTGAATGTTTCAACACTATACATGGTTCAAAATATTTCCTTATAATACAAAGACAAAGCTTTGGAGGACCAACATATATGAGATTAACATGATGTTAAAGCAGCTTGACACCAGATTTGTGCTAATTTACATAAAAATTAAAAACTTGTTCTTAGTAAAACTGTTCAGTAATAATTAAATGACTTTAGTAAATTTTCTATCCAAAGAAATTACCTGTCATTTACAATATGTAGAAATTTCTCTTACTGTGTTAGTAACAAAATATCATTTTGATGATGAAAAACATACATTTGATTGTAATATTAAAGTTTCATATTTGATGTGAACATAAATATAAATAAGTGTTTGAAGACTTATTTTACTGATGTAGAAAAAATGCCACTTTAAGGAAGCAATATTAACATGTTGTACTACATTGTATAAATTTACATACAAGGATTTAACGAAAAAAATTACATAATGGATAAGGATGAAATCAAAATGTTCTTCTACCGAGACAGACTATATTTCTGTCTGAAATAGGCTATAATTTTGAATGTTTCATAGAGAAATGGTCATCTGTAGTTGGAACGAAGACATGTATAAATGATCTACAGCTTATGAGTTCTGTATAGAAAATTGTTCAAGGTAAAGGTTTTAAAATAGTCATTTCAGAAGACTGACTGAGAACACCGAGTTCACCGGTAAACTTATTATAACATACATCAATCACCAGGTTACTCAGTTTTTCTTTAGTGTTCAGAATAACTCTAGATTTTGTACCATGTTGATCTATTTGTACAACTTTGTTTTCACTAGCAACATAAATGTTTCCTTCATCATCTCAGGTTATTCCACAAGGGTTTTTAATTGAATCATGCGTGTATTTGAAGAGTGTATAGCCTTTAATGTCCAAAGCAATAACCGAATGATTTCCCTGGTCAGAGACAAATACAATATCTTGGGCATCATTAGATGTGAGATGTTTTGGTTCCTGGAACAAAGGTCCGCCTTCATTGTCAAAACATATTTGTTTACGTACAGTTCCATCATAAGATATAAACTGTATTTGCCACTCTGGTAGATAATAGTTTGATCGTATATTAAGTGATATGGCAAGACCTTCACTGAAAACTGCTATTCCATAGCATTTTCCACAGGTATGCATAAATTCTACACCAGTTTTGTCTGTATATTTATAAATCTTTTGTTGATCAGGAATGGTGAAGTACCATCCAAAACTTTTCTGAGCAGCATTTTTGAATGTGCAAATGCCTGCAGGCGTGTGGTTTCCTAAAATTATACTACTTTCTTTTATCTGTCCAGATACCTTATCCTGACTCAGCAACATTAGTTGATACTTGTGATTACTAAACTTGTTAACAAAACATCCTATTGAATTCCTAACATCATCCAGATTTTGTGCCAAACAGAGTACTTGATTATTGTGGTCATAATTCCTACAATATGTATAATTTGATTTGTCATAATCACATTTATGAAAACAGTAATTGTCAAAAAGAACAAAACTTTTGTCAAACAGTTTCTTTTCATTTCTCAGTCCTTTGAACTTGTCTTTTCCTAACAGCACATGACTTTCTGACAGTGGAATTTTCTCATGGTGTTTACAGCAGTTTAAACACATAAACTTTTCACACATTTTACAAAATCCAACAGCTTCATTTCCTATGTTTGCCTCACAAATTTCACAAAACTTTTCAAATTTATCATGAAGTTCAACTTTCTTGTCACCGTAATTTGTCAGCCTCTCCGTAAACCTCATAGTTTCAGTCTGAGCACAACTTGTAGTTACTGGCCTATTCTTAATTTCTGACACTTTTTTCATTATTTTGAGTTTCATTATCTGTAGTAATTTACACACTTTGGTGTAACATCCAATGTATTTATTCGCACACCATGTAACAAGCATTAAAATGATTATATTAGCAATAAGAAAGGCAATTCCAACTTGATCATACACATATTTATCCATTTTTATTTTTTTTATTATTATTGCACAATACCGAATACGTTTACATTTAAAATTTCCTTTTGCCTTTTGTAATGGTACATTTAATACAACTGTATTTTAGTATAGAACTATGATCTGTAATTTGATATTCTGTTCCTTTCTTATTGATCTCAAGTCATTATCATATTTTAAACATTGAAGGTTATATTTTAAGTTATATCAGTGGGTATATACCTATCATTTTGCTATGCATACAAAACGTGATTGACATTTAAATATTGATTTAAGATATAGTGTATGTTATGTTTTTATATTACCATGACTGTGTATGCTTAATGCCAAAATAAATCTTATATAATTATCTTGACTGAGAGCCAATGATTGTTATGATCACAACAGTTATAATGATGTCAAAATGACTTAATTATGGCACTTTATGTTCATTTAAAGTTTTTTTCCCCATTTTCTTCAATGCTATTTACAAACAACAACAACAATTATTCCTTAATTGGAAATTTATTTAAAAATAATAGTTTCACTTTCAAATCATACTACAATAACTACATTTTTTGTATCAGCAATTTCATTACCATATAAAGTAAGTACATGAAAATTCGCACAAAAGTATGATGATATTCATGTATTAATAAGTAACTTAATTTATTCATTTGCAAACATCCCATTTTATAATGGTTGGGTACATGATGCCTGTAATAGTTTTTAAAAAGTTGACTCCCCTTTTTTAAAAAGAATCTTCATTTGTATGATATTTAATTATTATTTAGATTTATTCTAATTCTATTTTATTCAATAAGAAAAGAACATTTTATATCCACAAAAAAATAACTGCAACAAAAGATATACAGAAATTTATCTTTCATCATTTAAGTAGCAAAATATTTTGATGATGAAAATAGTAAATTTGATAGTGATAGCTTAAGTTTCATATTTGATGTGAACTCAAATATATTTAAAGTGTCTGAAGACTTATTTTACTGATGTTAAAGCATGCCACTTAAAGAAAGCAATATTAACATGTTGTATGATATTGTATAAATTCATAAAAAAGGATTCAACAAACACAATTTTTAGATAATGGATAAGCATGAGATCAAAGGACAAGTCTAAAAAAGTTTTTCTCCTTAGATGGACTATATTTCTGCCTAAAATAGGCTATAATTTTAAATGTTTCATAGAGATATGGTTATTAAAAGCAATGAAGTTGGTACTATGACAAGTATAAACCATCTACAGCATATGACTTCTGTGTAGAAATTTTTTCAAGGTAAAGGTTTTAAAATAGTCATTTCAGAAGACTGGTTGAGAACACAGAGTTTACTGGTAAACTTGTTATAACATACATCAATCACCAGGTTATTCAGTTTTTCTTTACTGTTCAGAATAACTCTAGACTTTGTACCATGTTGATCTATTTGTACAACTTTGTTTACGGTAGCAACATAAATGTTTCCTTCGTCATCACAGGTAATTCCACCAGGGGTTTGAATTGTATTATGTGTGTATTTAAAGAGCGTATAGCCTTTAATGTCCAAAGCAATAACAGAATGATTTCCCTGATCAGAGACAAATAAGATATCTTGGGCATCATTGGATGTGAGATGTTTTGGTTTCTGGAACAATGGTTGCCTGTCATTGTCAAACATATTTGTTTGCGTACAATACCATCATGAGATATAAACTGTACTTGCCACTCTGGTAGTGAATATTTTGTAGGTATATTAAGTGATACAGCGAGACCTTCATTGAAATCTGCTATTCCATAGCATTTACCACAGGTATGAAAAAATTCTACATCAGTTTTGTCTGCATATCTATAAATCTTTTGTTGATCAGGAATAGTGAAGTACCATCCAAAATCTTCCTGAGAAGTATTTTTGAATGTACAAATGCCTGCAGGTCTGCGGCTACCTGACAATATACTACTTTCTTTTATCTCTCTGGATTTATTGTCCTGCCACAATAACATTAGTTCATAATCTGCTACTGTTTTCTGGACAAAACATCCTATTGAATTCCACACATCATCTATATTTTGTGCCAAACAGAGAAGTTGGTCATCCCTATAGTTATAATATGGTCCATAAGAGATATATTCCTAAAACCAATAATTGTCAAAAACAGCATAGCTTTTTTCAAACATTTTCTTTTCATTTCTCAGTCCTTTGAACTTGTCTTTATCTAACAGCACATGACTTTCCAGCAGTGGAATTTTCTCATGGTGTTTACAGCAATTTAAACACATAAACTTTTCACACATTTTACAAAATCCGACAGCTTCATTTCCTATGTTTGCCTCACAAATTTCACAAAATTTATCAAATTTGTCACGAAGCTCCACTTTCATGTCACCATAATTTGTCAGCCGCTCTGTAAACCTCATAGTTTCAGTTTGAGCACAGTTTGTTGTAACTTTATTTGTCTGTGTTTCTGCAACTGCTGTAACTTTTATTGTTTGTGTTTCTGCAACCTTTTTCATTTCCTTTTTGTTAATGGTTTGTGTTAATTTAGATATTGTTGTTATACGCCCGTTTGAAAAACGGGACGTATTATGGGAACGCCCCTGGCGGGCGGGCGGGCAGGCGGCGTCCAATTTTGTCCGGAGCATATCTCCTACATGTATGGAGGGATTTTAATGAAACTTCATAGAAATGTTCACCACTATGAGGAGCAGTGTCGCGCACATGAACCAGGTCTCTAGGTCAAAGGTCAAGGTCACACTTAGAGCTCATTGAAAAATGTTTGTCCGGAGCAAAACTTCCACATGTATAGAGGGAATTCAATATTACTTGGCACAAATGTTCACCATTGTGAGGCGGAGTGTCGCACGCAAGATTCAGGTCCTTGCGGCCAATTTCAAGGTCACACATAGAGGTCAAAGTTCAGATAAAAATATGAAGATGTGTATATGGACCATTTAGTCATCATTTATTGAGGGATTGTAACACAAATGGTCATTATCAAGACTGTGGCTGTGATACATATAATTTAGGTCAATATATACAAGGTCAAGGTCACTAAAGATGATGAAATATCCAGATTTTGTCCGGAGCATATCTCCTACACGCATGGAGGGATTTTAATGAAATTTCATAGAAATGTTCACCATTATGAGAAGCCATGTCACGCACATGAACTAGGTCTCTAGGTCAAAGGTCAAGGTCACACTTAGAGCTCATTGAAAAACGCTTGTCCGGAGCAAAACTTCCACATGCATAGAGGGATTTCAATATAACTTGGCACAAATGTTCACCATTGTGAGGCGGAGTGTTGCGCACAAAATTCAGGTCCCTGCAGCCAAGGTCAAGGTCACGCATAGAGGTCAAAGTTTAGATAAAAATATGAAGATGTGTATAGGGACGATTTAATCATCATTTATTGAGGGATTGTAACACAAATGGTCATTATCATGACTACGGCTGTGACACATGTACTTTAGGTCAATATATGCAAGGTCAAGGTCACTAAAGATGGTGAAATATCCAGATTTTGTCTGGAGCATATCTCCTACATGTATGGAAGAATTTTTATAATACTTTATGGAAATGTTCACCTTCATGATATGTATTGCTCCATGCATGATCCAGGTCTCCAGGTCAAAGGTCAAGGTCACAGTTAGAGCTCATAGAAAAACGCTTGTCCGGAGCAAAACTTCTACATTCATAGGGGGATTTCAATATAACTTGGCACAAATGTTCACCATTGTGAGGCTGAGTGTCGCACGCAAAATTCAGATCCCTGCGACCAAAGTCAAGGTTACACATAGAGGTCAAAGTTCAGATAAAAATTTGAAGATTTGTATAGGGACCATTTAGTCATCATTTATTGATGGATTGTAGCACAAATGGTAACTATCATGACTACAGGTGTGACACATTTAATTTAGGTTAATATTTGCAAGGTCAAGGTCACTGGAGATGATTAAATATCCAGATGTTGTCCGGAGCATATTTTCTACATGCATGGAGGAATTTTAATGTTACTTTATAGAATTGTTCACCACCATGAGACGTAGTGCCCTGCACATGAACCAAGTCTCTAGGTCAAAGGTGAAGGTCACAGTTAGAGCTCATAGAAAAACGCTTGTCTGGAGCAAAACTTCTACATGCATAGAGGGATTTCAATATAATTTAGCACAAATGTTCATCATTGTGAGGCTGAGTGCCGTGCATAAAATTCAGGTCCCTGTGACCAAGGTCAAGGTAACACATCCTGTGCATATCTTCCCTACTGATTTGTTTTAAGGTTCATTTAACAACACAGTGCCAAGAATAAAAACTTGCTTGCTAGATAACACTTATCCATAATGCCCCCATCTCCATCTAAAGCTTTCGTAAACGGGCGTATTTTGTGACTATGGCACCCTTGTTTTATATCGTAGATATTGAATATACAAAGTCACAAACATAACAAAAGCAGTAACTATGGCAACACCAACATGATCAAATTGAAATCCGTCCATTTTTGTTCTGTATATACACAATACCTTATATATTTTCTATTACCTTGTACAAATGCACTCTATACACTCTATTTGTAATTTGATATTTCATTCCTGGGTTTATTGATCTCAAGATGGTATTAAGTTTTAAACATTTTAAATGTATATATGTTAAAGGTTTTATCAGTGGGTCAATACCTAGACACTTTGGTTATGTAAAATTAGTGGGGTTAAGCATAATGTTACTAATTTTATACTTTTCCCAAAACTGCATCATTTACAAAGTTAAAAGTTACAGCCCCATTCAATACTATGGATTGTTTTAATGCAAGGAATAAAAATCACCATCAAATTGTTTGAAGTGTTCAAATAAGAAAATGTAATATGTATTTACATGATGTAGAACTTGTTCAAGGTAAAGGTTTTAAAATAGTCATTTCAGGACACTGACTGAGAACACCAAGTTCACTGGCAAACTTGTGTTAACATACATCAATCACCACTGGTTAGATTGTTTTTCTTTACTGTTCAGAATAACTCTAGACTTTGTACCATGTTGATCTTTTTGTACAACTTTGTTTTCGCTAGCAACATAAATGATTCCTTCATCATCGCAGATAATTCCATGAGGGGTTCTAATTGCTTTGCTTCATGTGTGTATTTGAAGAGTGTATAGCCTTTAACATACAAAGCAATACACTACATATAAAAATCACTTTTTAGCTCACCAGAACCAAAGGGTGAGCTATTAGTATCAAAGGGGATGTTCCGGCGTCCGTCGTCTGTCGTCATGCATCAACAATCGTCTTCTTCTCTAAAACTGCTTGGCAGATTTACTTCAAATTTGGTCTGAAGCATCCTTGTGACAGTCACACTTGATTTTGCACATGTCATTTCAATTGGCCCCTTTTAGGGGTCAACAAAGCTATAAATAGAAAAACCTTTAAACATCTTCTACTACAGAACTAATAGATTGATGTTCACCAAACTTTGTCTGTAGCATTATTGGGTAGTCTCTTATCAAATTTGCTCATATGAAAATGATTTGCCCCTTTCAGGGGTGTCTAGGGCTAAAAATAGAAAAACTTTTAAACATCTTCTACTGAACTTATGGATGGATGATCACCAAACTTTGTCTGTAGCATTCTTTGGTAGTCTTTTATCAAGTTTGCTCATATCAATTTTATTGGCCCCTTTTAGGGGCTGCTAAAGTTAAAAATAGAAATACCTTTAAACGTCTATTTGTAAAGAATTAGATGATGGATGATCACCAAACTTTGTCTGTAGCATTCTAAGGTAGTTTTCTTATCAAGTTTGCACATATTAATTTGATTGGCCCTTTTTACGGGTCTCAAGGGCTAAAATAGAAAAAACCTTTAAACGTCTTCTACAGAACTAATCGATGGATGATCACCAAACTTTGTCTGTAGCATTCTTGGGTAGTGTTTTATCAAGTTTGCTCATATTAATTTGCTAGGCCCCTTTTAGTGGCTGCTAAAGCTAAAAATAGAAATACCTTTAAACGTCTATTTCTACAGAACTAATTGATGGATGATCACCAAACTTTGTCTTTAGCATTCTTGGGTAGTCTTTTATCAAGTTTGCTCATATTAATTTGATTGCCCAGTTTAAGGGGCAGCTAAAGCTAAAAATAGAAATACCTGTAAACATCTATTTTTAAAGAACTAATTGATGGATGATCACCAAATTTTGTCTTTATCATTCTTAGGTACCTTTTAATCAAGTTTGCTCATATTAATTTGATTAGCCCCTTTTAGGGGCCACTAAAGCCAAAAATTAAAAAAAAAACCTTGAACATCATTTCCTACTGAAATAATTGAAAGATGATCAGTCTTTTATCAAGTTTGATTGGCCCTTTTTAAGCTAAAGCTAAAATGCCCAAGGTCATGGCATTTATTCAAATTATTGTTTAAACATATTCTTTGCTCAAATTTAATATTAGAAAATATTGACAGTGGATAATTTCCAACACTGCAAAGCAGTTGTTTCTGGTGAGCGACCCAGGGCAATCATGGCCCTCTTGTTTGTTATTTGTCTCCATCTTTCTATCTGTCCCTCACAAAACTTGTCCTGACTACTTCTAAAAAAAAACTGATGCAATTTAATCCAAACTTTACAGGAATGATTAGTACCAAGTTTTATTTTGCATATAGTTGCCACTTTCCAGTTCATTGGTTTTTTTTGTCAGAAATATGGCTCTTTAAGTTTAGTTTTTTTTTAAAGTTTTGTCTAGACTACTTCTCTTATACTATCAATGCAATTTTAGTAATACCTGAAGTACTTGCAAAATTAATGGCTTTTCCAGTTGAATGATAGTTGTCTGAGTTATGGCCCTTGAATGCAAAAACAATATTTTGACCTGTTTATGATTTTTGTGTCTCCTGTTCTAATAGCCTCAAAATATAGGGAACAAACTGGTCAGTCACTGCTTCTGTGCAGCTGCTTCGCTTCAGTACATCTGCTTAATTGGTAATAATCAGGTAATGCATGTGACTACCGATTGCTCTTGTTTATATAATCACTGGTGTTGTAGTGCATGTCTTGGTGACTGTGCTCATGTTGTGATATGTTATGTTACACTACATGTTTTTATATATCTATGTGTGTGCCTATTGCCAAAATAAATCTTACCTTATCAAAGCCAATTATTGTTATGATCACAACAGTTATAATGATGTCATTATTGCTTTGTAGTTTGGATTGTGCTTTATGTTTATTAAATGTATTTTTTGTTTTTACATTTTTTTCAATAACAACAACAATTAAGAAAATTTGAAATTTATTTACAAATCATATTTCAAATTATTTTGTTACAATAACTACACTCATTCACATAATATAAATTGAAGGTTATCTTATGTGTAGGTGATGAGGTTAAAACAAATGTAAATATATTGTAGATCTTTCAAATTTTGTACAGTAATAATTATAGATAGACACACAATTATCATTTCTTACTGTAATTGTCAAATAGCCTATAAATTGAAAGTTGTTTTTTGTATCATGACTTAATTTACAGCACAAGAACAATGCAATCATCAAGGGAGGTAAACACGTTTTAAATACATCCTTTCATAATATTATTACATCAAAACTATTTCATGACCATATAAAGTAAGTACACAAACAGTCATACAAAAAATGATGATATACATGTATAGATAATTAACTTAAATTATTCATTTGTAAACAACAGACACTCAGATTAAAACTTATCATGTTTGGGTACATGATACCTGGTATAGTTTTTTAAAAGTTGTGTCCCTTTCTTTAAAAGAATCTCCATTTGTATGATATTCAATTATTATTAAGGTTTATTCTAAATCTATTTCGATCAATGAGAAAAGAACATTTATATCCACAAAATTAACTGCAACATTAGATTTAAAGAAGTTTCTCTTACATCATTAGTAGCAAAATATCATTTTGATGATGAAAATAGTAAATTTGATAGTGATAGCTTAAGTTTCATATTCAATGTGAACTCAAATATAGATAAGTGTCTGAAGAATTATTGCTAATTTAGAAGACATGCCACTTTAAAAAAACAATATTTACATGACAAGTTGTATGACATAAACAAACTCTTTACATAATGGATAAGGATGAGATCAAGGACAAGTCTTAATTTTTTTTCCATAGGCGGACTATATTTCTGTCTAAAATAGGCTATAATTTTGAATGTTTCATAGAGAAATGGTTATTAAAAGCACTGTAGTTGGAATGAAGACATGTATAAACGATCTACAGCTTATGACTTCTGTGTAGAAAATTGTTCATGGTAAAGGTTTAAAAAAAGTCATTTCAGAAGGCTCGCTGAGAACACCGAGTTCACTGGTAAACTTATTATAACATACATCAATCACCAGGTTAGACCATTCTTCTTTAGTGTTCAGAATAACTCTAGACTTTGTTCCATGTTGATCTATTTGTACAACTTTGTTTTTGCTAGCAACATAAATGTTTCCTTCATCATCACAGGTAATTCCACCAGGGGTTTGAATTGAATCATGCGTGTATTTGAAGAGTGTATAGCCTTTAATGTCCAAAGCAATAACTGAATGATTTCCCTGGTCAGAGACAAACAAAATATCTTGGGCATCATTGGATGTGAGATGTTTCGGTTCCAGGAACAATAGTCCCCCTTCATTGTCAAAACATATTTGTTTGCTTACAATACCTTCATAAGATAAAAACTGTACTTGCCACTCTGGTAGTGAATAGTTTGATTGTATATTAAGTGATATAGCGAGACCTTCATTGAAATCTGCTATTCCATAGCATTTACCACAGGTATGAAAAAATTCTACATCAATTTTGTCTGCATATTTATAAATCTTTTGTTGATCAGGAATGGTGAAGTACCATCCAAAACTTTTCTGAGAAACATTTTTGAATGTGCAAATGCCTCCAGGTGTGTGCCTTCCTGACAGTATACTCCTTTCTTTTATCTCCCTGGATTTATTGTCCTGCCACAGCAACATTAGTTCATAACATGCTGTTATTTTTTGAACAAAACATCCTATTGAATTCCACACATCATCTATATTTTGTGCCAAACAGAGAAGTTGATTATTGGAGTCATATTTCATACCTCTATACTGGTTATATCTTCCATAAGAGATATTTTCCCGAAAACAGTAATTGTCAAAAAGAACAAAACTTTTGTCAAACATTTTCTTTTCATTACTCAGTCCTTTGAACTTGTCTTTTCCTAACAGCACATGACTTTCCAGCAGTGGAATTTTCTCATGGTGTTTACAGCAGTTTAAACACATAAACTTTTCACACATTTTACAAAATCCAACAGCTTCATTTCCTATGTTTGCATCACAAATTTCACAAAATTTGTCAAATTTGTCACGAAGGTCCACCTTCTTGTCACCGTAATTTGTCAGCCGCTCTGTAAACCTCATAGTTTCAGTTTGAGCACATCTTGTTGTAACTTTACTTGTCTGTGTTTCTGCTACCTTTTTCATTTTCCTTTTGTTTATGGTTTTTGTTAATTTAGATATTGTTGTTTTATATCTAAGATATTGAATATACAAAGTTACAAACATAACAAAAGCAGTAACTATGGCAAGCCCAAGCTGATCAAATTGAAATCCGTCCATTTTTTTCTGTAACTGTATTATAGAAACAAATCTATTACAGACGTACTCTTCAGTATTTTGTTATGTGCGGTCTTGCATACGTTGAAGTTGAAAATATTTGATCTCATTCAATGAAAAATGTAATGATTAGTTTAATTTGACCTGCTTCGTTTCAAAATTCATAAATGAAATTCAATGCAGGCATATAGGATATGTTAAGTACGTTGATAATACAGAGTCCCATGTTATACAAAATATCTTATATATTTTCTATGGCCTTTCACAAATGCAGTTTTATTTATTATCACTTATTTAATACTTTATTGTTAACATTATTGATCACATGCTTATATTGCATTTTAAACATTTCAAACATTTTGTTTAAAAGTTTTATTTAAAGTTTTATCAGTGGGTAAATACCTAGACATTTTTTATGTAAATTAAAGGTTTTGTCACACAATTTGTGATGTAACTTTTTTATACATTTATAAACCTTTGCGAAATGTGTAGTTTAACCTTTTCCCTTATAAATACGTGTTTTTAGTTTTTGTCCAGAGCATAATTCAAAAAGCCTTGGAGATACCAACATGAAACTTCATAGGTGCATAGATTTCGCAGTGCACAAGAATGATAACTCTACCTTTCATAATTTTTTAGTTATTGCCCTTTGTTTTTTTTCATACTTAATTTTTCACCTGAATGGAGCATAACTCAAAAGTGTTTGAGATGTCAACATAACATGTCATAGATAGATGGATCTTATTGAGGAGGAATGCTGTGCGCAAGAATGATAACTCTTCCCTATGTAATTTTTGAGTAATTGCCCTTTGTTCTTTTTCATACTATTTTGTTGGGAGCTTATCTCAAAAAGTATTTGAGGTATCAACTTGAAACTTCATAGGTGGATAGATTTTACTGAGGAGGGGTGCAGCACACAAGGATAATAACCTACCCTGCATTATTTTTCATTTATTGCCCTTTGTTATTTTTAGTCATCAGTATTCACATAGGTTACAAATCTGTTATCACTTCAGCCATCAGTTTTCATTACTAAAAGACCTCTTAAAATTGAATTATTCTGCTCTACTCCATATACATTCTTCCAATGAGCAAACACATTCGGCAGGGGATGGCCATGTAAACATGGCTTTTGTGATTTTTGTGTCTCCTATTCGAATAGCCTCAAAATATAGGGAACAAACTGGTTAGTCACTGCTTCAGTACACCTGCTTCGCTTTATTCCAACTGTTTAATTGAATATCATCAGGCAACACATTTGATTACAGATTGCTCTTGTTTGTGTACAACAAACTGGTGTTGTAGTGCATGTCTTGGTGACTGTGCTTATGTTGTGATATGTTCTTATACACTACATGTTTTTATATTACCATGTGTATGCCTAATGCCAAAATAAATCTTATCTTGACAGAGCCAATGATTGTTATGATGACAACAGTTATAATGATGTCATTATTATATGCGGGCATATTATGTAATACCCCCTAGCGTCTGTCCGTCCGTCTGTCCTTCAGTCTATCTGTCCGTTAGCAATTTGGTTTCCAAAGCATAACTTAAGTTCCATTTGGCCTTCATAGGATGATTGTCCATATTAGGTAAAAGACCCCTATTGATTTAAGGGTCACAAGGTCAAAGGTCAGGGTCACAATGATCTTTACACTGAAAATTGTGGTTTCTGGAGCATAACTTAAGTTCCATTTGGTCCACAATATTCAAACTTCATAGGATGATTGTCCATATTTGGTAGAAAACCCCTATTGACTTTGGGGTCACACAAGGTCAAAGGTCACGGTCACTATTACCTTAAAACTGAAAACAGTTTCTGGAGCAAAATTTAAGTTCCATTTGGCCCACATTATTCAAACTTCATAGGATGATTGTCCATATTTGGAAGAAGACCCCTATTGATTTTTGGGTCAAACAAGGTCAAAGGTCAAGGTCACTATTACCTTAAAAGTGAAAACAGTTTCTGGAGCATAACTTAAGTTCTATATGGCCCACAATATTCAAATTTCATAGGATGATTGACCATATTGGGTAAAAGACCCCTATTGATTATGGGGTCACAAGGTCAAAGGTCAAGGGCACTATTACCTTAAAACTGAAAACAGTTTCCGGAGCCTAACTTTTGTTCCATTTGACCAACATTATTCAAACTTCATAGGATGATTGTTTATTTTGTGTAGAAGATTCCAATTGATTTTGGGGTCACAAGGTCAAGGTCACTATAACATTAAAAGTGAAAACAGTTTCCTGAGCATAACTTAGTTCTATTTGGCCCACAATATTCAAACATCATAGGATGCTTGTCCATATTGGGTAGTCTTCTATTGATTTTGTGGTCACAAGGTCAATGGTCAAGGTCACTTTTACCTTAAAACTGAAAACAGTTTCCTGAGCATACATTTGTAAATGAAGTTCCATTTGGCTAACAATATTTAAACTTCATAGGATGATTGTCCATATTGGGAAAAGGACCCCTATTGATTTTGGGGTCACAAGGTCAAAGTTCAAGGTCACTAATACCTTAAAACTGAAAACAGTTTCCGCTCAATAACTTTAGTATTAATCATCCTACAGCTATAAAATTTCATAGAATGAACAGCCAAATCCAATACATGATCCCTATTGATTTTAGGGTCATAAGGTCAAAGGTCAGGGTCACAATGATCTTTACACTGAAAATTGTGGTTTCTGGAGCATAACTTAAGTTCCATTTGGTCCACAATATTCAAACTTCATAGGATGATTGTCAATATTTGGTAGAAGACCCCTATTGATTTTTGGGTCACAAGGTCAAAGGTCAAGGTCCCTATTACCTTAAAATTGAAAACAGTTTCGCTCAATAACGTAAGTATTAATCAACCTACAGCTGGAAAATTCTATAGGATGAACAGCCATGTCCAATATATCCATCCGTCATTTTTACTTACAAGATAACAACTTGATGGTGGTGCTTTAGAAACAGCAACTGTATATATATATGAAGGCTCTTCAGCTATATAGGAGGATTGCATTTTGAAGGAGGTAATACTTTATTTAATTCCCATTTCTTACAAATGCTTCAAAAAACACTTTCAGGCATATAATGATCCGCCTAGCGGTGCTCTTGATGCTTAGTAGTTTGGATGGTGTTTTACGTTCATTAAAAGTATAATTTGTTTTTACATTTTTCTCAATAACAACAACAATTAAAGAAAAATTTATTTACAAATCATATTTCAACTTTTTTTGCTACAATAACTACACTCATTAATATATAAATTGAAGGTTATGTTATATGTAGGTGATGAGGTTAAAACAAATGTAAATCTATATTAGATCTATTTCAAACTTTGTACAGTAATAATAATAGATAGACACACAATTATCATTTCTTACTGTAATTGTCATATAGCCTATTAATTGTAAGTTGTTTTTTGTATCAATGACTTAATTTACAGTACAAGAACAATGCAATCATCAAGGGAGGTAAACACATTTTAAATACATCCTTTCATAATATTATTACATCAAAACTATTTCATTACCATATAAAGTAAGTACACAAAAAATCACACAAAATTATGATGATATACATGTTTAGATAATTGACTTAATTTATTCATTTGTAAACAACAGACTCTCACATTAGTACTTATCAATCTTGGGTACCTGGTATAGTTTTTAAAAGTTGTCTCCCTTTTTTTAAAAAGAATATCCATTTGTATGATATTCAATTTTTATTAAGATTTATTCTAATTCTATTTTATTCAATAAGAAAGAACATTTTATATCCCCAAAAATTAACTGCAACATAAAATATACAGAAATTTTTCTTACATCATTAGTAGCAAAATATCATTTTGATGATGAAAATAGTAAATTTGATAGTGATAGCTAAACTTTCATATTAGATGTGAACTCAAATACATGTATGGATAAGTGCCTGAAGAATTATTTTACTGATGTTAAAGTATGCCACTTAAAGAAAGCAATATTAACATGTTGTATGATATTGTATAAATTTACAAACAAGGATTCAACAAACAAAATTTTTAGATAAATTGGATAAGCATGCTCGATCAAAGGACAAGTCTTTAAAAGTTCTTCTCCTTAGGTGGACCATATTTCTTTCTAAAATAGGCTATAATTTTTAAATGTTTCATAGAGAAATGGTTAATAAAAGCAATGTAGATGGTACTATAAATGATCTACAGCTGATGACTTCTATGTAGAAAATTGTTCAAGGTAAAGGTTTTAAAAAAGTAATTTCAGAAGACTTGCTGAGAACACCGAGTTCACTGGTAAACTTATTATAACATACATCAATTACCAGGTTAGACTGTTCTTCTTTAGTGTTCAGAATAACTCTAGATTTTGTACCATGTTGATCTATTTGTACAACTTTGTTTTCACTAGCAACATAAATGTTTCCTTCATCATCGCAGGTTATTCCACCAGGGGTTTGAATTGAATCATGTGCGTATTTGAAGAGTGTATAGCCTTTGATGTCCAAAGCAATAACCGAATGATTTCCCTGGTCAGAGACAAATAAAATATCTTGGGCATCATTGGATGTGAGATGTTTCGGTTCCTGGAACAATGGTCTCCCTTCATCATCAAGACATATTTGTTTGCGTACACTACCATCATAAGAAATAAACTGTACTTGCCATTCTGGTAGTGAATAGTCTGTAGGTATATTAAGTGATATTGCGAGACCTCCATTGAAATCTGCTATTCCATAGCATTTTCCACAGGTATGAAGAATTTCTACATCAGTTTTGTCTGCATATTTATAAATATTTTGTTGAATAGGAATGGTGAAGTACCACCCAAAACTTTTCTGAGAAGCATTTTTGAATGTACAAATGCCTCCAGGTGTGAGCCTTCCTGACAGTATACTCTTTTCTTTTATCTCCCTGGATTTATTGTCCTGCCACAGCAAGATTAGTTCATAACCTGCTATTATTTTTTGAACAAAACATCCTATTGAATTCCACACATCATCTATATTTTGTGATAAACAGAGTAGTTGATTATTGGAGTCATACTTGCTATGTAAAATATGAGTATTTCCATAAAAACCATTTTTCTGAAAACAGTAATTGTCAAAAAGAACAAAACTTTTGTCAAACATTTTCTTTTCATTTCTCAGTCCTTTGAACTTGTCTTTTCCTAACAGCACATGACTTTCCAGCAGTGGAATTTTCTCATGGTGTTTACAGCAGTTTAAACACATAAACTTTTCACACATTTTACAAAATCCAACAGCTTCATTTCCTATGTTTGCATCACAAATTTCACAAAATTTGTCAAATTTGTCACGAAGGTCCACCTTTTTGTCACCATAATTTGTCAGCCGCTCTGTAAACCTCAAAGTTTCAGTTTGAGCGCAACTTGTAGTTACTGGTCCAAAGAATTTTTTAATTTCTGACACTTTTTTCATTATTTTCATTTTCATTATCTGTAGTAATTTACACACTTTGGTGTAACATCCAATGTACTTAGTTACACACCATGTTACAAGCATTATAATGATTATATTACCTGTAAGAAAGGCAATTCAAACTTGATCATACAGACATTTATCCATTTTTTTAAATTTTTTTTTTAACAATACATATACACTAAAATTTCCTATTGCCTTTTGTAAAGGTTCATGTAATACTACTGTAATTTGATATAAAACTATCACCTGTAACTTAAAATTCTCTTCCTTGTTTTATTGATCATAATTTATTTATATACCTGGTATTTTAAACATTTTGAAGGTTGTTTTTTAGGTTTTATCAGTGGGTAGATACCTAGCGTTTTGCTATGCAGACAAAACATGGCTGTGATTTAAATATTGATTTTAGATAAAGTGTATACCTTATTATGAAAACAAAAGAGGAGAAAAAATCTTAAGTGTTATGACCATAAAATGTTCATATATTGACATTTTTGCTTTAGAAACAGACAGTCCCCTTTCCAACATCAGGTTATACCTTATTTTATTAAATTACAGATTGTTTTTTCATTGGGTTTACTTTTAGTACCACATGTTGGTCCAAACTTGTCCAAAACTCCTCAAAAAACTACTGGTGCAATTTCATCCAAACTACTTCTCATATACCAGTAATGCAATTTGAATGAAAATTTAAGGATTGATTGATAGCTGAAGCACTTGCTCATGTTAGTTAAATGATTTTTGGCAAAGTTATTGCCCTTGAATAAAAAAGGCATTTTGACCTGTTCATGAGTTTGTGTTACCTTCTACACAGTACCTGATATATGCTACAAAGTAGCCACTACTTATAAAGATCACTTTTATTGTCAATCTGTCTGTCTGTCAGTCAAGCATAAAAAACTTGTCCGGACTACTTCTAAGAAAATGACTGCCGCAATTTCATCAAAACTTTACTGGAATGATCAGTACCAAGTTAAGTTGTGCATATCGTCAGCATTTTCCAGTTCTGTTATTTTTATGCCCCCACTTCGAAGAAGAGGGGGTATATTGCTTTGCACTTGTCGGTCCGTCCCGTCCGTCGGTCCGTAGACCAAATGGTTTCCGAGTGATAACTAAAGAACCCTTAGGCCTAGGAACTTCAAACTTGGTATGGTGATTGGTCATGACCAGTAGATGACCCCTATTGATTTTGGGGTCAAGGGGTCAAAGGTCAAGGTCACATTGACCTTGTATGTTAAAACGGTTTCTGATCAATAACTAAAGAACGCTTAGGCCTAGGATCTCCAAACTTGCTATGGTGATTGGTCATGACCAGTAGATGACCCCTAATGATTTTGGGGTCAAGGGGTCAAAGGTCAAGGTCACATTGACCTTGTAGGTAAAAACGGTTTCCGATCAATAACTAAAGAACCCTCAGGCCTAGGAACTTCAAACTTGGTATGGTGATTGGTCATGACCAGCAGATGACCCCTATTGATTTTGGGGTCAAGGGGTCAAAGGTCAAGGTCACATTGACCTTGTAGGTAAAAACGGTTTCCGATCAATAACTAAAGAACGCTTAGGCCTAGGAACTTCAAACTTGGTATGATGATTGGTCATGACCAGCAGATGACCCCTATTGATTTAGGGGTCAAGGGGTCAAAGGTCAAGGTCACATTGACCTTGTAGGTAAAAACGGTTTCCGATCAATAACTAAAGAACCCTTAGGCCTAGAGACTTCAAACTTGGTAAGATGATTGGTCATGACCAGCAGATGACCCCTATTGATTTTGGGGTCAAGGGGTCAAAGGTCAAGGTCACATTGACCTTGTAGGTAAATATGGTTTCTGATCAATAACTAAAGAACGCTTAGGCCTAGGAATTTCAAACTTGGTATGATGATTGGTCTCCTTATTATCTTCATTGAATCATTTAATGCCTATGTCAAAAAATGTATTTTTTAAGTTGTTTGATGCTAAAATTGCCCCCATTCTTTTGTATGGATCAGAAATTTGGGGTCTTGAATATATGTATAATATTGAAAAAATACAGTTGTATGCATGTAAACGATATATGAATGCACCCCTACGTTCTTGTAATGCTGTAATTGTTGGTGACTGTGGAAGATACCCAATGCATATTTTAAGTAGTATACGCTGTATTAAATTTTGGCTAAGAGTTCTTTCTATGCAAGATTATAGATATGTCAAAAAATGTTACCATATGTTGTTGTATTATGACAGTATTGGATATAGAAATAATGTTAAATTGTTTTTATATAGAAACGGTTTTGGTTATATTTGGGAACAGCAGCATGTTTCAAATATAAAGTTATTTTTAAAACAGCTCGATTTAAGGCTTTAAAGATCAGTATCTACAAGATTGGTCTGCTGAATGTCATTCAAAAATGCTAAACTTACGTCTTATATTAATTATAAATCAGTGTTTGAGTATGAAAAATACCTTGATATTGTTGACATCAAGAAATTTAGGAATGCTTTAGTAAGTCTTCGGTCATCATCACACCCTTTAATGATTGAAAAAGGGAGACACGTAGGTATTGATAGAAATCAAAGATTTTGTTTCTTTTGTGAAGACCAGATTGAAAATGAATTTCATTTTATTTTAGTTTGTTCAACCTATAGTCATCTAAGAGAAAATTATATTAACAAAAAATATTATAATAATCCAATTTTGAACAAATTTCATGTATTAATGTCATCCAGAAAAGAACAGACAATAAAATGTTTAGCTATGTTTATTTATTATGCTCTAAAGCTGAGGTCATCATTATTGCAGTGTTAACGTGTTGACTAATTATAATCTTTATGTCAATTGATTATAGCAACAATCTAGATTATCTAGATTTAATACTTGAAGGTAATCTCCCTTATTTAAGGGCATATTTGAATTAATACAACCTTGTTCCTGTTTTTTCTTGTTTTTCGTTTCTTCAAGATGCAGGAACAGGCAAATTAAATAGTCACTGTTTATATTTTCGTTTTTATAAAACTACTTATATACTTGTTTATATATGCAAATATGTTGATTACTGTAGATTTTCATCGTATTTGTGATTTTGTGTTATAATATGTAAATATGTTTTGTGTTTATTGTGATTTACGAGTCTTGCTTGTTATGTTAATTACTGTAAATTTTCACTTTTTTGTGATTATGTATTACATGTATAATATGTAATTATGTTTTATGTTTATTGTGATGTATGGGCTGGTGGCCTGAATCATCTTACTAAAGAATTGAATTGAATTGGTCATGACCAGCATATGACCCCTATTGATTTTGGGGTCAAAGGTCAAGGTCACATTGACCTTTTAGGTAAAAACGGTTTCCGATCAATAACTAAAAAAGGCTTAGGCCTAGGTACTTCAAACTTGGTATGATGATTGGTCATGAACAGCAGATGACCCCTATTGATTTTGGGGTCAAGGGGTCTAAGGTCAAGGTCACATTGACCATGTAGGTAAATATGGTTTCTGATCAATAACTAAAGAACGCTTAGGCCTAGGAATTTCAAACTTGGTATGATGATTGGTCATGACCAGCATATGACCCCTATTGATTTTGGGGTCAAAGGTCAAGGTCACATTGACCTTTTAGGTAAAAACGGTTTCCGATCAATAACTAAAAAAGGCTTAGGCCTAGGTACTTCAAACTTGGTATGATGATTGGTCATGACCAGCAGATGACCCCTATTGATTTTGGGGTCAAGGGGTCAAAGGTCAAGGTCACATTGACCTTGTAGGTAAAAACGGTTTCCGATCAATAACTAAAGAACCCTTAGGCCTAGGAACTTCAAACTTGGTATGATGATTGGTCATGACCAGTAGATGACCCCTATTGATTTTGGGGTCAAGGGGTCAATGTCATAGTGACCTTGTACTTAATGACCGTTTCTGACCAATAACTCAACAACTCAAGTTGCCTTGGTTGATATTTTTATGTGCTTTTGGTATACACATTTGAAGGTCTTATGCAATATAACAACTTGGCTGTCATTAATGAGGCCTATGTGATTCATAAAATTTATGTATATATTATTTGGTAAGATTTTTAATAACTTTAATTGCTGCACACAACCTATGGGGTCACAATAATTATTACCTTGTGCCTAGTCATGACCAGTAGATACTAGATAACCCTTATTAATTGCTTGTTCACTGGGTCAGAAGTCATGCATAATAACCTGATCACATGACAAATTGGCTGCCGATAGGGGGCATACATGTTTTACAAACATATCTTGTTGTTAGTTATGGTCCTCTACCTCTTTTTTAAGTTTTGTCTAGACTACTTCTTTTATACTACCTATGTGATTTCATTGAAACTTTACAGGATTGATCAATACATCAAGTACTTGTTCATAATTAATGGGTTTTCAAGCGGACAGATTTTTAGTCAAGTTATGTCCCTTGAATTTATAAATGCATTTTGGCCTGTTAATGATTTTTCTGTCTCCTGGGTAAAATTATTGTTGCGGCCACACTTACCCCAGCAGCACTATGGTTATTCCCAACTAACACCCAGGATGTGCCACAGACAATCCATACAGAGTCCAGGTGAAGCTACCGTTCATGCCCGTGCTTTCCCGGTCGTTCCTGGATTACCCGGGTTTACCCAGGCAGAGTCCCGATCGATCCAGGCAGAGCCCAGGATGATCCGGGCAGGGCCCATTTAGAACCCCAGTGACCGCTTCCGTGGTCGAGGCGTTAGAGACGATGACTTCCAATCCAGTTACCTCTCTGGCGTGGGTTCGATCCCCGGGAGATGCTTTGGTAGTTGAGCACGGAGGAAGGTAGTCCAGTGCTGGTGTAATTCTTTACACTAATTCTAACACTATAAACATTGTGAATAATTCTTTTTCTTTTTGCCTATTTTTTTTTAATAATTCTTCTTTTAATGCTTCCCGAAGGGTGAGCATATAGTCTCCGCTTTGTAATTATGTGGCTAGAGGGATAATAGGTAACTGTTCTTTCTCTTTCATGTCATTCATTCCGTAATGCTTTTATGTGGCTATTTTCTTTTGTGTGGCTAAAAAGAACAATGGAGAGAACAATAGAGTACCCACATTAATACTCTCCTGTTAGAACATCTGTATGTCTGTCCGTCCGTCCATCCGCTATTCTTGTCCGGGACACAACTCTGAAACAACAAGAGGTATCAGCATGAAACTTTTTATGTAGATAGTTCTTATTGAGTAGGTTTGCAGTGCACAAGAACCATAACTCTACCTTGCCTAATTTTGAAGTTAGTCTCAAACACCACCTTAAACCAAAACCAAAACAAACAAACAGTTTTGCGTTGACGAGGCGCATTTATTTAGGTAACATGGAAGCAGTTTATGCAGTAATACAAAATCTTTTAATTTTATTTTTGTTTAACAAAATGCATTGATATTGCAATAAAACTAAATTCATTCGTAATGATAAAATATTATGTTATCTGCTACTTGTGAACTATACATGTATATATAAACTTGAATTAACTGTGGGAAAACATGTCCCATACAATAGTAAAAGAGTAATGTCATAAAGATTTACATGTATCAGCTATTACTTTTTGGAATACACGTCACAATCAATAGTTATTATATTATCATTGTAGCTTGTAAACATTCTAACAGAATTAACGAAATATCATCGACTGTATATTTATCATCGGAATACTGGCCGCCCACGAGAAATCCAGTCGCCGTTTTTTTTTTTTTTTTTTTTTGGCGAGAGGAAACGTGTATCCGTAGCATGCACGAAATATACCGGTGATCGGCACATTTCTCAGACTATTCCTCGAAATATTGGACTCAACGGAATTCTGTCCAGACGTGCTATCTCTATTTTTTCAAAGAAAAAAACTCAGAAATATAAACTTTCACAAAATATATAATTGAATTAGAATGTAACCCGTTTAATTTAATGTTACCCGTAAGAGAAACCTCGTAGAAGTGACCAATATATCACATAACTAGTTATTTATAGACCTATAATAACAGACAAAACCGGTTTTGGTCACGCTATGTTGAGACAATATTTCTCCGCTATACGATGTAACGCGGAGAACTATATTTCTCCTTTGTTCATTTTTATACTTTAAACTTTGTCCGGGACATAACTCTTAAATTTTAAGAGATATCAACATGAAACTTTGTAGGTAGATATATCTCAATGAGTAGGTGTGCAGTGCACAAGAACAATAATTCTGTCTTGCTTAATTTTGGAGTTATTTCCCTTAGTTCATTTTACAATTTGAAGTTTGTCTGGGACATAACTCTAAAACTATAAAAGATATCAACATGAAACTTTGTAGGTGGATAGATTTTATTGAGGAAATGTGCAGTGCATAAGAACCATAACTCTGCCTTGCCTAATTTTTAAGTTATTTCCCTTTGTTCATTTTTTATGCCACCGCAGCATCTGCGATGCGGTGGCATATAGCGATGTGTGTGTGTGTGTGTGTGTGTGTGTGTGTGTGTGTGTGTGCGCGCGCGCGCGTGCGTGTGTGTGCGTGCGTGCGTGCGTGTTATATAGATTATCAAGTGAACTTAAAAAAACTTCTTGTGAAAAACCACCAGTCCAATTTCAACCAAACTTGGCAGGATTGATCCTTGGATGAAGGGCTTCCAAAGTAACAAAGAATTTTATTCCATGCAGAAATCTGGTTGCCATGGCAACCAAAAGGAATTATAAGAATAAATTTTAAAAATCTTCTTGTAAAGACCCAAAAGGCCTAGAGCTTAGATATTTTGCATAAGGCATTGTCTGGTAGACCTCTACAAAGATTGTTCAAATACAGCCCTGGGGTCAAAATCAGCCCCGCCCAGGGGGTCACTGATTTTCACTATATGTATAATAGTAAAAACTTAAAATACCTTCTTGTAAAGAGCCAAAAGGCATAGAGTTTAGATATTTTGCATAAGGCATTGTCTGGTAGACCCTTACCAAGATTGTTCAAATTATAGCCCTGGGGTCAAAATCGGCCCCGCCCCGAGGGACATTGATTTTCACTTTATATACATATAGTAAAAACTTAAAATACCTTCTTGTAAAGACCCAAAAGGCCTAGAGCTTAGATATTTTGCATAAGGCATTGTCTGTTAGACCTCTACCCAGATTGTTCAAATTATAACCCTGGGGTCAAAATCGGCCCCGCCCCGGGGGTCATTGGTTTTCCTTATATGTTTATAGTAAAAACTTATAGTAAAAAACTTTAAAAAAAAATTCTTCTATCAATTGACAAATGCTAGAGGTTAGATATTTTGCATGAAACATTGTGAAGTGAACCTCGAGCAAGATTGTTCAAATTATAGCCCTGGGGTCAAAATTGCCCCCGTCCCGGGGGTCATTGATTTTGAATATATACATATAGTAAATAATCAAAAACCTTTTTGTCTGAAGGTACAAGGCTTAGAGCTTTGATGTTTGGCTAGAGGTTAAATATATGGCATGAGACTTTGCGAAGTTAACCTTTACCAAGATTATTCAAATTACAGCCCTGGGGTCAAAATTGGGTCCGCCACGGGGATCATTGATTTTCATCATGTACATATAGTAAAAATATTAAAAATATTTTTGTCTGAAGGTACAAGGCATAAAGCTGTGATGTTTGCTATATAATATCATCCATGGGTCCTCTACCAAAGTTGTTCAAATTTGTCCCCTGGTTTCAAAATTGGCCATGTTCTGGGGCAGTGATTCTCATTATGTACACATAGTAAAAACAGAAAATAAAACAAATGTTTTCTGAATTGGAGAAAGCTACAGCTTAGATATTTGACATGAAAAATGTTGTTTGGGGGACCTGCATCAAGATTGTTTTGAATTTAACCCTTGGGTCAAAAATTTTGCCTTTCCTAAGGGGACAGTGACCTACTTTCTTGTCCTTTGATGTACAGCAATGAAATTTTGACCATGTGCACAGTTTTAGTTGTAAAATTGAACTTTGATACCAGGTGACCTAGATTTCGATGATGTGACCTACTTTCTTGTCCTTTTATGTACAGCTATGAAATTTGAACCATGTGCAAAGATTAAGATGTAAAGTGAACTTTGTGATCAGCTGACCTAGATTTTGACAAAGTGTCTTACTTTGTTGTCCTTTGATGTAGTCATGAAATTTAGGCTGTGTGAAATTTGACCTTCACCACCAAATTCACTAGACTCAAGTGCATTAATATATTCCTACTCTGATCTTTTATTGGATTAACAATAGATTTAACCGCTAGTCTGATAATAAGAATTAGATAGGTCATGGATCTATGCATTATGACAATCTTCAATTGTATAGAAACAAAAAAATCTGTTCCTACACTACTATTTAGTATTGTTTTCATGCGGTGGCATAGCATTTTCCTCAAATGCAATCTTGTATTCTTTGAACTTTGTCCAGGACATAACTCTAAAATAATAAGAGAAATAAACATGAAACTTTGTTGTTAGATAGATCTCATAGAGTAAAAGTGCAGTGCAAAAGAGCAAAAGAACCTTAACTCTGTTGCCTAATTTTGGAGTTACTACCCTTTGTTCATTTTACAATTTGAAGTTTGTCCGGGACATAACACTACAACTATAATAGATATCAACATGAAACTTTGTAGGTAGATAGATCATATAGAGTAAAACGTGCAGTGCACAAAAACGTAACTCTGACTTGCCCTATTTTGGAGTAATTTCCCTTTGTTTATTTTTATACTTTGAATTTTATCCGGGACATAACTTTCAAACAACAAGAGATATCAACATGAAATTTTGTAGGTAGATAGATCTCATTGAGTAAATGTGCAGTGCACAAGAATCAAAACTCTGCCTTGCCTAATTTTGAAGTTATTTCCCTTTGTTCCTGTTTACACTTTAAACTTTGTCCAGGACCTAACTCTGACACTACAAGAGGTATTCTTTTCTGTGTCCAAAACGTTTTCGAGACTTTTTTGTCTGAATGGTAAATTTATTTCTCAAAAAGTTATAATTTTGACTTACTGGCATTAAGTCACTTTATTATCACAGAATATATCTTATGGAATCTAAGATCAGATTATTCAATTCAACTTAAACTTTCCAAAAACAGCTTCATTAACAAAGTTAGATGTCATTTTTAGCTCGACTATTCGTAGAATAATCGAGCTAATGCAGTCACCCATTTGTCGGCGTCAGCGTCGGCGTCCCTGTGGTTAAGTTTTGTATCTCCATAACTACTGAAGGGAATGGATTGAAACTTGGCATACTTGTTCTATGTGATTATCCAACATGATTGGCACAAGTCTCATAACTTTGATTGCTTTTTTGCATGATTATGCCCCTTTTTCGACTTAGAAATTCTTGGTTAAGTTTTTGCGTGCAAGCTGGTATCTCCATAACTACTGAAGGGAATGGCTTGAAACTTCACACATTGGTTCTCTGTGATTATCTAGCATGATTGGCACAAGTCCAATAATTCTGATTCGCTTTTTTTGCATAATTATGCCCCTTTTTCAACTTAGAAATTCTTGGTTAAATTTTTGCGTGCAAGCTGGTATCTCCATAACTACTGAAGGGAATGGCTTGAAACTTCACACATTGGTTCTCTGTGATTATCTAGCATGATTGGCACAAGTCCAATAATTCTGATTCGCTTTTTTTGCATAATTATGCCCCTTTTTCAACTTAGAAATTCTTGGTTAAATTTTTGCGTGCAAGCTGGTATCTCCATAACTACTGAAGGGAATGGCTTGAAACTTCACACACTTGTTCTCTGTGATTATCAAACATGATTGGCACAAGTCCAATAACTCTGATTTGCTTTTTGCATAATTATGCCCCTTTTTCGTGACGACTTAGAAATTCTTGGTAAAGTTTTTGTGTACAAGCTTGTATCTCCATAACTACTGAAGGGAATGGATTGAAATTTCACACGCTTATTCTCTGTGATTATCTAACATAATTGGAATAAGTCTTATAACTCAGATTTGCTTTTTTTGCATAATTATGCCCCTTTTTCTACTTAGAAATTCTTGGTTAAGCAAATATCTCCATAACTACTGAAGAGTTTGTGCCCTTTTTTTTAACAATTTTATGCATTTTATAAGAATAAAGCAGTGATTAACTCGATAAAACATCTTAATAACAAGCCTTTGTACCTTTTCAGACAATTTTATGTATTCATATAGGTAAGCATTATTATACTCAATATTATAGCGTTACTGTCATCTGACAGTTCTTGTTTAAAAACAGCTCCATGTCGTTTTCTAAAAACATCTTCATTTACAAAGTTAAATGTCATTTTCCAAAAACAGCTCCATTTACAAAGTTAAATGTCATTTTCCAAAAACAGCTCCATTTACAAAGTTAAATGTCATTTTCTAAAAACAGCTCCATTTACAAAGTTAAATGTCATTTTCCAAAAACAGCTCCATTTACAAAGTTAAATGTCATTTTCTTAAAACAGCTCCATTTACAAAGTTAAATGTCATTTTCCAAAAACAGCTCCATTTACAAAGTTAAATGTCATTTTCCAAAAACAGCTCCATTTACAAAATTAAATGTAACAGCCTCATTTCATGCTATGAATTGTTTTAATGCAAGGTATTAAACTCACTATTTAACCATTTGAAAGTGTTCAAAATAAGAATTTTTTCCATGATGTAGAGTTTGTTCAAGGTAAAGGTTTTAAAATAGTCATTTTAGAAGACTTGCTGAGAACACCGAGTTCACTGGTAAACTTGTTATAACATACATCAATCACCAGGTTAGATTGTTTTTCTTTAGTGTTCAGAATAACTCTAGACTTTGTACCATGTTGATCTATTTGTATAAATTTGTTTTCACTAGCAACATAAATGTTCACATAAATCATCGCAGGTTATTCCACGAGGGGTTTGAATTGAATCATGTGTGTATTTGAAGAGTGTATGGCATTTAATGTCCAAAGCAATAACTGAATGATTTCCCTGGTCAGAGACAAATAAGATATCTTGGACATCTTTGTATGTGAGAGGATTTGGTTCCTACCCTGACTACACCCTGACTTGACATGGGATCAGAAATTTATTCCCAGCCAGGTTTTTTAAGCTATTCAGTTGACTATAGAGGAGACAGAAATCTATTTTTAGATTTTGTAGTATACAATATATAGTGTTTTCAGGGTGGATTCAACGAAATATTTAAATGAGCCAGAAAAAATACCACCCTGAAATGGAAATGCAGGGCAGAATTTGCACACACACAGATTTCTAAAAATAGATTTACTTCTAGTTAAATTAAGAGCAATTTCAGGGTGGGATTAATTTGAAATATTTAAATGAGCCATAATTCACCCTGATTTCTGTTTAAAAAGTCAGGCCAGACTTTTTTCCTCCTGTTATTATCCCGCCCCAAAATTTTGCAAATCCCACCCTGAAATTAAAATAAAAATCCACCCAGATTCCTGTTCTTTTTGATATTTGACAAAATAATAATTGAGATTTTTTTTTCACTTATCTGTATTTGATTTTCATACAATTAAATACATTTCAAAAGTCATTCTTGTTTGATATTTCCACTAGGTAGCTGCACACTGTATTACATAATTCCACACTATAGTCTCTGGACTACACAATCTGTAAACATATGAAAGCAGTGTAGGAATATGCTATAGTCAACTTTCAATTTATATATTAATCTTAAAGAAAATGTAACACCTTAATATAGAGAAATATGTCCATACAATGTAGTTTTAAAGGTATAATATTTCATTAATTGCAATCAAAACATCAAAAGAACAAATGATTGATGAAATTATTTTTAAGAAGCTACGTCATTAATTCTATAAAATTTGCCTGAATGAATACTTTTAATAATTAAAACTGAACCTAAAATTGATAGAAAATGAAAAAATTAAAAATTACCAGTAATATTTCTTCTATTGCATTATTTTGTTCCAACTACACCATTTTCTTCTTCTTCATCCTCTTGTCACATGTTACTGAAATATTTGGCTTCAACCTAAATTTTGGAAGAAAAAAAAAAACAAATATGCAATCATGTCATAATTGCTATTACATTTTAAGACTTTAGTTTTTTTTTTCTAAAATGGAATGATCAAAATGTATAGTTTATTTAGAAAAATTAAGAATGATTTCATTTTCCCTCCATATTTTAAAACAGGTTTCTTGAAAAGTTATTTAAAATCTTTTTTGAATAATGAGCTTACAGAATTCATAATTTTATGAAAAATTAAAAATATTAAGAACTGTAATTCAATTATAACTTACCATTTATCTGTTACAGTTGGCTGCTTATTTCCCTCCATTTTTTTTTAAATTGAATAACGAAGTTTAACACATCTATTATGCTCCATGTTATATATAAATTTCACAATAAATTTCCCAAGAAAGTTCTGTATAGCTGGGGTAGTTGAATTCTTAAATCTCATTTTCTATGTAATTATCAAAACTCATTTATGTATTAATATATAATTGTAAGTTGATTTATTTGAATTAAAATCACAACTAAAGCCTCCAATCTTTCTAAAGAAAATGACCATGCTGGAAATAATTTTCAGGGTGTGATATTTGCTCTGGATTTTAAACTGCTGTCGATCAATCTGTGGTAACTTCTCTATTTTCATCTGCCAGATAGCCCAGTTTAACATATAGTATTTTGAAATACTGTTAAAAGTTCCACTTGAAGGTTATTTGTTTATATAAACTGAAAGCTGACCTTAGAAGTAGGAGATTCTGTACAGATTGTGAGATGATGGATATAAACTAAAAATCTTGCTTTCATTACTTATTGCTGACCAATTAATGCATTAAATAATATTTTTTTTATCATAAGTTAAATATAAATACAATCAATTACCAGTGACAATTATCAATTTTATAGATAACAATAAATCATGTTGAGCTAAATAATCTACATAATTTCAATAAAAAAAAAATAAAGAATAATTCAGTAAATGAAAAGAATTTTTGTTAAATGGAGTTTACCATAAATCAACTGAAACTTTCAAGAAATAGACATTTTAATATATTTTCTTCTGAATTAAAATTTCAATTTTATGTGAACATCAATGTAAACTGTACTATTAGTGTATTACAATATTCATTTCTAATAACTCTAACTAAGAAAAATCAGGCTGGAAATGAAGAACATTTAAGACTGTATTGAAACTGGTTCTTAAAATTTTTCTAACATTGAAATATCTGGGTAGATTTTGCTTATATTTCTCCAAGTCAGTAAAGTCGGTGTCAAAATATTTTCAAAGTGCAACTATTCCTGCTTCCACCCTGACTTTTACCAAAATGAAGACGATGTCAGGGTAGAAAAAACTTGAATTCCCATGCGAGATTTCTTGAAAATTCAGGGTCCATGTCTATTACACACTGATTTTGACAATTCTGGTTCAAAACAGGCCTGAATCGGTCCTGTTTTTCATAAAAACCATGCTGATTTTTCGTACAGGATGCCCCCCCCCCCCTTCATTGTCAAAACATATTTGTTTGCGTACAGTACCATCATAAGATATAAACTGTACTTGCCATTCTGGTAGTGAACAGTATGATGGTATATTAAGTGATATAGCAAGACCTTTATTGAAAACTGCTATTCCATAGCATTTACAACACGTATGAAAATTTTTTACCACAGTTTTTTCTGCATATTTATAAATCTTTTGTTGATCAGGAATGGTGAAGAACCATCCAATACTTTTTCGAGAAGCATTTTTGAATATGCAAATGCCAGCAGGTGTGTGTCCTCCTGATAGTATACTCTTTTCTTTTATCTCTCTGGATTTATTGTCCTGTCGCAGCAACTTCATAACCTGCTGTTATTTTCTGAACAAAACATCCTATTGAATTCCACACATCATCTATATTTTGTGCCAAACTGAGTAGTTGATTATTGTGGTCATATTTCAAACAATTTGTATAATTTGTCTTGTCACAATCACATTGATGAAAACAGTAATTGTCAAAGAGAACAAAACTTTTGTCAAACATTTTTTTTTATTTTTTACATTTTTAAACTCCTCTTTTCCTAATAGCACATGACTTTCTGACCGTGGAATTTTCTCATGATGTTTACAGCAGATTAAACACATAAACTTTTCACACATTTTACAAAATCCAACAGCTTCATTTTCTATGTTTGCCTCACAAATTTCACAAAATTTGTCAAGTTTGTCACAAATGTCCACCTTCTTGTCACCGTAATTTGTCAGCCGCTCTGTAAACCTCATAGTTTCAGTTTGAGCGCAACTTGTGTTAACTTCCCTTGTTTGTGTTTTTGGAAACTTTTTCTTTCCCTTTTATTGATGGTTTGTGTTAATTTAGATATTGTTATTTTGCGTCTAAGATATAGAGTCATACCATGTTACATTATAAAAGCAGTTACCATGGCAATTCCAACTTTATTTAAATGAAATCCGTCCATTGTTTGTTCTGTATATACACAATATCTTATATATTTTCTATCACCTTGTACAAATGAATTATATACAATATAAGTAATTTGATATTTCATTGTTTATAATTGATCTCAAGATAGTATTACGTTTTAAACATTTTAAATGATATATTTTGAAGGTTTTATCAGTGGTTAGGTAAAATTAAAGGTTTTGTTAAACATAATTGGACTAATTTTATACTTTTCCCAGAATTCATTTACAAAGTTAAAAGTAACAGCCCCATTTCATACTATAAATTGTTTTAATGCAAGGAATAAAAATCACCATCAAATTGTTTGAAGTGTTCAAATAATAAAAAATAATAATATGTATTTACATGATGTAGAATTTGTTAATGGTAAAGGTTTTAAAATAGTCATTTCAGAAGACTGGCTGAGAACACCGAGTTTACTTGTAAACTTGTTATAACATACATCAATCACCAGGTTATTCAGTTTTTCTTTACTGTTCAGAATAACTCTAGACTTTGTACCATGTTGATCTATTTAAACAACTTTGTTTTCACTAGCAACATAAATGTTTCCTTCATCATCGCAGGTTATTCCACGAGGGGTTTGAATTGAATCATGTGTGTATTTGAAGAGTGTATGGCCTTTAATGTCCAAAGCAATAACTGATTGATTTCCCTGGTCAGAGACAAATAAGATATCTTGGGCATCATCAGATGTGAGATGCTTTGGTTTCTTGACCAATGGTCCCCCCCTTCATTGTCAAGACTTAATTGTTGCGTACAGTTCCTTCATAATATATAAACTGTAATTGCCATTCTGGAAGTGAATATTTTGATGGTATATTATGTGATATAGCAAAATCTTCATTTAAAACTGATATTGCATAGCATTTACCACAGGTACGCATAAATTCCACATCAGGGTTGTCTGCATATTTATAAATCTTTTGTTGATCAGGAATGGTGAAAAACCATCCAAAACTTTTTTGAGAAGCAGTTTTGGATGTGTAACTGCATGCAGGTTGTGGCTTTCTGAAAGTTTACTACATGTAATTTCTTTTATCTCTTTGGATTTATTGTCCTGCCACAATAACATAAGTTCATAATCTGCTATTATTTTCTGGACAAAACATCCTATTGAATTCCATACATCATCTATATTTTGTGCCAAACCGAGTTGTTGCTTATTGCAGTCATATCTGCTCTGTAAAGAATAGGAATTTCTATAAAAAAAACTTTTTTTCTGAAAACATTCATTGTCAAAAATAGTAAAACTTTTATCAAACAGTTTCCTTTCATTTTTTACTCCTTTGAACTTATCCTTTCCTATTAGCACATGACTTTCTGACAGTGGAATTTTCTCATGGTGTTTACAGCAGTTTAAACACATAAACTTTTCACACATTTTACAAAATCCAACAGCTTCATTTCCTATGTTTGCCTCACAAATTTCACAAAATTTGTCAAATTTGTCACGAAGGTCCACCTTATTGTCACCGTAATTTGTCAGCCGCTCTGTAAACCTCATAGTTTCAGTTAGAGCGCAACTTGTAGTTACTGCATTGTCTATTTATAATCTCTGACACTTTTTTCATTATTTTCACTTTCATTATCTGTAGTAATTTACAAACTTTAATGTAATATCTAATGTACTTAGTCACACACCATGTTCCAAGCATTATAATGATTATATTTGCAATGAGGAAGGCAATTCAAACTTGATCATACCGATATTTATCCATTTTTATTATGCCCCCCTTCGAAGAAGAGGGGGGTATATTGTTTTGCAAATGTCGGTCTCTCTGTCTGTCGGTCTGTCCGTCGGTAGACTACATGGTTTCAGCTAATTATCTTGAAACCATTTATCACAAAGTTTTCATGTTTCACATAGTGATTGGTCATAACTAGTAGATGACCCCTATTTTGGGGTCACTAGGTCAAAGGTCAAGGTCACAGGGGCCTTAAATGTCAAAATTGTTTCCGCTGATTATCTTGAAAAGTATTCATCACAAAGTTTTCATATTTCACAAATTGATTCGTCATAAGTAATAGATAACCCCTATTTATTTTGGAATCACTAGGTCAAAGGTCAAGGTCACAGGGTCTTTAAATGTCAAAATGGTTTCCGCTGATTATCTTCCAAAGTTTTCATCACAGAGTCATCATATTTCACATATTGATTGGTCGTAACTAGCAGAAGACCCCTATTGATGTTGGGGTAACTAGGTCAAAGTCCAAGGTCACAGGGGCCTTAAATGTCAAAATGATTTCCGCTGATTATCATGAAAAGTATTCATCACAAAGTCTACATATTTCACAAATTGATTGGTCATAATTATTAGATGACCGATATTGATTTTGGGGTCACTAGGTCAAAGGTCAAGGTCACAGGGGCCTTAAATGTCAAAATGGTTTCCGCTGAATATCTTTCAAAGTATTCATCACAGTCTTCAAAGTTCATATATGGATTGATCATTACTAGTAGATGACTGATATTGATTTTGGGGTCAAAGGTTACAGGGCCCTCTAATGTCAGAATGGTTTCCGCTAATTATCTTGTTTGCAATTCATTGCAAAGTCTTCATATTTCACATATTGATTGGTCATCACTAGAAGATGACCCCTATTGATTTTGGGGTCACTAGGTCAAAGGTCAAGTCACGGGGGCCTTGAATGGTTATATGATTTCCACATATTATCTTAATTACTATTTATCACAAAGTCTCCATATTTCACATATTGATTGGTCATAACTAGTAGATGACCCCTATTGATTTTGAGGTCACAAGGTCAAGGTAACAGGGGCCTTGAATGGTAGTATGATTTCAGCTTATTATCTTAATTATTTTTTCGTGTCCCCACTTTAGTGGCGGGCATTTAGATTTACCCTTCTCCGTCCGTTCTCTTTTGTGTCGCACGTACCTTAAAAAGTATTTGACCTAGAGTCATGAAACTTAACTGGAATGTTGATCAGCATGTGCACCTGGGTATTTTCGTCTGGATTTATTCAGTATTTTTAGAGTTATTGCCCTTGACTTAGTAAAAATTTGCAATTTTCAACTTGTGTCGCACGTAACTCAAAAAGTATTTCACCTAGAGTCATGAAACTTTACAGGAATGTTGATCAGCATGTGTAGTTGAGCACCTGGGTATTTTTGTCTGGATTTATTTAGTATCTTTAGAGTTATTGCCCTTGACTTAGTAAAAATTTGCAATTTTCAAACTGTGTCGCATGTAACTCAAAAAGTATTTGACCTAGAGTCATGAAACTTTACAGGAATGTTTATCAGCATGTGTAGTTGTGCACCTGGTTATTTTCGTCTGGATTTATTTAGTATATTTAAAGAAATTGCCCTTGACTTAGTAAACGTTTGCAATTTTCAACTTGTGTCGCATGTAACTCAAAAAGTATTTGACCTAGAGTCATGAAACTACAGGAATGTTGATCAGCACGTGTAATTATGCAACTGGGTACTTTTGTCTGGATTTATTTATATTTGTAGAGTAATTTCCCTTGACTTAGTAAAATTTTGCAATTTTCAACTTGTGTAGTAATGCAACTCAAAAGTATTTGGCAAAGAGTCATGAAACTTTACAGGAATGTTGATCTGCATGTGTAGTTGTGCATTATGGTATTTTCGGGTATTTTCGTCTGGATTTCTTTAGTAATTTTAGAGTTATTGCCCTTGGGTTAGTAAATTTTTCAACTTGAGTTGCATGTAACTCAAAAAGGATTTGACATAGAGTCATTAAAACCTTACGGGAAGGTTGCTCAGCATATGTAGTTTTGCACCTTGGGTTTCGCTTGTGGATTTATCCAGTATTTGTAGAGTAATTTCCCTTGACTTAAAAAAAACATTTCATTATGTTTTGTTATTTGTTCCTTGAGTGCTTGAGTTAGAATCATCCATCTTTACCGGAATAATGATCAACATCACTATATTACAGGAATAATGATCAATATCACTGTGAAGCTATGCACCTGGGACTTTGCATGTGGATTTTTTTTTAGTTGTGTTAGAGTTATTGCCCTTGACTTACAGTAGTATAAATTTGCAATTTTCAACTTGTTCATGCATAGCTCAAAACGTATTTGACTTGTAGGCCTGAAAGTTTACAAGAATGTTGGTCAGCACGTGTACTTATGCACCTTGGGGTTTGCTTGTGGATTTATTCAGTATTTGTAAAGTTCTTGCCCTTTACTAAGTAAAAGATTTTTAGTTTTCAACTTGTGGCACATGTAGTCCAAACAATATTTGACCTAGAGTCATTAGATTGACAGAACAGTGGCGTGTGGGGGCACCCGTGTCCTATGGACACATTTCTAGTTTATCACAAAGTCTCCATATATTACATATTGATTGGTCATAACTAGTAGATGACCCCTATTGATTTTGGGGTCAAAGGTCAAGGTCACAGGGGCCTTAAATGTCAAAATGATTGCGGCTTATTATCTTGGTTACTATTTATCACAAAGTCTCCATATTTTACATATTGATTGGTCATGACCCCTATTGATTTTGGGGTCACTTAGTCAAAGGTCAAGGTCACAGGGATCTTGAATGGTAATATGATTTCCGATTATTATCTTGGTTACTATATTCACAGTCTTCATATTAAACAGAAGAATAGAGAAAATCTTTTTGTTGTACTAATATTTCAAAATCTGTCCACTGTGTATTGATTTTGACATTTTGACATTTGAAGCATGTAGAATACATGACTTAGCAATGCACTGGCTTAGTTACCTCAGATTCGGCAGGGAGCTTGTCCTTGAGCTCTAAATGGCCACTGTTGAATCTGACAAAGTGGTATGTAGGGGTATTCAAGCCAAGAAAGTGGCAGTTCTAGTTGTCAGAATTATGGCCCTTTAAGTTCTTTTCTTTTTAAAATTTTGTCTAGACTACTTTTCTTATACTACCTATGTAATTTCAGTGAAACTTTACAAAATTGATCAATACCTCAAGTACTTGTGCATAATTAATGGGTTTCAAGCTGACTGATTGTTAGTCAAGTTATGTCCCTTGAATTTATAAAAGCGTTTTGGCCTCTTAATGATTTTTGTGTCTCCCAGGCTTTCTTCAGGGCTCGGATATTGTCAGCTCTCTCTGTATCTTATGATCACATCAGTTGTAATGATGTCATAATGACATAATGGTTTTTATGGCACTTTATTGTCATTATATTTTTTTTTTATTTTCCTCAATACAATTTAACAAACAACAACAACAATTAAGGAAATTTGAAATTTATTGACAAATCATACTTTCACTTTCAAATCATACTAGAATAACTACATTTCTTGTATCAGCTATTTCAGGACGATATAAAGTAAGAACAATCATGAAAATTCACACAAAAGTATGATGATATCTATGTATAAATAATTAATTAAATTCCTCCATTTGCAAAATTCCCAGATGACAAACAGACTGTCAGATTAAACTTAATCATGCTTTGGTACTTGATACCTGGTATAGTTTTCAACAGTTTTTTCCCTTTTTTGTAAAAAATGCTCCATTTGTATGAAATTTAATTAATATTATAATTTATTCTGTTTCTTTTCTATCAGTAAGAAAAGGTGAATTATTGTAAATATAGGGCTGCAAGGGTTAATGCATTATTTTATTCTTTAGTAGGTAATTCATATAAACATAATTTACATTTTTTATAATGTTAATATTACATGTACATTGTATATTGCTTTAATATAAAAAGTAAAGAAGCTAATTTTTGTTCAATACTAGTGTTCTGTGTTTAAATGTTTAACACCATCCATTTTTTCCTTATAATACAAAAACAGAGGTTTGGAGAACAAAAATATATGAGATATACAAGATGTTAAAGCAGCTTGACACCAGGTTTGAGCTAACTTGAACATGAAAATTTAAAACTTGTTCTTATTAAAACTGTTAAGCAATGATTTAAATAACCCTAGTATATTTTCTATCCAAAGAAATTATGACAAGTACTCACAGGGATCCTACATATTACCGGACATAATATGATGTTTTTTCGCTGTTACTTTTATTTAAAATAATAAAAAAATGAAATTTTACCCAAATAATTTTGGGTTAACATTCCTTTATCAAACATAGAATTTAACATTTGACAGAAAAAGAGGAAATAAATCAATTTACTGGATATATGTGTTTCAATTTTTTTTTTTTTTGAAGTCTTGAATTGAAATGAAGCAAGGAAACTACGACTATTGAATGGCAATGTTAAGATACTGCAAATACCCAGTATGTCATTAAAATAGACACGGCAGTCATTGCTTGTTACGAAGATGCCAATATAGGGGTGTAACATATTAACTCAATTAACCTATTGATTCTTCATGATCTTTAAACGTATGAAACATTTTGATATTTAAATGGAATTATGTTCTTTGTCATACAGTTTACTTTTGGTCATCATGTAGCATGTTGCAAAAGCCATCAAATCTATTTTTTGTACATTTCATATAGAGTTTACTCCCATGGGCGTAACTTGTTTCCTTATATGTTTTTTAATTTGCATTTCTTTGTAAAAGACAACAACAAGATAGGTTTTACTTTTAATTCTTCTCATCATTATCTCAGGAGACAATCGTAGCATATTTTATTGATAAAAAGTTATTTTGAATTTAGTTCAAACAATATGTCACGATTGTCTCCTGAGATAATGATGAGAAGAATTAAAAGTGAAACCTATCTAAAATAACCCATTAAAGGCCTCAACAGTTGGGAATGGGCAGAACATATTATTACCTCTCATGACTAGGTCATGACAAAAGGGTATGTTAGTAAATAAAGAACTGAATCAACAATATTTGCCTGAGAGTGGTCTTGTTGTTACTTTGAAATAGAAAGTTTGTGTAAGATTCAGTTCGGATGAGTTTTTAATCGAAGCAAAAAATTTAAGCCTTATTTGACAGGAATAGATTTTGTCCGGTAAACTGATTGTCCGGTAAACATGAAGGATCCCAGTAGAAATTTCTCTTGCTCCATTAGTAACAGAATAGAATTTTGGTGATGAAAATGGTGAACTTATAGTGATAGCTAAAGTTTCATATTAGATGTGAACGCAAATATAAATAAGTGTTTGAAGAATTATTTTACTGATGTTGAAGCATGCCACTTTAAAAAAGCAATACTAACATGTTGTATGACATTGTATAAATTTACATACAAGGATTCAACAAACAAAATTTTTACATAATGGATAAACATGAGATCAAAGGACAAGTCTTAAAAAGTTCTTCTCCATAGATGAACTATATTTCTGTCTAAAATAGGCTATAATTTTAAATGTTTCATAGAGAAATGGTTATTAAAAGCAATGTAGTTGGTACTTAGACATGTATAAACGATCTACAGCTTATGACTTCTGTGTAGAAAATTGTTCAAGGTAAAGGTTTTAAAAAAGTCATTTCAGAAGACTTGCTGAGAACACCGAGTTCACTGGTAAACTTGTTATAACATACATCAATCACCAGGTTAGACTGTTTTTCTTTAGTGTTCAGAATAACTCTAGACTTTGTACCATGTTGATCTATTTGTACAACTTTGTTTTCGCTAGCAACATAAATGTTTCCTTCATCATCGCAGGTTATTCCACGAGGGGTTTTAATTGAATCATGCGTGTATTTGAAGAGTGTATAGCCTTTAATGTCCAAAGCAATAACTGAATGATTTCCCTGGTCAGAGACAAATAAGATATCTTGGGCATCATTGGATGTGAGATGTTTTGGTTCCTGGAACAATGGTCCCCCTTCATTGTCAAAACATATTTGTTTGCGTACAATACCATCATAAGATATAAACTGTACTTGCCACTCTGGTAGTGAATAGTTTGATTGGATATTAAGTGATATAGCGAGACCTTCATTGAAATCTGCTATTCCATAGCATTTTCCACAGGTATGAAAAAATTCAACATCAGTTTTGTTTGCATTTTTATATATCTTTTCTTGATCAGGAATGGTGAAGTACCATCCAAAACCTTCCTGAGAAGCATTTTTGAATGTGCAAATGCCTCCAGGTGTGTGTCTTCCTGCCAGTATACTCTTTTCTTTTATCTCTCTGGATTTATTGTCCTGCCACAGCAACATAAGTTCATTACCTGCTGTTATTTTTTTAACAAAACATCCTATTGAATTCCACACATCATCTATATTTTGTGACAAACAGAGAAGTTGGTTATCGGAATCATAATTCATACCTCTATGCTGGTTACATGTTCCATAAGAGATATATTTCCGAAAACAATAATTGTCAAAAAGAACAAAAGTTTTTTCAAACTTTTTCTTTTCATTTCTCAGCCCATTGAACTTGTCTTTTCCTAACAGCACATGACTTTCCAGCAGTGGAATTTTATCATGGTGTTTACAGCAGTTTAAACACATAAACTTTTCACACATTTTACAAAATCCAACAGCTTCATTTCCTATGTTTGCCTCACAAATTTCACAAACTTTGTCAAATTTGTCACGAAGGTCGACTTTCTTGTCACCGTAATTTGTCAGCCTGTCTGTAAACCTCATAGTTTCAGTTTGAGCGCAACTTGTATTAACTTCTCTTGTTTGTGTTTCTGCAACCTTTTTAGTTTTACAATTAAGATATTGAGTCACAAGCCATGTTACAAACATTACAAAAGCAGTAACTATGGCAACACCAACATGATCAAATTGAAATCCGTCCATTTTTTTTCTGTATGTACACAATATTTTATGTACAATGTTTTTCGTAATGTCTTTTACAAATGCACTGTATACAATATCAGTATTGATATTTCTTTCCTTGGTCTAGTGATCTCAAGGTGTTATTACATTTTAAACACTTTAAATGTTATCATTGGGATCAATACCTAGACATTGTGTAAATTAAAGGTTTTGTTTGACACACATTATGTTACTTTATTTATACATTTATAAATCTTTACCAAATGTGTAGCTAAATTTAGTTTATTTGAGTACATGTAAATCTTTGTATCAATTTATGTATAAATGTTTTATTAGCAATAAGAAGATTAACTTATTCCTTTTGATTTTTTATATTTATACAATATATTTACACTTAAAATTTCCTATTTCCTTTTTATAATAAAAGTACATGTAATAGAAACTGTAATTAAAGGTTTTAGACGTATTAATTGAATTGACATCATTTCAAAAGTCATTTGAAACTTAACAACATTATTAAACTTGATCATATTCTTGACACGCATACAAAAAAAAAAACATAATTATACCATCTTTAAAAATGTTGACAATTTTAGTCAGTTATATAGAACAACAACTCCAAATAATTATGTTTTCATCAATTAAAGCAGCTTGCCTCAAGATTCATGGTAATTTTCATGAAAAGTTTAAAAATCTTTTTAAAAGTAAAACATTTTGAAGTGAACAAAAGTGTAATTTACACATTGCAAAAGCACTTGCAATTCATGTAAATTAACAAAAAGAGGTCAAAATATACAAAAATAGCCCTTACTGTTTTAGTTATGCAGTAAAATTATGGTGATAAAACTTCAAAATCTGTCATTAATCACACAGAGCATGTAAATTTATTACTTGAATCATGAATTTTCTTACATTTCTTGAAATCTTAGTACATTTTTTCAAGTTTGATTTTCTTGAAATATTTCAGTTGTGCAGCCTTTAAAACAATTTTATTTATTTCATCTAAATCTAACTTCAGAAGTGGTAAGAAAAAAACTATAGTTTTGATATATCAAAGAATAACCCAATTTAATTTACTCATTTGTAAACATTTCAGATGACAAGCAGCTGATTAAACTTTATCATTCTTTGGTACTTGATACCTGATACATGTATATAGTTTTCAAAAGTTGCCTCCCTTTTTATAAAAAAGCTCCATTTGTATGAAAGTTACTTATTTTTAAGATTTATTCTAATTCTATTTTCATCAATAAGAATTGTTGTCAATCTAGAGCAAGGCATAGTACATTTATTCTTTATTAAGTAATTCATATAAACATTATTTACATTCTTAATGTTGATATTACATTTACATCTATTACTTTAATATAGTAGGTAAAGAAGCTAATTTTGTATCAACTCTACAAGTTTACTAGACTAGTGTTGTATGTTTCAATCTTTTACAGCATACCTGGTTCCAATTTTTTCCCTATAATACAAAGACAAAGGTTTGGAGTACAAACAATTTTATATGAGATATACTTGATGTTAGAGCAGATTGACACCAGATTTGGGCTAATTTACATAAAAAAAAAGTCTTGTTCTTAGTAAAACTGTTAAGCAATGGTTTAAACTACCCTAGTACATTTTCTATCCAAAGAAATTACCTGTCTTTTATTTTATGTAGAAATTTCTCTTACTATGTTAGTAACAAAATATCAGTTTGATGATGAAAAAAGTACTTTTGATTGTAATATGTAAACTTTCATATTACAAGTGAACATCAATATAAATAATTGTTGGAAGAATTATTTTATTGATGTAGAAGCATGCCACTTTAAAAAAGCAATATTAACATGTATGACATTGTATAAATTTACAAAACAAGAATACAACAAACAAAATTTTTACAATATGGATAAGGATGAGATCAAAGTCCTAAATAATTCTTCTCCATAGATGAACTATATTTCTCTCTAAAATAGGCTATAATTTTAAATGTTTCATAGAGAAATGGTTATTGAAGGCAATGAAGTTGGTACTAAGGCATGTATAAACGATCTACAGCTTATGATTTCTGTGTAGAAAATTGTTCAAGGTAAAGGTTTTAAAATGGTCACTTCAGAAGACTGGCTGAGAACACCAAGTTCACTGGTAAACTTATTATAACATACATCAATCACCAGGTCAGACTGTTCGTCTTTAGTGTTCAGAATAACTCTAGATTTTGTACCATGTTGATCTATTTGTACAACTTTGTTTTCGCTAGCAACATAAATGTTTCCTTCGTCATCGCTGGTTATTCCACGAGGGGTTTTAATTGAATCATGTGTGTATTTGAAGAGTGTATAGCCTTTAATGTCCAAAGCAATAATCGAATGATTTCCCTGGTCAGAGACAAATAATATATCTTCAGCATCATTGGATGTGAGATGTTTTGGTTCCTGGAACAATGGTCCCCCTTCATTGTCAAGACATATTTGTTTGCGTACAGTACCATCATAAGATATAAACTGTACTTGCCACTCTGGAAGTGAATATTTTGTAGGTATATTAAGTGATATAGCGAGACCTTCATTGAAAATTGCTATTCCATAGCATTTACCACAGGTACGAAGAATTTCTACATCAGTTTTGTCTGCATATTTATAAATCTTTTGTTGATCAGGAATAGTAAAGTACCATCCAAAACCTTCCTGAGAAGCATTTTTGAATGTGCAAATGCCTGCAGGCGTGTGGTTTCCTAACATTATACTACTTTCTTTTATCTCTCCAGATACCTTATCCTGACTAAGCATCATTAGTTGATACATGTTATTACTAAACTTCTTAACAAAACATCCTATTGAATTCCACACATCATCCATATTTTGTGCCAAACAGAGTAGTTGATTATTGTGGTCATAACTCCAACATTTAGTATAATCATGTTTGATCACTAGATCACATTTGTGAAAACAGTAATTGTCAAAAAGAACAAAACTCTTGTCAAACAGTTTCTTTTCATTTCTCAGTCCTTTGAAATTGTCTTTACCTAACAGCACATGACCTTCCAGCAGTGGAATTTTCTCATGGTGTTTACAGCAGTTTAAACACATAAACTTTTCACACATTTTACAAAATCCGACAGCTTCATTTCCTATGTTTGCCTCACAAATTTCACAAAATTTATCAAATTTGTCACGAAGGTCCACTTTCTTGTCACCATAATTTGTCAGCCGCTCTGTAAACCTCATAGTTTCAGTTTGAATACAGTTTGTTATAACTTTATTTGTCTGTGTTTCTGCAACTGCTGTAACTTTTATTGTTTGTGTTTCTGCAACCTTTTTCATTTCCTTTTTGTTAATGGTTTGTGTTAATTTAGAAATTGTTGTTTTATATCTAAGATACTGAATATACAAAGTCACAAACATAACAAAAGCAGTAACTATTCCAACACCAACATGATCAAATTGAAATCCGTCCATTTTTTGTTCTGTATATACACAATATCTTATATATTTTCTATCACCTTGTACAAATGCACTCTATACAATATTAGTAATTTGATATTTCATGGTTTATTGATCTCAAGATAGTATTACGTTTTAAACATTTTCAGTGTTATATTTTAAAGGTTTTATCAGTGGGTCAATACCTAGACACTTTGGTTATGTAAAATTTAAGGTTTTGTTAAACATATGGTTACTAATTTTATACTTTTCTCAAAACTGCATCATTTACAAAGTTAAAAGTAACAGCCACATTTCATACTATGAATTGGTTTAATGCAAGTGTTGTGGTGATTTAAAAAAGTATATTAATAAGTGTTTCTAAAAATAGAAACAGGCCTCTATCCCACATGGCATCATTGTTATGGTGTTGAAAATTAAAAGCGCTTTGTTTTCTATAAATAGAACTTACTTACTTTTTACCTAATATTTACTTTTTGATAATCTTAGTTTGCTCAGGAATACTCTTCATTGGAATAAATCTAATTGTCAGGATGACACCACCCTTTGAATGCAAAGGGAAATAAAACACAAATGTTAAAGTAATGTAAATGAACCAAATTTTTAATGAAGTAAGTTTTTATTTACACTTAACTAAACGTTATTTAAAACTAAACAGGTTGACAAAGTCAATAAGTACTGTTATATACACTGTTAATATTTAAACCAAATGTGATTATCAGAATTAACTAGCAAAGTAAAAGATTTGAACAAGTTGAAAGTTGTTAAATTGTAATCACTGAAAGTATGAAAAATAACCTAAATGATTCTGTGCTGTTAAACCAATAAATCTGGATAGTAGCAAGCCCTGTTTTAATCTATATCAACAAAAAATTAATATCTAATAATTCAAGATGGCTGCTAAAAACAAAGAAAAGATCTTAATTAATCTTTATTAATTCTGTTAAAAGATATTACTAAAATTAATTACAAATTTATCAAAAATATTTCAGTGAATTTAGATAATCTCTAAGGTTCATTTATATGCCAAACTGCCTAAATAAATTAAATAATTGATTAATTAACCTTAGAGTTACTTCTTCAAACATTTGCAGCAGAATGTCAAAATTGTATGTATAGTGGAACCACATTGTATCATGCTATTCATTGTATCGTTCTATTTACAAATCTTTCGATTTTTGCAAAATGCACTAGCTACTGATTGCTAACATTTACAACAGTGTCACGAAAATCTTTCGCTTTTGTTTTGTGCCGTAAAAATGATAAAAACATGTTTCCAGTACCATCAGACTTTGTAGATAATAAATAGACTTATAAATAGTGTGTTCTTATTAAAATCACATTATCTGTCTGTTGAAAGTTCCTAAATTTATGCGAACATTTTAAAACAGACATCTTTGATTCTAATTGACTGAAAAATCTAACATAAAGATGGGTCAGGCTTCCCAAACTTTAACTAACTGAGCGATTCTCACAATGCATCGATATAATGGCGTGATCTAATTCTTAAACCTGTTTGACATGTCCGTAAATAACCGTATATTCCAAAGCTAAAAACTATATATCAGTGATGTTTGCCATGTAAATATTATGACAAAGGAATCAAAATAAATAATACAAAATAAAGATTCAGGGAGATTTAAATTTTTTAACTGCAGTTGTGATTTATGGGTAAATAGATGGATACAACAGGGTTCCAGGCTATGTATGTAGTTTATGCTTAAGGAGGGTGCATCTGGCCTTTTAGGCACAAAATACAGCCTTCGCTGTCGATACTGACCCAGGACATGTCACCAGTCATGCCCTTAAAGAGTTAAATTTGAGGCACAAAATGATGATAATTTACCTCCATGCAATTTTCACGGAGTATAAGCCAAAGATATGAATTTTGAGCCAAAAGTAGGTCACTGTACGGCAGTCAAAGGGAACCTAAATGTACAGTAACCTGAGACAATATGAAAGGGTAGCCCTGAAAAAGTCTGCCATTCAAGCCGTCTAATCATGCTAGGGGCTCACGCACCCTGGTACACCATCCTTGTCGACTCAGAGCCTACTTTGTAGGGCCACTCCCCTCGGCTTTAGTCAAGACACGAGCAGTTTACTTCATGCAAGCTAAGTTTATGCCGCCTTAAATGTTACCCAGAGCTGTAGAAAACATGCAAACTTGCCATCTTACACGTAGCATTGGTTCTTCGATCATCTGCCAATGTCCTGTGTCTTCTCGACGTACACGTACCGAGGGGTAGAGAGAAGCATGCTTTTGTGTATTTCAGAGTTCGTTCAAAACTGAATATATGGAATGTCAAAATTCCCTGAGATGCCTGGTTAAATAAACTTCTGCATCCCAGAGGGAGCTAGCATCAACATACGGGTGGCACTGTATGTAACAACTTATCTGATTGGTCAAATTACAGCCAACCAGAATTTACTTAACAAATGCTCTAGGCTTATCAGTACTTTACATGACTGTTCTAAAAATAGATGATTCGTGGAAAAGTTTAACATGAAACAATATTAACATTTTCTACAAAAGATGATGATAATGACTAGAGTATTACAAAGCAATCAAAAGAATCAAAATACTACTTAGAAACTAAACATATTTACATTAAACATATATAAATGCTAAATTAACAATATGTATTTCATTAAGTTTAAAGGCCAATATAAGTGAAGGTAGAACCATTCTCTTAAGAGTCTTAGGCAATGCTAAGTTACTGATATAAAGAGTGTATCAGTAGGTTCTACAAAATCACTCAATATAACTATAATCAACATTAAACTAGTGAAGGATAAGAATGAAATGTATATAAAACAATACATGTTCAATATGATAAAACTTTAAAACAGACTTAAATATTTTAGTTAAAGTTTAAAGCCTTTAATATTTCTTGAAAAATATTCCTTATGATTATACATGTTATACTTCTTGAGATATATTATGCAATATTATGTAATGATTACATAACCTGTTGTAGTTGGAATCGAACTTTACAACACAAGGAATTAAACACACCATCAAATTGTTTTGAAATTGTTTAAAAAAGAAAATGTAATATGTATTTAGATGATGTAGAAATTGTTCAAGGTAAAGGTTTTAAAATAGTCACTTCAGAAGACTGGCTAAGAACACCAAGTTCACTGGTAAACTTGTTATAACATACATCAATCACCAGGTTAGACTGTTCATCTTTAGTGTTCAGAATAACTCTAGACTTTGTACCATGTTGATCTATTTGTACAACTTTGTTTTCACTAGCAACATAAATGTTTCCTTCATCATCACAGGTTATTCCACGAGGGGTTTTAATTGTATCATGTGTATATTTGAAGAGTGTATAGCCTTTAATGTCCAAAGCAATAACCGAATGATTTCCCTGGTCAGAGACAAATACAATATCTTGGGCATCATTAGATGTCAGATGTTTCGGTTCCTGGAACAATGGTCCCCCTTCATTGTCAAAACATATTTGTTTGCGTACAGTACCATCATAAGATATAAACTGTATTCGCCACTCTGGAAATGAATATAATTTTGGTAGGTATATTAAGTGATATAGCGAGACCTTCATTGAAAACTGCTATTCCATAGCATTTACCACAGGTACAAACAAATTCTTCATCAGTTTTGTCTGCATATTTATATATCTTTTGTTGATCAGGAATGGTGAAGTACCATCCAAAACTTTTCTGAGAAGCATTTTTGAATGAGCAAATGCCTGCAGGTATGTGGCTTCCTGACAGAATACACATCTCTTCGGATTTATTATCCTTCCACAGCAACATAAGTTCATAACCTTTTTGTATTTTCTGGACCAAACATCCTATTGAATTCCAAACATCATCTATATTTTGTGCTAAACAGAGAAGTTGATTATTGGAGTCATATTTCTCCTCTTTTTTACATCAGTAATTTGGGTAATAAGTTTCATAATAAATATATTCCTGAAAACAGTAATTGTCAAAAACAGCATAGCTTTTGTCAAATAGTTTCCTTTCATTTCTCAGTCCTTTGAACTTGTCTTTTCCTAACAGCACATGGCTTTACAGAAGTGGAATTTTCTCATGGTGTTTACAGCAGTTTAAACACATAAACTTTTCACACATTTTACAAAACCCAACAGCTTCAATTCCTATGTTTGCCTCACAAATTTCACAAAATTTGTCAAATTTATCCTGAAGGTCCACTTTCTTGTCACCATAATTTGTCAGCCGCTCTGTAAACCTCATAGTTTCAGTTTGAGCGCAACTTGTTGTTACTGGGCCATTCTTAATTTCTGACACTTTTTTCATTACTTCGAGTTTCATTATATGTATTAATTTACCCACTTTGGTGTAACATCCAATGTACCTAGTCACACACCATGTTACAAGCATTATAATGATTATATTAGCAATAAGAAAGGTAATTCCAACTTGATCAAACAGACCTTTATCCATTTTGATTTCTTTATTTTTGCACAATACATATACACTCAAAAATTTCCGGTTGCCTTTTTAATACTTCTGTAATTATACCCCCAAAAACGAAGTTTGGGGGGGTATATAGGAGTCACCCGGTGGTCGGTCGGTCGGTCGGGCGGTCGGTCGGTCGGTCGGTCGGTCCAGACGTCCGTTGCATTTTCCTTGTCCGGAGCATAACTTGAAAACTAATGGTTGGAATTCAATATAACTACATACAATGGTCAAGCACATTGAGAGGAAGTGCAGTGCACAAGAACCATAACTCTATCATGACTAATTACAGAGTTATTGCCCTTTGTTACTTTTCCTTGTCCGGGGCATAACTTGAAAACTACTGGTTGGAATTCAAAACAACTTCATACAATTGTCAAACACAATAAGGGGAAGTGCAGTGCACAAGAACCATAACTCTATCTAAAGTAATTACAGAGTTATTGCCCTTTGTTGCTTTTCCATTGCTTTTTTTTTTGTCCGTTGCATTTTCCTTGTCCGGAGCATAACTTGAAGACTAATGGTTGGAATTCAATATAACTACATACAATGGTCAAGCACATTGAGAGGAAGTGCAGTGTGAAAGAAACATAACTCTATCTTGACTAATTACATAGTTATTGCCCTTTATTACTTTTCCTTGTCCGTGGCATAACTTGAAAACTATTGGTTGGAATTCAAAACAACTTCATACAATTGTCAAACACAATAAGGGTAAGTGCAGTGCACAAGAACCATAACTCTTTGTAAAGTAATTACAGAGTTATTGCCCTTTGTTGCTTTTCCATTGCCTTCTTTTTTTTGTCCGGACCATAACTTGAAGACTAATGGTTGGAATTCAATATAACTACATACAATGGTCAAGCACATTGAGAGGAAGTGCAGTGCATAAGAACCATAACTCTATCTAAAGTAATTACAGAGTTATTGCCCTTTATTACTTTTCCATTGCTTTCTTTTGTCCGGACCATAACTTGAAGACTAATTGTTGGAATTCATTATAACTTCATACAATGGTCCAGCACATTGAGAGGAAGTGCAGTGCACAAGAACCATAACTCCATTTTGACTTATTACAGAGTTACTGCCCTTTGTTTCTTTTCCTTGTCCAGAGCATGACTTTAAAACTACTGGTTGGAATTCAAAACAACTTCATACAATGGTCAAGCACAATAAGGGGAAGTGCAGTGCACAAGAACCATAACTCCATCTTGACTAATTACAGAGTTATTGCCCTTTGTTACTTTTCCATTGCTTTCTTTTGTCTGGACCATAACTGGAAAACTTATTGTTGGAATTCATTATAACTTCATACAATGGTCAAGCACATTGAGAGGAAGTGCAGTGCATAAGAACCATAACTCCATCTTGACTAATTACAGAGTTACTGCCCTTTGTTACTTTTCCTTGTCCAGAGCATGACTTGAAAACTACAGTTTGGAATTCAAAACAACTTCATTCAATGGTCAAGCACAATAAGGGGAAGTGCAGTGCACAAGAACCATAACTTCATCTTGACTAATTACAGAGTTATTGCCCTTTGTTACTTTTCCTTGTCCAGAGCATAACTTGAAAAATACTGTTTGGAATTCAGTACAACTTCATACAGTTGTCAAGGACATTAAAAGGAAGTGCAATGCACAAGAGCCATAACTCCATTTTGACAAAATACAGAGTTACTGCCCTTTGATACTTTTCCTTGTCCGGAGCATAACTTAAAACGTACTGGTTGGAATCCAAAACAACTTCATACAATGGTCAAGCACAATAAGAGGAAGTGCAGTGCACAAGAACTATAACTCTATCTTCAGTATTTATAGAGTTATTGCCCTTTGTTCTTTTTCTTTGTCTTTCTGGACTTATTACAGAGTAATTCAATTAAACTTCATCAATGGCCAACCACATTGAAAGGAAATGCAACATACATGAACCACAATTATCTTTAATTGCCCACAACCATAACTCTATGTTTCAATTCTTTTACAAGGTATTCTGTTACTAGTAACATCCTCATTTCCGAAGCAGACTTGTGGGGGTATTAATCACATTTAGTGATAGTTCTAGTTTTATATAGAACTTTCACCTGTAATTTGATATTCTGTTCCTTGTTTTATTGATCTGGAGTTATTATCTTACAACTATTTTAAACATTTGAAGGTTATATTTTAAGTTATATCAGTAGCATTTTTTATGCAGACAAAAACTAAATATTGATTTAAGATAAAGTGTATGTTTTATTATCTCCCCAACAGTTGTACACATTCAACTCAAATTTGACATATGGATATATCAAAGGAATGCACATATCAAGTTCAATTTTGGTCATGGTTTGATGATTTTAACTTTAAAAAGAAGAACTTTTCAGTTTCCCTTAATTATTTCCACATTCAACTGAAATTTAAGATGGATATGCCATAGAAAGGTGTAGGTCAAGTTCAAATTTGTTCATGGTTCAATGATTTTGGCAGAGTTATGCCCCTTTAACTTTGAAAAAAATAAAGAGGTAAATGTTCAGTTTCCGTTCATAATCTCCCCAACAGTTATACATATTCAACTCAAAGTTATTATATGGATATGTCATAGGAATACTATGGTCAAGTTGGAATTTGGTCATGATTTGATGATTTCTGACAGAGTTATCCGTCTGGAACTTTGAAAAAAAAGAGAAATGTTTATTTTCCATTCATAATCTCCCCATTCAACTTCAAATATTGATACATCTTAGGAATAAGCAGGCCAAGTTTTAATTTGGTCATGGTTCGTTGGTTTTGGACAAAATAAAAAATACCTCTCTTGAACGTTGAAAAAAAAATTTAATTTTCAGTTTCCGCACTCTGACTTTTGTGGAAATGCATGTAGTCATTATCTCGTTATATGCAATTTGCACAAGGTTAACATTTGATAGTTTCATGGCCTTGAACTTTGTATAAAAATGGTTTGTGTGTGAACATTGAATATGTGAATGGCTTTGAACTTAGAATGAAAAAAATAGTTTGTGCAAATAAAAGTTTTGTCTAGACTTCTTCTCTTATACTACCTGCGTAAATTGAGTGAAACTTTACAGGATTGATCAATATTTCAAGTATTTGTGCATAATTAATGGTTTTTCAAGCTGACTGATTTTTAGTCCTCTACCGGTTTAACCGGATGGGACTTTAGGTTTACCCTCCATCCGTCTGTCCGTCAGTCTGTCCGTACTCCCAAAAAGGTACTTATGTGACTTTTCCTTTGATCTTTTTGACCATTTTTAGTCACACAAGGCTTAAAAAAAAGACACACAAGTAAAAACAGAATGAATAGGATCAAAGAGAATTTACTGTTACCCATTGTCCTCCAAGTCGTCCGTCTGTCAGTCCGCCAGTCCGTCCGTCCACAAAACTGGATCCCGCGACAGCTTAAAAAGTACTGAAAATATTTTTATGAATCTTGATATATGGATAGATGGCAGTATGGAGATTATGCATGTCTTTTTCTGTTCTTCCTATGTTGAAAATTCTGGTTGCTATGGCAACAAATAGACTGAAAATATGGCAAATTTAACACATAAACTGCATCCAGTGATAACGTAAAAAATACTGAAAATATTTTTATGAAACTTGAAATATGGGTAGATGGCAGTCTGGAAATTATGCACATTTTTTTCTTTTCTTCCTATATTGAAAATTCTGGTTGCCTTGGCAACAAATACACTGAATTTCAAGATTTCTGATTCCAGTTTTTACGCTTTATCACTATAACTTCTTTATTTCTTAAGGTATTTACTTACAACTTTAAATATTAGTTTCTGGTCATCAACCACATCATATGTGACAAGGTTTACACTCTAGCACAAAAATTACCAGAATTACTTCCCTTGAACATAGAATTTTCATGAAAAAAATGTTGTTGTTTTTTTAAATAACTTCTTTATTTCTTAATGTATCTGCTTCAAACTTCATATGTATGTTTCTTATTATCGCTCAACATATGTGAGAAAGTTCAATACTCTAGCAAGACATTTTCAGAATTATGCCCCCCTTGAACTTTTTTGAGAAATTGGTATTTTTCACTCCCAACTCCTTCATTTCTTTTAGGATTTACTTCAACCTCCCACATCATAATAAAATGACAAGATTTTTTTCAACAAATTTATTTAAAAGAGAGCAAAGTTTAAACATATGTCATACTTCTTCATCCTGAGAAAATTGGACCCTTTGATTATCTATTGTATAATCATTATAATTTCCTTACTTGGCAGGGAAACTAACACATCACTATGATATAGACAAACTTAGAACTCAAAAGATTTAAGTTCATTGATGTCATTCATTCATTCAATGGTATAATTGAATGAATGAGAATGTTGCTGGGGTTCTTACCGGTAGGGGACTTATGGATTGCTTGCAATACTATGATAATTGCTTGTATGTCAAGTTATGTCCCTTGAATTTATAAAAGCATTTTGGCCTGTTAATGATTTTTGTGTCTCCTGCTACACAGTAGCTACAACTTGCTACAAAAATAGCTGCACTATATTGGGAACAAACTGGACAGTCACCACTTCAGTACAACTACTTATTTGGCAATTATCAGGTAACACATGTTATTACAGATTGCTCTTGTTTGTGTAACCACTGGTGTTGTAGTGTGCTCATGTTGTGATATGTTATGTTACACTACATGTTTTTATATTACCATGTGTGTGCCTAATGCCAAAATAAATCTATCTTATCTTGACAGTGTCAATGATTTTTATGATCACATAAGTTATAATGATGTCATTATTATATGGCCGAAAGAATTTCGGGCAACTTATTTTATACCCCCTGGCATCCTTCGTCCGTCCGTCTGCCCTTCCGTCCTTCCGTTAGAAGTTTGGTTTCCGGAGCATAACTTAAGTTCCATTTGGCCCACAATATTCAACCTTCATAGGATGATTATACATATTGGGTAGAAGACCCCTATTGATTTTGAGGTTACAAGGTCAAAGGTCAAGGTCACTTTTACCTTAAAACTGAAAACAGTTTCCGGAGCATACTTTAAGTTCTATTTGGCCCACAATATTCAAACTTCATAGGATGATTGTCCATATTGGGTAAAAGACCCCTATTGATTTTGGGGTCACAAGGTCAAAGGTCAAGGTCACTATTACCTTAAAACTAAAAACAGTTTCCGGAGCATAACTTAAGTTCCATTTGGCCCACAATATTCAAACTTCATAGGATGATTGTCCATTTTCAGTAGAAGAGCCCTATTGATTTTGGGGTCACAAGGTCAAAGGTCAAGGTCACTATATCCTTAAAACTGAAAACAGTTTCCGGAGCATAACTTAAGTTCTATATGGCCTACAATATTCAAACTTGATAGGATGATTGTCCATATTAGTTAGAAGAATCTTATTGATTTTGGAGTCACAAGGTCAAAGGTCAATGTCACTATTACCTTTAAACTGAAAACAGTTTCCGGAGCATAACTTATGTTTCATTTGGCCCACATTGTTCAAACTTCATAGGATGATTGTCCATATCGGGAAGAAGAGCCCTATCGATTTCGGGGTCACAAGGTCAAAGGTCAAGGTCACTATGACCTTAAAACTTAAAACAGTTTCCGGAGCATAACTTAAGTTCCATTTGGCCCACATTTTCGTTTGAGAAAGGTTGCTCAAAAAAGTGAGCACTTTTTCGGCGCCGCCTCCATTCAAATGATAAATCAGGGGGTTGCCAGAAGGGGGATGTGCTCCCTTCTGTTCGGGGGGTTTGAAGGGGAGCGAAGTCCCCCTCATCGCAAAGAAAATTTTTGACTTGTGAGAGGCTTAAAATGACCCCAGGTCGATCATAAGGTAACGTGTAATCAACGCTGAAAAGCCTTTGACTCTATCTCAATCCCTTGAGAAGTTGCAGCACTTTGAAATAAATTTTGATGGAAAAAATCGAGGCAAAATAGTGATTTTTGGCAATTTTGAGATGTCCCCTCGTTGCCATGGTAACAGGAAAGTTAAGACTGAGCATGTCGTTATAAAGGCAATGGTCCAGTCAACATTTGTGCCAAGTTTGATTAGTATTAAAGCATTTTTCATAGTTTCATAGCAGTTTGAACTTGTAAGAGGAGGCTTTTCAGTGAAAATGGCCATTTTTCACAATATGCTCATGGGGGGAAAGGGTTAAGTTCCATTTGGCCCACAATATTCAATCTTGAAAGGATGATTGTCCATATTCGGTAGTCTTCTATTGATTGTGGGATTGTTCAAGGTAAAGGTTTTAGAATAGTAATTTCAGAAGACTGGCTGAGAACACCGAGTTCACTGGTAAACTTATTATAACATACATTAGCAGGTCACATTATTTGTTTTTACATTTTTCTAAATAACAACAACAATTAAAGAAATTTGAAATTTATTTACAAATCACATTTCAAATTATTTTGCTAAATTGAAGGTTATCTTATATGTAGGTGATGAGGTTAAAACAAATGTAAATATATTGTAGATCTATTTAAAACTTTATACAGTAATAATTATAGATAGACAAACAATTATCATTTCTTACTGTAATTGTCAAAAAGTCTATTAATTTGGAAGTTTTTTTTTAATATCAATGACTTAATTTACAGCACAAGAAAAATGCAATCATCAAGGCAGGTAAACACATTTTAAATACATCCTCTCATAATATTATTATATCAAAACTATTTCATGACCACAGCTTATTACAGAAGAGAAGTAAAAATTTATTGTTGTACTCATATTTCAAAATCTGTCTACAAATACATGAAATAGATAAAAAAAAATAATGGCAATATTACTATAAAATGTTCATATTATGACATTTTTGCTTCAGAAAGAAATATAGACAGTCCCTCTTTGCAACATCAGGAAATACCTTTTTTATTAAAATACAGAATTTTTTCATGGGGTTTACTTTTAGTACCACATGTAGGTAGAGGACAATATCAGGATTCTAGGTCTGGGATGCACTTGATATAACTTGGGTCAAGGTCATTGGGTTACAGGTGATAAAAATAGATTTTTTACACCTTTACTTATACAACATGTACAATACCAGTGATGCGATTCCAATGAATTTTTACAGGATTGATTGATAGCTGAAGCACTTGCGTATGATACAAAAAAATTGAATGAAAAGGCATTTTTATGTTAATGATTTTTTGCCGGCTACACAGAAGGGTAGCTGATACATGCTGCAAAGTAGCCACCACTTATAAAGATCACTTCTTTGTTGTCTGTCTGTTCATCTGTCTTTGCATCAGGCACAGAACTTGTTCGGACTACTTCTAACAAAATGACTGCTGCAATTTCATCCAAACTTTACAGAAATGATCAGTACCAAGTTTATTTCTGCATATCATCAACATTTTTCAGCTCTGTTATTTTTATACCCCCGCAAAACGAAGTTGTAAAGGGGGGGGGGGTATACTGGAATCAGCTTGTCCGTCTGCACGTCACCTCCCTTGGCCGTCTGACGTCCGTCGGGTTTTCCTTGTCCGCCCTATAACTTCAGATTACTTTGACCAACAGTCTTCATATTTTGTATTTATATTGGTCATGATTAGTAGATGATCCCTATAGATTACGAGGTCACCAGGTCCAAGGTCAAGGTCACAGTGTCTTGACTTATAAAAGCTTGTCCGCTCAATAACTTAAGATTCCTTTGACCCACAGTTTTCATATGGATGGAGGTTGACCATGACCATTAGATGACCCCTATTGATTTTGAGGTCACTGGGTCAACGGTCTAGGTCACAGGCCTTGACTAAAAAAGCTTGTCGGCCCAATAACTTAAGATTCTTTAGACCCACAGTCTTCATATTTTGTATTGAGATTGGTCTTGATAAGTAGATGACCCCTATTTCTTTTGAGGTTACCAGGTCAAAGTTCAACGTCACAGGGGCCTTGACTAAAACAAGATTGTTCTGTCAATAACTTAAGATTCCTTTGACCAACAGCCTTCATATATGGCATGGAGGTTGATCATGACCGTAAGGTGACCCCTATTGATTTTGAAGTTGCTGGGTCAAAGGTCAAGGTCAACAGACTTCATATTTAGTATTGAGGTTGTTTATGACTAGTACATGACCCCTTTTGATTTTTAGGTGACTGTGTCAAAGGTCAAGTCACAGGGATGTTTTACTATAATAAGCTTGGTTGCTCAAATGCTTAAGAATGCTTGTCCGCAGTGTATTGATTTTGACATTTTCACATTTGAAGCATGTAGAATACTTAACTTAGCAATGCACTGGCTTAGTAACCTCAGATTCGGCAGGGAGGTTGTCCTTGAGCTCTAAGTGGCCACTGTTGATTCTGATAAAGTGGTATGCGGGGGTATTCAAGCCAAGACAGTGGCAGTTCTAGTTGTCAGAGTTATGGCCTTTTAATTTCTTTTCTTTTTAAAGTTTTGTCTAGACTATTTCTCTTATACTACGAATCTATACAGGATTGATCAATACCTTAAGTACTTGTGCATAATTAATGGGTTTTCAAGCTGACTGATTTTAAGTCAAGTTATTTCCCTTGAATTTATAAAAGCGTTTTGGCCTGTTAATGTACACAGTAGCAACAACTTGCTACAAAATAGCTTCTACATATAGGGAACAAACTGGTCAGTCACCACTTCAATACAACTACATATTTGGCAATCATCAGGTAACACATGTGATTACAGATTGTTCTTGTTGGTGTTATCACTGGTGTTGTTGTGCATGTCTTGGTGACTGTGCTCATGTTGTGATATGTTATGTTTCACTTCATGTTTTTATATTACCATGTGTATGCCTAATGCCAAAATAAATCTATCTTATCTTGACAGAGCCAATGATTTTTATGATCACAACAGTTGTAATGATGTCATAATGACTTAATGTTTTTTATGGCACTTTACGTTCATTAAAAGTTGTTTGGTTTTCATTTTCCTCAATACTATTTACAAACAACAACAACATTTAAGGAAAATGGAATTTTATTTACAAATCATACTTTCACTTTCAAATCATAATACAATAACTACAATTTTTGTATCAGTTACTTATTCAAAGCAAAGGGGGGAGGGGAAATTGCAAGGGAGGTTACATATTTCAAATGCATCCTCTTATGTATCAAAACTATTTCATGTCCATATAAAATAAGAACATGAAAATTCACACAAAAGTGTGATGATATTCATGTATTAATAATTAATTTAATTTATTCATTTGCAAACATTCCAGATGACAAACAGGCTCTCAGATTAAACTTTATCATGGTTGGGTACCTGATATCTGTTATAGTTTTTTTAAAGTTGTCTCCATTTTTAAAAAAAAAAAGAATCGCCATTTGTATGATATTTAATTATTATTAAGATTTATTCTGATTCTATTTCATTTAATAAGAAAAGAACATTTAATATCCCCAAAAAATAACTGCAACATAAGATATACAGAAATTTCTCTTACATCATTTGTGGCAAAATATCATGTTGATAATGAAAATAGTAAATTTGATAGTGATAGCTAAACTTTCATATAAGATGTAAACTCAAATATAGATAAGTGTCTGAAGAATTATTTTATTGATGTAGAAGCATGCCACTTTAAAAAAGCAATATTAACATGTATGACATTGTATAAATTTACATACAAGGATTCAACAAACAAAATTTTTACATAATGGATGAGCATGAGATCAAAGTCCTAAATAATTCTTCTCCATAGATGGACTATATTTCTGTCTAAAATAGGCTATGATTTTGAATGTTTCATAGAGAAATGGTTATTAAAAGCAATTACGTTGGTACTAAGGCATGTATAAATGATCTACTGTTTTTGACTTCTGTGTAGAAAATTGTTCAAGGTAAAGGTTTTAAAATAGTCACTTCAGAAGACTGGCTAAGAACACCAAGTTCACTGGTAAACTTGTTATAACATACATCAATCACCAGGTTAGACTGTTCATCTTTAGTGTTCAGAATAACTCTAGACTTTGTACCATGTTGATCTATTTGTACAACTTTGTTTTCACTAGCAACATAAATGTTTCCTTCATCATCGCAGGTTATTCCACGAGGGGTTCTAATTGAATCATGCGTGTATTTGAAGAGTGTATAGCCTTTAATGTCCAAAGCAATAACCAAATGATTTCCCTGGTCAGAGACAAATAAGATATCTTCAGCATCATTGGATGTGAGATGTTTCGGTTCCTGGAACAATGGTACCCCTTCATCGTCAAGACATATTTGTTTGCGTACAGTACCATCATAAGATATAAACTGTACTTGCCACTCTGGAAGTGAATATTTTGTAGGTATATTAAGTGATATAGCGAGACCTTCATTGAAAACTGCTATTCCATAGCATTTACCACAGGTACGAAGAATTTCTACATCAGTTTGGTCTGCATATTCGGCATATCTATATATCTTTTGTTGATCAGGAATTGTGAAGTACCATCCAAAACTTTTCTGAGAAGTATTTTTGAATGTGCAAATGCCTCCAGGTATGTAACTTTCTGACAGCATACTCCTATCCTTTATCTCTCTGGATTTATTGTCCTGCCACAGCAACATTAGTTTATGAGTGTAAACAATTTGACTGCCCTTATACAGCTTAGCAAAACATCCTATTGAATTCCACATATCATCAAGATTTTGTGCCAAACAGAGTAGTTGAATATTGTGGTCATATTTCCAACATTCAGTATGATTCTTGTTCAGATCACATTTGTGAAAACAGTAATTGTCAAAAAGAACAAAACTTTTCTCAAACAGTTTCTTTTTATTTCTTACTTCTGTAAACTCCTCTTTTCCTAACAACATATGACTTTGTGACAGTGGAATTTTCTCATGGTGTTTACAGCAGTTTAAACACATAAACTTTTCACATATTTTACAAAATCCCACAGCTTCATTTCCTATGTTTGCCTCACAAATTTCACAAAATTTATCAAATTTCTCACGAAGGTCCACTTTCTTGTCACCGTAATTTGTCAGCCCTTCTGTAAACCTCATAGTTTCAGTTTGAGCACAGTTTGTTGTTACTTCCCTTGCCTGTGTTTCTTCAACTGCTATAACTTTGTTTGTTTGTGTTTCTGCAACCTTTTTTGTTTGTGTTTCAGCAACCTTTTTCATTCCCGTTTTGTTTATGGTTTGTGTTGATTTAGATATTGTTGTTTTACTATTAAGATATTGAGTCACATACCATGTCACAAACATTACAAAAGCAGTAACTATGGCAACACCAACATGATCTAATTGAAATCCATCCATTTTTTTCTGTAACTGTATTATAGAACTTCATGAAGCAACTCTTATAACAGATGTACTCCCAGTATTTTGTCATGTGCAGTCTTGCATACGTTGAAGTTGAAAATATTTGTCCTCATTCAATAAAAATGTAATGATAGTTGAGTTTGTTCTGCTTCAAATGAAATATTAGTTATTAAATTTATCAATTAAATTCAATGCAGACATAGGAATCGTTAAGAAAGTCAATAATACATACATTGTAGTCCCATGTTATACACAATAACTTATATATTTTCTATTGCCTTTTACAAATGCAGTTTATTCATTATCAATATTGATATTTCATTCATGACATTATTGATCTGGAGCTAGTATTGCGTTTTAAACATTTCAAAAATTATATTTTAAATTTAAAGTTTTTATCAGTGGGTTGATATACGTAGACATTTTGTTATGTTAATTCAAGGTTTTGTCTCACATTATATTACTTCTCTTATACATTGATAAATCTCTTTGCTTAAAATTTGATTTATTTGAGTACATGCAATTTTCTGTATAAATGTATGTATAAATGTTTTCTGAAGGTTTCGAGACAGGGTTTTATTGATTTAATTGACTTTACATAAAGAAAAACTTGTTTGATATACATGTAATCATAAAATGTATAAATAATTGATTTTTTTTCAACTCGTGTTTAAAGAGAATTAGACTACAAATTTGCTGTGTCTGTTGAATGTTATACCCCCACAAAGGAAGTTTAGGGGTGGTATATTGGAGTCAGTTTGTCGGTCAGTCGGTTGGTCTCCTTTTTGGTTTACGGACAATAACTACAGTTTGGAATGAGGTTTTATAATAAAACTTGGTAATGAAAAATAGCAACCTTATGTGGAAACCCCGGTTGGTTTTGCTTTTTTTATTTGTTCAAGATCTTCGGGACATATTATGATATGGCGCTGTGATTCCATCAATCAGTTTGGCTGTCCCCACTAGGGTGGGATAGCCGGGGCCATCTAACTGTTAACAGAATAAAAGAGAACCATAGAGTTCAACCAGTTCCAGCAGAATAAAGGGCCAATGACCCTTAATAAAGCAAAAGAAAATAACAAAAGAAATGGCCCCCCTTATCTAAATTCTGTCCCATGCTATATGTCCGCCTGAAGACAGTTGGTTTCAGCATCATAATGTTTGAAGGTTTTCAGTGATTGTGTTTATATTTAGCATATTATTGTTGTAATATCAAAACTCAGGCCAAGATCGATTTTTGCTGATATCAACTCATCTTAGAAAAGTGCAGTTGGTTAGTTAGTGGTACACAATCAGCAATGGAGCTGGTATTAGTTCTTGGACATAATTTTTGACAAAGTAATTATTGACAAAGACCAATATTGGCTTGATAATTACCTAGCATTATATAAAAGAAATAACAAATGTTGTACCAGAAGTAAAGTAACAAATTGATTGTCTTTCTAAAACTGTCTTTTAAGGGAGGTAATGTTGAGTGTTCCAACAGAAAGTGTCCAGTATATTGTACCCATGCTGCAGACAGTGATGGTTGCTGCCCTATATGTGAGACTTGCCTATACCAAGGTCAATTCCAGATCGACCAATCATCATTTAGTCTGTTAGACGATCCCTGTACACAGTGCAGGTGTGATGTAAGTCATTTTTGTCATTGTTTTGTCATAGAATATTGCTATTATAATGTTTTGTTGGGTAACTATAAAAAAAGAAATTCTATTATTTATATAATTATGTTGAAACTAACACAGACTGAGTGCCATAGCTTGTTTTTCGGACGAAGTCCGTCTGAGATTGGTCTGAATTCTTGTAAAATTTACAGGGATGAATTGAATACATTCATATAAATTAATCTGAGTAAATAACATGAGTATGTGTGGATCTAGTAAAAGTTGGTGGCGTCTTTTATGTTTATGGAATAGCATTCGCACATATACAGATTAAAATTCATTTAAACAGAATCATTTAAAAACGACAAAAGAATGTACAAAAAATCTGTTTTAGCTATTGTATTCTTATAGTTTTGTGTACTTACGACATTAATATCAAAGACTTTTTTTAAATTAATAAGAGCAAACTGACAATTTTTATAAGCGCTAACTATTGCATTGCCTGGGTTCCCATATTTACTTGATTATGTCAAGTATTGTTAACACAATCAAGATAACTACAATGATCAAGTGTGTATATGCGACTGGCATTTGTGACAGTAAATTGAGGACATATAATTGAGTTTTCTTTCAAGTTTCTTAAATATTGCAAACGGATTTAATCTGTCACTAAACCTGATTATATGTATGTAAAATACGTCCATTTCACATAAATCGACCGGAAAAGAGCTGACACATGTTTGTAATATATAGAACAGAGACAGGGTAAGAAGTATTTGCTGGGATAAAATTTCGTCGGCTCTTAAATTCGAGGATTGACCTACCCACGAAAATTTGTGCCCCACGAATAATAATGATTTTACAGTATTAGAAGCATTTTCATTGGTCAGAAATCCTGATTATAACTATTAATGCCATAAGATATTCATAACACTCTGTTTACTTAATAAATGATCTATGCTGTATATTTTAGAGAGGTAATGTATCATGCTCACAGCTACAGTGTGAGAGACTGGATTGTGACTACCCAGTTGTTGCAGCCGGGCAATGCTGTGCCACATGTTCAGGTAGGTTTTGTTGTTGATGAATGTACTCAAACCCTAACCTGCTGGATCTGAGACTTAGATTACCAGACCTTGTCCTAGCCATTTTGGAAAAAAGTACCTTGCCAAGTTTAGGAAATTTGGCATTGTGATATCTTTTGCTATAAATATAGAGCCAGGTCTGCAATCTAACCAGGATCTAAACTGTACTGTTCAGTAGGGAGCTGAATTTTTGTATTTCGAAATTGAAATCTCTTAAAATAGAGAAAAATAATATCCCTAAAGAACTCGCAGAATGACAAAATTGAAAATGTTGCAGGCTTGGTTTGATTGAGACTGTACATGGACGGAAAGTGCAAGCTACCATCCAGCCCCCCTAGCACCATCTTAAGCAGAATTCAACATTTAAATATTGTCCCTTAAATCTTAAATGGACTGTTTCAAAATTCAAAACAGGGCAAGTCCATTACAAAAGCTCAAGAGGCTAAGAATTAATTATATTAAAGAAGAAAAAATATTCAGTAAGCTTTCAGAAGGTTCCTGGTTCATCTTGAATTTTTTGTCTGAAAATTGTGCATAATATATATACCTCAAAGATACATCATGTGCATGCATTGTAAGTAGTGGTTATTGCCGGCTAAAGTTGATTAGTGATTCATATAAAGGTGTTATAAAGGATGCATTTGAGAATGTTATCCATTAGTATTTCCGCCAGTGAAGTTGGATTCTTTCATATGAGGAAGCTCTGGAGGTAGCTTACAAAACTTGATGATTCTTCTCAGGTGCCTGTTCGTGCCTGAAATAATGCATGTGGGGTCTCCTGAGGGCTGCCTCAACCAGTAACCTGGAAAGTTGCCAAATAACCTTGACAGTGTTGTTGCTATGTAAAACCCAACAAAAAAGTAGTGGCAACTTTTCCTGGAAGCAGTTCATAATATGATATTATACACAAAATAGCACATTGAGTTTTACTTTGTGAAGAAAGTATGAAACTACAACTAGTTTATGTGAATCAGAGGGTGTATTAGTACTGATGCAAAATCTGTAAAACAATGCTGCAATATCCACGTGTTTGTAAGGACAAATAATGCTACAACTATAAAAAGAAATAGAGTTAAACCAATTATTGAATAATCAGTAAAACTCTAAATATAACCAATGTATTATTATGATTACTATAGATACAAATGAACATTGAATTGTTGCAGGTTGTTTTGATCCACAGACAAAGAGACAGCATGAGGACGAGGAGCAATGGGTATCTTCTGACAGCCAGTGCATTACCTGTACTTGTAAGGTATGGTTCCTTTTACAAATACAATGTACATAATGGTACTTGTAAGGTATGGTTCCATTCTCAAATACAATGTACGTAAGGTATGGTTTCCTTCTCAAATACAATGTTCATGTACGTAATGGTACTTGGAAGGTATGGTTCCCTTCTCAAATACAATGTACATAATGGTACTTGGAAGGTATGGTTCCCTTCTCAAATACAATGTACATAATGATACTTGCAAGGTATGATTCCAGGGTCAGTGGTTACATCCAGTACTAGGCAAGGTGTAATTTATCAGTATTGTGTACCTTTGAAATTTATGGCTAAGAGAAGAAAGCTGCCACTGTTATGTCAAGCATAGTGGAGGGACTGATTACAATGTTTATAAACTAGGTATATTAAGCAGCTTAAGGTCTATTTAATCAATCCAAGCAAAGAATAGGTCACCTTTGACCACATAAATAACAAGTTTTAATTTGTAGTATCTTTATCAAGATGTAAATATTGAGTCTTTTTTTGTTGACTGTACTTTGTCTTAGGGCCTCAACACTTTAGTTGTCTTTAAATATGTAAATTTGGAAAGTTATAAATAAATATATATTTTTTATTTCAGTCAGGTAATATAGACTGCAGGGCCAGATATTGTCCTCCATGTTTGGCAGGGGAAAGGGAGGTTACTGTGCAAGGTCAGTGTTGTCCGAGATGTGAAAGAATTCAAAGAGAGAGAAGATGTGTACATAATGGAGGAGAAAAACAGGTAATGATCAGTATTTACCTAATTGTTTAGACAGGAATATCACTTAGGGAGATGGATGCTCATTCAACATGCATATTTGTCAATGTATTTCAATGCACACCAGCCATTAAAAGGCAGTAAAAGCAAAAGTGTGAAAAACAACATTACCAGTGGCCTTGACCCCCAATTACAAACAATGATGAATTGTTATAATTTTATGCAATTGATGAAACACTGATTAATGTTGGTTATATTTTCAGATGATATATGGAACACTAATGAAATGTTATATTTCCAGACAGGTGATATATGGAACACTAATGAAATGTTATATTTCCAGGCAGGTGATATATGGAACACTAATGAAATGTTATATTTCCAGACAGGTGATATATGGAACACTAATGAAATGTTATATTTCCAGGCAGGTGATATATGGAACACTGATGAAATGTTATATTTCCAGACAGGTGATATATTGAACACTAATGAAATGTTACATTTCCAGGCAAATGATATATGGAACACTAATGAAATTTTATATTTCCAGGCAGGTGATCTATGGAACACTTATGAAATGTTATATTTCCTGACAGGTGATATATGGAACACTAATGAAATGATATATTTCCAGGCAGGTGATATATGGAACACTGATGAATGTACAAGTTGCCAGTGTATGAATGGAGTAGTCAACTGTTCCAGTACACTATGTCCCATCCTGGACTGTGGATCAGACAATATTCCAGCAATACTTCCTGGTTCCTGCTGCCCTGTTTGTACACCTAGTAAGTAACTCACCAAGTTATATGGTACCCGGTTTTTTAAATGCGCAACCTGTCAGGATTTAATTTTTTTTCACTATTTAATATAATTTATGATCATTTAAAGGTTGTTTGCAATATAACCCTTGCACCATTTATATAATATATCAGGTCATATAACCTGTCAAAAATCTTTATTATATTAGTTATAATGATTTTTTGACATGTTATGTGGCCCTTAATAAATAGTTGTTTGCACATATAACCAAAGTCACTGGGCGAGAGGTTATAATGCACACAACCATTGATAAACTGTCATATAACCTGTCAATAACCTTTATAAAAAATTTATAATAAAGCCAAGACTCTTTAATCTGTTTCATGAATTGACAGCAATAATGTATATATAGTTTATATAAATTATATATCCAATGAAAAGTGACATTACAAACATGCAGTATTTTAACTACATGTAGAAGTATAAACAGATATTGTTACCAGTGGCCCAAGCTGCCAGTGTAACATGTTCTTGGTGCCAAAGCTCCATAGGGGTTGTTTTGTGGTAGTTTAAGCTGTATGCAGTAGGTAGCAGGACTGAACTCTGCACCAATTGGGTTTTTACTAAGCATGAAGGATTTGTAGTGCTGGTCAGTATGCTGTTAGTTTGGTTTATACAGAATTTATTTTAGTTTGATTGTGTAGGAAGCTATAAGCTTACAGACACAGTTTCGAATCCATTCCTGGAACCAACCTGTACTGAGCAATGAGTGTAAAGTTTCTTGATTAAGGAAACAAGGATTTGCTCCTGACAGGGTTTGAACCCATGAGGCTAGGGATCATAAGATTACTAATCTGATGTGTTAACCACTCGGCCATGCTGTCACTCATGATGTTTCTTTATTGCGACTGAATGTGTGTAAGAAGCAAGGAAGAGGGGAAATAAGACTTGTATGTATGATGAGGATGATATGTCACCTATAGGGTAGAAAAGGAAATTCAAGGTGAATATGGCTGGGTATTTCAGAAATGCTTCAGCTCTTGAATTGTATTCCAATGAGCCAAATTTCTAGTAAAGGCATTGGTGCTCTATTTCAACACTATCAAGTTGGATAATGCTTAGAGTACTGCTGCAAGTTTTTAATCATATCTGAATCACTGATTAAAAATTATGGAAAAGCCAAAGTCAAACATAAATATTATTTTTACAGAGTATTATAACCAGTGTCCCAATGGTCTGATTCTCAATTATATATGGCATATTTATACTATGTTTGAAAGCCTGTTTTTCTGTTTTCAGAGCCAGGGACATGTTTGGTGTATGGAGACCCGCATTACAGGACATTTGACGGTAGCACGTTACATTTCCAGGGAACATGCCGATATTTAATGGCAACAGATTGTGAACAAGAGGACTTTATGTAAGGTTATTTTTCAGTGTTGATACTAAACAGCAATAGTGCCCTTAAAACACTTGTTCAGCTTTTTTCTAAATTTTGAATATATACATTAAAGGGAATCGAAAGGTTTGATTATTCAGCACCAAACATTAAGTTTTATGTTTTGGTTGTGTCTTACATTATGCATGGAGGTCCGGGCTTGATCCCCTTCTATCTTTATATCCTCTTATTGGCCGTGGTTCTGCTAGCCACTGGAGAGACTCTGTTGGAGATTAAATCTTCTAAGGATTGCTAAATCAACTAACTCTGCCATTGGATGGTGCAGAAATGTCGAGCCTATAATGAACCATAGCTGTAATCAAAATACAACAGTGCCTATAATCTTCCACTTATGATCTATGACTAAGACTGATTTTTCTCTAACTGGGAATGGTATAGACTGCTTGAAAGTTTATTTACAAAAATTAATCATTAGGCTAACCTTCAAAAGTTATGCATTCGGTTGACTATTCATAGAACAGAGAGCATTGTACTCACTCAGCTTTGGCATCGGCATTACACTTTTGTTTAGTTTTTTTCCGTTCAAGCTTGTATTTCCAAAACTGCTGAAGCTAGTATCTCCAAAACTACGGAGGAGAATTGGTTGAAACTTGCACACATATTTAAGAGCATTAAATGAGGACACATACCAAGGTCCATAATCCTAACATGGATTTTGACAGAATTTTAGCCTTTTATTGAACTTCTACATTATCCAGATTTTACTTTCAAGCACTTAGTTTCACACTCTGTCCAAGTTACAGCTCTAGTTTATATTTTACAGTGTTGAAGTAGAACATGACGATAGAGGTGTGAGTGGTGTATCATGGGCCCAGAATTTTACAATTATCCTAGCTGGTAGAATCACAGTCCAACTTCTTCAACAACATGTAGTACTGGTAAGTATACAGAAAAACCCCTACAGAGCAACACTGTACAGGAGACAAAGATTTTAGTTGCTATTGAGAGGTGTTGGACTAGAGAGGTTGCATTCGTTTTAAAGTCTTATTTTTGGAGGACTTGATACTGTTGTTGTAAAGAGGCGATTGCTCTAAAGAGGGCATTTTAGAGGGCTGCTTTGTACAGGTTATATTGTCCTAAAATCAACTGGCAGCATTGGCCTAGTGGTTAGCATGTCATTCTTATTATCCAAGGATCACTAACTGCGTGAGTTCAAGGTCCATTAGGTGCAAGCTATTGTTTGAGCAAGAAACTTTACACTCATTGCTCAGTAATTGTTCCAGTACATTGTGCCTTTTAAATAGTAACTCTGTAATTTTATGCACAGAATGCCCTTATGAATAATCCATATTATAACACACTTTTCAGGCATGTTCTGCCGAAAAATCTACATATTTTTGACAGGTAAAATTAAGTCAGTGAAAGTCACTTTCATTAAGATGATGCAAGTCAATGATACACGCTTACATGGTAATCAATTATGTGCTCAATGCTCGCTTATATCGAGGAATGATAAAAAACAGCAATTCAGGCTTGCATTTGACAAAAAGCTAGGAAATAATTCTTGCTTTTACCAAGTGGAAACTTTAAAAAAGCATCAATTATATAAATTTTTCTGTAAACAATACAAGTTGTCATAATTTTTTCTGTTTTTCATGTAGGTAAATGGAAGGGATGTCACACTACCATACAGTGTTGGTACAGATCTGGCCATAGAGAGACAGGACACCAATATCTTTGTTAATACAAAAGTTGGCATTCAGGTACTGTTGTTATTGTTTAAATGTTTACACTTTCAACTATTTTAGGTTATACTGAAAATAAATATACAGTCAAACCAGGTCTTGTGAAAAAAGGCCATCCAAAGGATAGACCAACCATGGCCTCTATAGACAAGTGGTCTTAATCAAGTGTACTCTGTTGTATATATCAATAAATTTTTGTCAAAGAGTGGCCTCTTTCTATGGGATGGTCATTATTCAGAGGTGGTCTTTTAACACAGGTTTGACTGTAATTGGAAATTTAGCTTTAATTTAAGTATCAAAATTCAAGAGAAAAACCAGAATTGCCTTGTCAGACTGAGTTATTGTGCATGTTAAAAATGACTACTGGTGGTATATCTGTTATCATGGCTTTAAACACGCCTTAACATCTTTGACATCAGGGATTGTCCCGTAAGTCAGAAGACTGTCAGGGAGTTGACCCGTATTACGGGCCATATTACAATAGAAGTAAACCACCTGTTAGAACTTAATGGTACAAATATGCTTTACATCTTGTCATATTATCTGTTAGTTTATCTGGGATGGTACCAGCTATGCAGAAGTATCAGTTCCTGGTAAATACAGACATAAGACCTGCGGTTTGTGCGGAAACTTCAACGGCTACCCGCAGGATGATTTACGAACCAAATCAGGGGAGATAACAAGGTCACCAGCTTTGTTCGGAAATAGTTGGAAGGTAAGTATATTATATTTGAAGCTAACAATGGTGATAATCATCATTTCTTTTATGCTCCATGAAGAAATATTTGAGATATGAGTTTAATATGGTAGAGATGAGGTGACATAAGTTAATCTTGCATATCAGACTGGCGTTTCTGTTACTTTTTCCCATGCCAGAAATTTCCTCTGACATGGGGGGGGGGGTGGTGCCAGATGAGTTGGTTGCTATTTAGGTGCATTTTATGAATAAACCACATTAAAATGATGCCATTTCAGCATATTCAAGAATGAAACTCATGTGTAATTTTATTTAATTTTATGTTAACAAGTGAGAAACTAGGTTTTATTGGTGTGATAAAATCCATGTCACCCACAATATATAGCTGGCCAAACTGTTTAAAGCATATGTCTTAATTTCCTTGATTCTCTAAATTTGAAAATATTTTCTCTTTATTCCTTTTAAAAATTACTTCACAATGACTACAAACTTGAATTACTTTTGCTCTCATAGCTGTTGAACGGCATAGGTCTTTTTCACAGGATTCAATGAAAACAGCCCAACATTGCAGTTATTATACATATAAGGCATAAAATAATAAGATTTTTGTGTGTCTGAGAATATGCTATCAATCACATATCGCTGTGAGAAAAAACCCACAATTTCTCTGGCACTTTCTGCCCATGAAAATATTGCATGTTTGCCTCTTGTTAATGTGATATGTAGCATATCCACTCAAAACAAACAAATATCCGCCTTATATTATCATAATGTAAGGGCGAACTTTCTTTAATGTGTACTTTGTTAATCTATCTGTGATTTAAGAAGCATAGTCTTAGTTAATAATGACATCATGAAAGCCAAAATATCGTGAATAAATTTCAATTCAAGGAAATAAATTTTGGATACCTGTATTCAGTCTAATGTTTGCTTTCTTTTTATATCATATAGGCATCTGAGCAGAGGACATCTAGATGTGAAGATGCCACAGATACAGATCCCTGCGTCACAGCTGGTTTCCGTAGACGTAGACAGGCTACATCCATGTGTGAAATCATACGGGTAAGTCTAGATCATACAGGCCATAATTACGGGATGGCTCTCTGTGACACCAGTCTTTGGGGACGTGTTTTGCTGTCTGAGAAGACCATCTTTAAAAATTGATGGGATGTGTTATAAGTCTTTCAATAGCAATGATGGAATGTATTTACACATGTGATACAAATGTGATATGATCATGTAATATATTTGAATTATTGTTTTAAAATTTCTTGTTCTGAAATATATTGATATTTTATTTACTTAATATTATATTATCAAGACTTTTGATGAATAACTCCCTTTTAGCACAGATTTTGTGTTGTAACAATCTCAGCACAACCACTGTAGATCAACAACCTTTTGCAAGACAAAAATTTACTACACAGAGATAACATTCATGACACTTTTATTATGCTTCCTGAAAGGAAGAGCATATAGTCACCACTTTGTCCATCCATCCTGATGTCTGTCTGTCCATTTTTCTTGGCCAGAACTTAACTCTGAAACCACAAAAGGTATCAACAACAAACTTTGTAGGTAGACAGATCTCATTAAGTAGAAGTGCAGTGCATAAGAATCTTTACTCTGCCTTGCCTTATTTTGGAGTTATTGCCATTTGTTAATGTTTACATTGTGATCTTGGTCAGGACATAACTCTAAAACTATAAGAGGTGTCAACAAGAAACTAAATTGTAGGTAGATAGATATCATTGAGTAGAAGTGCAGTGCAAAAGAACCATAACTCTGCCTTGCCTTTTGTTTGAATTACTGGCCTTTGTTAATTTTTATGCCCCCACAATGTGGGAGCATATAGCGTTGCACTTGTCCGTCCGTCCGTCCGTTCGTCAGTCCGTCCGTACGTCCCGAAATCTTGTGAACGCAACTCCTCTTAAACCGGATGGCAGATTTTGCTTAAACTTACAGGGATGAACAACCTTAATGTGTAGATGGTAGTTAAGGAAGGAATTTTTGCTGCGACCAAATTTAACAGAATTATGGCCCTTTGTTGATTTTTTCACTAGATACTATGTAGAAATTTTGTGAACGCAACTCCTTTTAAACCGGATGGCAGATTTTGCTTAAACTTACAGGGATGAACAACCTTAATGTGTAGATGGTAGTAAAGGAAGGAATTTTTGCTGCGACCAAATTTTACAGAATTATGGCCCTTTGTTGATTTTTTCACTATATACTATGTAGAAATTTTGTGAATGCAACTCCTCTTAAACTGTAGAAATTTTGTGAATGCAACTCCTCTTAAACCGGATGGCAGATTTTGCTTAAACTTCCAGGGATGAACAACCTTAATGTGTAGATGGTAGTAAAGGAAGGAATTTTTGCTGCGACCAAATTTAACAGAATTATGGCCCTTTGTTGATTTTTTCACTCTATACTATGTAGAAATTTTGTGAACGCAACTCCTCTTAAACCGGGTGGCAGATTTTGCTTAAACTTACAGGGATGAACAACCTTAATGTGTAGATGGTAGTAAAGGAAGGAATTTTCGCTGCGACCCAATTTTACAGAATTATGGCCCTTTGTTGATTTTTTCACTTTATACTATGTAGAAATTTTGTGAACGCAACTCCTCTTAAACCGGATGGCAGATTTTGCTTAAACTTCCAGGGATTAACAACCTTAATGTGTAGATCGTAGTAAAGGAAGGATTTTTTGCTGCGACCAAATTTAACAGAATTATGGCCCTTTGTTGATTTTTAGTTTTCAACTTGTGGCACATGTAGTCCAAAAAATATTTGACCTAGAGTCATAAGATTGACAGAACAGTGGCGTGTGGGGGCATCAGTGTCCTATGGACACATTTCTAGTTACACTTTGAACTTTGTCCGAGACATAACTTTAAAACTTTAAAAGGAATCAACAAGAAACTTTGTATGTGAATAGTTCTCATTAAAACTGTAACTCTGTCTTGCCTGGTATTAGAGTTATTGCCCTTTTTTATTTTTATACTGTGAACTTTGTCAGGGACATATCTCTAAAGCTGCAAGATATATCAACAAGAAGAAGTCTCTCTGTGTCCAAAACCTGTTTGGGGAGCATCACCCGGTTTAACCGGCTCTTGTCTTAGTTTCTTAAGTTACCATGTATCTATTGAACTTTTAGATATAACCACTGTGATGTTTAATCTCTCTACAGAAATTATATCTATTTTCTATCGTGATTATTTCTCTTACATTTTTTCTAGACTTTTTAAAATAAAATTATTATAAATCTATACAGATAACTATACAAAATCTCTTTTGAACTTGCAGACGGAAAATTTCCGACCTTGTCACAGTGTTGTCAGACTGGATCCGTATTTTGCATCTTGTGTGTATGATTTATGTGCTTGTGTAAACCAGTCTGCTTGTCTGTGTGACATTTTGACCTCCTATTCTAAAGAGTGTGCAAAAGCTGGAGTGAGGTTACAGTGGCGGTCAGATTCATTGTGTGGTAAGAGAGATAGAAATATTTCGTTACAATAGTTTCATTAATCGTCATAAACAAATAAATGCTTGTGATTTAAGGTAGTCTTACAGTAATGCTTTCCCGCCAAAAAAATTCTAACATCCGCCACCGTACGTATCATAATAAATCTGTCATTTCCGTAACGTTACTTTTCACAATCTTCGGTATTCAATAATTTTTAACTGTTTATAACCTGAATTTAGTACATAGCGATAAAGGAGGAGTGATTGTAAATTATTTAATGTCTAAGATCTCGAAAAAATAATATCCCGGAAATAACTGATAAGCTATGATATTGGCCAATGTTAAGATTTTTTTGGCGGGAAAGCATTACAATAAGACTACCTTAAGACAAACTTAAACAAAGCAAGTCTCTGAAATTTAGCTCAAAGCAACTACAGCATTATTTAAGAATTTGAACATATAAATTAAAATTCAAACGATTGGAAATCAATATAAGAAACAGCCAATGAGAGAAATCTGTTTAACCATTATTGCTTTGTGTCCATTTATGTAATGGATTTGCCCATTCTTTTAATTTGTAGAAGTTCATTAAAGAATTTAAAGGAATTAAATATCAAAATATATGAAAATTGATTTACTGGTGGCAAAGGCTGATCTGTTTTTGTTCAAGCAGTAAAATGGTTAAGATTTGTTTCTTGAATTTCATTTATTCTCATATTTTTCTAGATTCGGTTGTTAAAAGTCCCTTTCATTCTCAGGTATTAAACCTGTCTTACAGAACAGAACATAATTTTGCTTTTACTGAGAATGAATGTATCTTTAACTTATCAGAAACATATTTTTGTTACATTTCAGCAATGAACTGTGAAACAGAAAATGGTTTTATGTTTGATGATTGTGGACCAGTGTGTCATAGGTCATGTGATAATTGGAACAGCCCACTGGGTAACCTCACAGCCAATTGTTTTAAGCCGTGTGTTGCAGGGTGCCAGTGCTCAGCTGACAAAGTTGTACATCAGGGAAAATGTATTAGCATAAGAGACTGTCCAAATTTTGAAACTTAGTATAAATTTGTGTCTAGTATGTTTAGTTATGGTAATCTTAATTTTTCAGTTTATATGTTTCAACTTTGTTTTTTTTCATTATGGTAGACTGTTTTACAAGTCATTTGTATAATATAAGTGTTGTTTCTAGTTGGTATTTGACTGTTTTTTTAAGCTTAAAGACCCCTGTTTTATCAGTCAACTCCTGATAATGTTTATTTGTCTTCATTTTTACAAAATACAATGAATAGACTCAGATGCCTATTTGTGCCTTGACATTATGCATTCTGTTTATATAAACATACCATTTCATGATTTTTTTCTGACATCACTGCTATGAAATACATGTATGTACATTACATAACAACTTACTTACTGGTGTTCACAAACAGATGAATTAGGCATCTTAAATTGCATTTGGGTGGGTAAAAAGGCAAGATTTAAGCATTTAATCATTCAAGCGCCTTTGGCCTATGACAGCTGTTCATATTGTTCTATAAACAACATTATTTATACTTTAAATGATTCACTCAAGAAAGCATGGTCTGTCCAAAATATGTTTCCGAATAAACAAGAGATGTTAGAACGTGTGTGCATTTGACTGACTTTTTTTCTTAATTATCTTTGTAACCTCTGCACTTATCTAAAGGAAAAGTCAATCAAACGCACCTGGAGGATATGTAATTCATGGGACTAAATATGTCATTTTAAGTCCCAGGTATTTCTTAGAAGCATACACAATACCATTTCTTGAAGATTACTCAGTCTCTGGTCAATATTGCCAGTTATTGTCCCCGTCTTCGAAGAAAAAAGTGGGATATAGAAATAGGCTCCGTCTGTCTGCCTTTCCGTCCGTCACACTTTTGTGTCCAGTCCATAACTTTGTCATTTATCAAAAGAATTTTAAATAACTTGACACAAATGTTTGTTATGATAAGACGATGTGTCATGCGCAACAACCAGATCCCTACCTCCATAGTCAAGGTTGCACTTGCTCATTCAAGGTCAACATTGTCTATTTGAGGGTATATGTCGTGTCCGGTCTATAACTTTCTTATCTTTGAAGGTATTTTGTAAATACTTGCCGCAATTGTTCACAACAATGAGACAATGTGTCATACCCAACAATCTGTCACCTACTTCCAAGGTCAAGGTCACACTTGGAGGTCAAAGATTAACATAGTCTGTTATAGGGTATATTTTGTGTTCGGTCCATTACTTTTTCATATATCAAAGGATTTTGAAAATACTTGGCACGATAATAAGATGATGTGTCATGCGCAACACCTGCATCCCTACCTCCAAGGTCAAGGTCACACTTAGAGGTAAAAAATTAACATAGCCTTATAGTGTATATATTGTGTAGATCTAGAACTTCTTCATAGTTCAAGGGATTTTGAAATAACTTGGCACAAATAGTCACAATAATAAGACAATATGTCAAGTACAACACCTGCACCCCTACCTCCAAGGTCAAGGTCACACTTAGAGGTCAAAGGTTAACAGAGTCTGTTATACGGTATTTGTGTCCTGTCCATTACTTCTTCATAGATCAAGCAATTTTGAAAATACTTGACACAAATAGTCACAATGATAAGATGATATGTCATGTGTTACACCTGTATCCCTACCTCCAAGGTCAAGGTCACACTTAGAGGTCAAAGATTTACTTAGTCTGTTATAGGGTATATTTTGTGTCCAGTCAATAACTTTTTTATAGATCAAGGGATTTTAAAAATACAATGCACATATAATCACAATAATAAGACGATATGTCATGCACAACACCTGCACCCCTACCTCCATGGTCAAGGTCACACTTAGAGGTCAAAGCTTAACATTATAGATTTTTAAATTCAGTGTTTCATTTTATTTCTTTAATAAATTTATTGTTGCATTTGCAGATCTAGCATTGATCATTATTTTGGACTAAAAGTCCTGAGATCCATACCTCAATCTTTTGCAAAAGCACAATTTTATGCTTCATATAAAACTTCCCTAAGGCCGGGGACATTGGTAACTCTGTAACAAATTCTTGTAACTACATTTAATCAATACAATTTGTATATAGAAATATATCTTGTTCATAAATAGTGATGTAATAAATAAATTATGTATATTTCCAGTTGTTTTATTGTATTGGAGATGAAATTCTATGATACTTTATCTATCTCAACACAAAGATTATCACATATCTTTTCACAGAGATTATCTCAGAACAGAAATTATCTTATATCTCATCACATAGCTTATCTCATCTCAGTATAGTAATTATCTCATATCTCTTCACAGACATTGTCTCATATCTCTTCACGGAGATCATGTCTCAGTTAAGAAATTATCTCATTACAGAAATTATGTCATTACCGAGGTTATCTCATCACAGAAATTATGTCATCTTGTTACAGAGATTATCTCATCAAAGAGATTGTCTTGCATCTCAATACAGAAATTATCTCATGATTTCACAGGGGTTGTCTCATAATTATCTCTTCACAGAGATTATCTCATTACAGAGGTTGTCCCATTACAGAAATTATCTCATCTTGTAACAGACATTATCTTGCATATTCTTACAAAGATTATCTCATGTTTCATAAAAACTATTATCTTGTAAAGTAACTGTTTATGAAAACAGATTCATTCTTTAGAACTTTAGATGAATAATGGTGAGAAATGGCATGGGTCATGGTAGTATTTTTAGCTTGACTATTCAATAAAAATAAGTAGAGCTTTCCTAGTCACCCGAATGTCGGTGTGACCACCAATGTCATAATTCGGGTACCACCTCAAATATTTTAACTCGTCATGTAGGGCATGTAACTATGTGGGGAATGTCAGGTATGAGGGAAAGTCAGTGTTTGAGGGGAATGGCAGGTTCCTGAACCATAATGCACCAGTCAATTGTAACTTCATACCCCTACACCCATTTCATAGTGTTTCTTAAGGGGTTGTTTTTTTCTCAATTGTTTTGCCACCAAAATAGTTGGAAATAATCCATAGTCGCCATTAAATGACTGAGTGGGAATATTTCCATATGACTGTCCTTTTTTTCAGCATAAAAATACCTTTCAAACCAAATCAATTTTCTGAGTATTCAGAACATGAAACCCATTTCTTCAAGGTTTAAAATGTTTGTAGTTTACAGAACCATACAAAATGGCGGAATAAATTGGTAAAACGGCATGATATATTGGAGAAAGAGAAAAAATGAAAAGTAAAAAAGGAGAAAATTGTAACAATTTTAATTTGTCATGACATCATTAAAACACATACAGTATCATAAATTTATGAAGACACATTATATGTATTAAGTATTGTATAAAACAAAAACAAACAAAAAACTCAAAACAACATTTCCTAAAATAGAAATAAATCAGTATCTATTCAAACATTTTTACACTGCTGAACTACTCTACATAAATTATACTTCTATATCCATTCTTTTTTTGTAAAACAAGTATTTTACTGCTAAAAGAAGTCATTAACTTTTTTTGGGGGCTTTACAGTTTTATATATATTACCTATAACTTTTGTTACATAGTAACCTTGTACTTATTTAAATAAGGAGCATAAATTAAAAAAAATCATAAACAATATCACTAAATAAATGCAAACAGTTTACTTCTTCAATTCCAAAGGGTAATTTTGCCACATTTTGCCCACTATTTTGTTACTAATGCCAACAAATCCAAACAAAATGTACAAAGACCTTTGACAATAATTCATCCTGGCAATAATTGGGCCAAATCCATTAAGGAACTCTCTAAGCTCAAATTCAAATCTCTGGTATTTGATTGGTTAAAATAAACCTAACAGAATGTACACTGTCCAATTAAAATCCTGAAAATTGAGACAAAATTATTTTATAAATATATATAATCTTGAGGCCAATTGTAGACTTTTAACAATGCAATATTGATTGTAGATTTTAAAATACCTGACTTTTCTATCATGCACCTATATTATATATAAGTAGACATTTTGTAGATCTTGTACTGACTAAGCATTTTCTTGACTGAATATAACATATTATAAAATGCAGACAACTTAAATATAGTAAAAATCATTTGCAATATAAAAAGGGGGCTTAACTTAGTACAAGACACAACAATTTAACTTTAAGTTTTCTAGGTACTACAAACTAAGTTATACTGAATTTTTGCTCAATTACCTAAATATTACTTACATTAAAACAATTTTCCTCCAATATAATTTTTATTGAAATATCTTAAAAAAGAAAATACCGGTTCATGCAAATTCATTTTTGTTCTAATATCAATTAAGTTTGATTATAACATTTTCAACAATCTCAGTAGCATATAACAATAAAGAAAATGAAAAAAAAATCTTTCATCATTCTTGGTGTGAAATTTATGAGTTGCTTTTAAAAAGTTAATAAAAATTCTACCCTGCTACTGCTAATATTTTGTAATAGACTATTCCTCCTTTGAATTTGGAACAGTCCATTTTAAGTTTTAAAAGGTTTTTAATGTAGAAAAATAATGAAAATTGATTAGCAAACTTTATAAAACCTTGTGATACTACAGGAAGAAGCAGGTTGACCAATCAAGATGTTCACAGTGACATTGGTCCATTATTATGGCTGCTAGCTCACTAAGGGTTAAAGGTCAAAAAGATTTAATGATCAAGCTAAAAATAAGTGAAAATAGACCTGATAACTATGTGAAATAATTCGTAATCTTTGGATAATGTAACTGAATGAGTAAAATTTCCTGCCCTCCTTGTAAAATGCTGGAGAATCAATACTCTGGACAACTTTGGTCCAACAGGCACTTAACAATTTGAAATACTGCCCAAAGCAAATTAACAATTTGAAATACTGCCCAAAGCAATTTTATTTAAAGATGCTATATAAAAACCTGTTGTTTTATTTGTCATGCTTTTCTTAAGCCTTCTTAAGGCATATCCTAATTTATATAATGAACTTTACTCTGAAATTGTATTTGTCCATGGTTGATAAAGTGAGCATCCAACAAAAGGTAAAAAGTCATATCAGACTATGTGGAAATATATCCTAGACTGGCTTATTTTGTATTGGGTTTTATGTCGCACAAACACAGTATAGGTCATATGGTGACATTCCAGCTTTACTGATGGGGGAAGAACTCGGGTACCCTCAATGCATTAATTCAGGCATGAGTGGACACCTTAGTTAAACCACCAAAGTTCAGTAGCTAGCTGGATAGCTTCCTCACATGAAGAAAACAAAGATGCTGTGCAGCTAAAATCTACAGCAGTGGGAGGCAAGTTGTTTGAAGTCAATGACCTAACTACTCGGTCACGGACACCCTTAAGCCTAGCTCTACTTGTACTATGGTGACATTGTCAAAAACTATTACAACTTACATCCAAACTGTTAACTAAACAATTAAAATTTTTAAAGTTACTAAAAGTAAATAATTAAATGTAGCTACATGTATTAATTAAGAAAATAGGTGGCACTTAAAATTTTTTTATCTTAAATTAAGGCTAGGATGATTATTAATGTATATTGTATATTATTAGTTAAAAAGATTTTTCATCGGTTATTTGGCCTGGTTTAAATGACTTTATTTCGCTTATATCCATACTTGATCTGCCAAGCAAGGTTTGCATACCAAACAATCATTAATTAATTTTATACAGATAATCTGTCCAAAATATTTTATAACAAATTTTTAAAACAAAACCATACTTTTATCTAAGGAAAAATTAAAATTGCACTACCATTACAGCAGCTATGTACATAGATTATATAAATGCTGTGATTATCCAATGAAAATTAATCATATACTTCGTGCAGTTTTATAAAAAAAATTTTTTTTTAAATGTATCGTCCAAACAAGAAAATTATTGTTCAAATATTAAACAGGACTATGCATACAGTATTGATAACAGCTAGACAACTGAACAAGTTGACACCCACAGAAAAAATACAAATATATACTATTACATGTAAAGCGATAAGATATATGCACTTGATTTTTTTCACGAGCACCTACTGTTAAGTAATTACTACATGCCGTAAACACATGGTGGTATGAACTATAAATACATGACTGACTAGTTAAGCCCTTCAACATTTAAATAACAAATGCTCAATGGCACATGACTTGATCTGGAGCACATAATATTTGAAAATCCTAGCTGATATATATAAATGCTCATATCAACCAATATGTATAACTCTAAAAGGCCTAGCAAATACATAAATCATGCATTAAACAAAATATGTTAATATTGCCTATAATCTAATGAAGGTATTTGGTACAAGAGGTGGTTACTAAAAACAAAAGGAGGGAATTTAAATGTAAAGCTATCGTGTAAAAATATATGTGCTCAGTCAAAAGTTTAAGCTAACTTATATGTGATAAAAATACTTCTAAAAGTTAAGTGACCTTGAGCATATTTGACTGCAATATCAGGGTTAGTCTTTATTGAGGAATAACCACAAAACTACAGTAACTTACAAAATAAAGAAGAAAGACTTACAACAGTTTTGCAGTCAATCCCCAAATATGTATATACCTTAACTATATTTACAAAATGATTAAAATAAAAACATGAATTTAAAACAATTTAAAATTAAAATTACTTGCAGTTAAAAAAATAATAAGAAAACATCTTTGGTAAATATTCAAAGATCAAGAACAAAATAAATATAAAATAACAGAAAACAGGAGTTAACAAAATTATAAAAGGAAAAAAAGACTTTTCTTTTCTTCAACAATATGAAATGATTTATCTATAACAGCAGATTGAAGAGTAAATTAAAATACTGATCTCTAAACTTGCCTGGAGTTTTTTTACTGACCAGGTAGTGATTTACACTGTAGCATTTCAAGTAAAATTTATGCCCTGTTGTTGTTCTGAAAATATTCAAATTTGTTACAAAATTTAAACAACTAGTCTCAAGATAAAGCTCAACCATTGGCCTATTTCAATCTCTGAAAATACAGCTAAGCCATTGGCCAATTTCGAATCTTTGAAAACTACAGCTCAGCCATTGGCCAATTTCAAATCTTTGAAAACTACAGCTCAGCCATTTACCAATTTCAAATCTTTGAAAAATAAAGCTCAACCATTGGCCAATTTCAAATCTTTGAAAAATAAAGCTCAACCATTGGCCAATTTCAAATCTTTGAAAAATAAAGCTCAACCATTGGCCAATTTCAAATCTCTGAAAAATAAAGCTCAACCATTGGCCAATTTAAATTCTCAGAAAAATAAAGCTCAACCATTGGCTTATTTTAAATCTCTGAAAATAAAGCTAACTTATTGGTCTCAAAATTCTCAAATTCATATTTAATGTAAAAGTGACTTGTAAAATAGTATTCATATAACATTGTTAAAAAACCAACAATTTTGAAAAAATGTACATTTCCAGTGTTTACAGTTTTAAGCAAATTGGCTTTTCATTTAGAAAAGCTGAAGCCGTTTTTATTTTTCTCTTCTAAACAACAGGAAATGTCCATTGCAACATTATTCATTAATACATTATACATGAACATGTATAAAACAAAGTGGCAAGATTATCAGAAACAAATATAAGTTCACTTTAAGTGAAGTTTACAAATAAACAGTCGAGTGAAACTAATGTCTTAAACAAGCATGTACATATTAATCAGTAAATACTTTTGATTTGTCAAAGAATCTCAATACTTCAACAACAACAAAATTGTAATCTGGTTTATTCCTAACTTTGAAAAAATGAAAAACAAAAAATAGAAACACAAGTCCTGCTTCCAGTTGTTGGAATAAAAGGTGCAAATCTGATTACAAATTTGAATATGAGGTCAAAAGTTATCATAAGAAACTCCAAATACATGTACATGGATAAAATAAAATTGCTTTAGATTTTTCAATCAAACAGTTATTATTATATATATATTGTACAATTTCATTTAATCTTATTTCACATACTACATGCATCTAATATTTAACTATTTTGAACAAAATTGAAGCCAAGACATAATTTTTATAATGAATTTCATTAAAATTTTCTATGTCAAACAAGTGCTTTACAGTGGGCTAAACTAACTTAAATTGACCATAGAATGTAGAAAAAAATCCACTTAAATCCACTGTAAATACAGAACAAATCTACCTAAATCCACTGTAAATATAGAACAAATCAACTTAAATCCACTGTTAATAAAGCAAAAAATCCACTTAAATCCACTGTAAATACAGAACAAATCTACCTAAATCCACTGTAAATATAGAACAAATCCATTTAAATCCACTGTTAATAAAGCAAAATATCCACTTAAATCCACTGTAAATATAGAAAATTTCACTGTATATATTATGAACAAAGGTTTATAACCGTCATGTACTTCAATATCACCATAACTAATGAGTATTAAGGCCATTAAACCTTTCAATAAGAAAACAAACAAAAAATAAATAAACAAAAAATATTGAAATGGCTCTAAATGGCAGCTTTATAGCTTCTCCTATGAGTTGTCCAAGACATTAAGGTATAAATACAATCCTAATACATAATACATGTACTCCCTTATGTTTAACCTCCTAGCCAGCTTAATACTTGTCCATCATTAAACAGGAGCACTTCCCACACTTGAGAGTAAAACTTTTTTTTAAATCCACATATATACTGTACACATACATGATGGAAGAGTTTAATTTCAGTGTCTTTTTTGATAAAATGCTCTATAAATGAACATAAAGCTTACAGCATAGAAAACAATAATTTTAAAAACAATAGATCTTAATGAAGAACAATGAGAGGATATCTTATGAGTGTGGAATCCATATTGAACTTAATGAATGAGTTGAATGAAACAGTATGCAGCCAGACTTTGGCAATTCTATTATATTCTATTTATCACATACCTTGACAATATGAAGGAAACAAACAGATTAACCTTGCCACAATAAACTAGTCGCACATGTGTGATTAGGCTTTTTAAATAAGAAGCATGAAAAATAGTTCCCAAGTAAATATCATAATTGATAAAAGGTTTTTACATATCTAACGATATAAAGCCCAGTTTATTTTGTTAACATTATAAAAATGTTATATCAAATCAAAACTACTCCAGTCTTATAAAAGGGTCAATGCAGAAACTGCAACTTTTAAGTCAAAATAAGGACCCTTGTCTTATAAGTGGTCTGACTTATAGATGGGTAAATACTGTTATTTTTATGAATGGTTTCGTCCAGACTTAAAGATGGACAAGTTCATTTTAGGTATATGTGTGGTTAGGATTAAAAAGCGTTGCCATGCATATATCATTATATAAACATGAGACCTGTTTACAGTATATTCACTAGATTATGCAATGTAGAGGTGAATATTATGACTAAATTAAGTATAAAATACACACATTTGATATCAACTTGAGAAATTCATATCTCAACAAAGAACACTATTCACCTGCTGAACCCTATACGTGTGCCACCAGCTTTCATGTTGAAACATTTTATATTTCAGTGATATCATATGTAAGTTTGGAAGTTGTTCAGCACCAGTATACAGACTGTTCAAATAGACTGAATGCATGTAAGCACGTTGGCTGCATTCTGAGCTGATGGCATATGCTTTGCAGCTTCAGTGACACATTGTAAAGGTTTATAATAATTTCCATAAAAATGGGAAATAATTAAATGCTCAATAAAATGCTGAAGTGTCGAGCCAAGCCATGAAACTGACATTTTTTTTCTCAATATTCTAAGGTTCACATTTTTGTAACTCATTGCTAGGGCAAGCAGCAAGTGCTAACTCTTTCAAAAGGAATGAAATTTCACTCTCTAACTGCATGTCATAACTTCAAATTAAGCAACTTTTAATGACAGTATGACCTATGAGTGACAGTTCTTTGACAAAATATATCAAGCTTAGGTTCACACACTGTCAAAAATTACACGACGGCTTAGCCTCCGAATAAAAGTGATGAGTTTGGCACTAAATTCATCAAGTCAAGCATGAAACGAAAACTCAGATATTTAAGCCACGGACCAGCGATGATTCTAGAATTATATCAAAGTCGTTGAGTGTGTCTAGAATGTGTATGATGAAAGTTATGAGGTCATTGTCACGCATGAATGATTTCTCCTCGTACATTTGTGCTGTTACTATATTCTTGGCAATCATTGGAAGCCATTTTTGTAGGGTGTGGTCTCTGAAATAAAAAAATAACAGAATTTTATACATTAAGAAAATCAGTAAAAAAAAACAACAACAAAAAAATGCTTTCTTTGATTTTCAAAGTTTTGTCTTCTTCAGATAAAAATCACATTTTGTTTTTTTTTTGTTTTTTTTTTACACGTTACGAACGATCTTGGTGTTTCCAACACTGATTTTATCATTTATGCCTTGTTCTCATATTTTCGGGGGTTCTCATATTTTCGTGGCGTCATTTCCGGTCACGAATGACAGATTGTGCGTTTGATTGGACGCTCCAAAAAGCAGTCAAGTTTTCGCTGACACTTATTTCTATCAATTACTACCGTTAAATAAATGTTAAATGTCAAAAGATTTTCATGTTCTCTGTCAATGTCATTTCAATTATAATTATTTATTTTCTCATTTTTATACGTTATTTTCAACTACACAGCAACAAAAAAGAACCAAACAAGAATGTGTTTGTTAAACACAAATGCCCCCGGCTCAGATTCTTGTCAGTAGCAATACTTCATAAATGTTTACCCATTCACTCAGTTATGGACAGAAAAATCACCAAAAAAATTGTAAACACAAGTTTTATAGCTTGACACTTTGTCAAGCTATAAAACTTGTGTTTACAATTTTTTTTGTAATTGTGAAAAATATAAGTTGCCAAGTCATTGCTCTGACTTGTGAAGTTGAAAAATATTCAACTTCATGCAAGTTATCTTCCTACCAAATACGAAATACATCTGTCATTAAATAAAGGCTGTATGGGCAAAAGTGTAAAAATCTATTTTTAGCACTTGTGACCTTGACCCAACTGACCCCTTACTCCATCCAAAGGAAGAATACCATGCAAGTTATCTTCCTACCAAATATGAAATACAACTGTCAATAAATAAAAGCTGTATGGGCAAAAGTGTAAAAATCTATTTTTAGCACAAGTGACCCTGACCCACTGATCCCTACCCCAATCAAAAGGATGAATACCATGCAAGTTATCTTCCTACCAAATATAAAATATATCTGGCACTTAATAAAAGCAGTATGAGCAAATGTGTAAAAATCTATTTTTAGCACTGGTGACCTTGACCCAACTGACCACTAACTCCATCAAAGTTTACGTTTCTATCAATTATAAATAACATCTGTCTATAGAATAAGGTCACAATACACCTGTAAAAATGTAAAAATCTATTTTTAACATTGGTGACCTTGACATTGGTAACATTGACCTTGACCCAAATGACCCCATACTACACCCAAAGAAGGAGGTGTTTGTATTAAACTAAGACATCAACTGAAAAATAAAGGCTGTATGAGCAAAAAGGTTTATATTTATTTTTTTAAACCAGTGACCTTGACCTTGACCCTAGAGACCGCTTACTCTAAAAAAAATTAGAGGACCATCAAAGGTATCCACCTACTAAATATGAAAGGTATCAGTAAAGAAATTAAGCAATTAGGAGAAATTTAAGATAAACCCAACTTGCCGAAATAGGTTAACCAGACAAGGCCCTATTTTCAAAGTGAAAAAAGGGAAATAACTGGGAAATATGGATGACACAGTTATATAACTTAACAATATCAAGTGCTTTGTATTGATAAGTAAGTGTGGAAATTATAAAACCATTAGTATAGATAGAACTTAAGATATTTCCAACTTTCCAACCATTATTCATTTTCTAAGTGCTGAAAAGGGCAATAACTTGGTAAATATGAAAGCCAGAGTTATGAAACTTGCCCAGATCGTGTACTTTGTATTGATTAGTAAGTGTGTAAACTTAGAAGCCATTGGTACAGGTAGAACTTAAGAAAAATCCAACTTGCCGTTCTAGGTTAACCTCGTACGGATAGACGGACAGACAGACGGACGGACGGACAGTTCAATCACTATATGCCCGGGGGCATAAAAACGTATCTTTGCCTAAAAATTCATCACCGCGACTTATGCCTAACTTAAACCAATGTCCCGAAATATATTGAGTGCAGTATAGAATTCAATCGCGTGCAACGTAACTACCGAAACGAGGCCATCCAATCAAAATCCCCGAAAATATGAGACAGCTTCCGAGCGACACAGACTACCGATAGTGAAAGTAAAAAGATTAGGATTTATTATTGAAATAGTTTATTTTTCGTATTTTTAACGGTTCCTTTTTTGTTTGTCATAGTTTTAACTTACTGTTGATGTTTTTTGTCTTCCACTTACTATTAATTTAAAAACGGTGGCTTAAATTTAAAATGTTAACCCCCCGAAAATACGGGTCAACGGCATACTATGTATTTTTAAAGAAAAATCCTTTTTTTTCTAACATTTGGTATTGCTATGAAACTTCTCTCCAAGTTTAAAAACTTTGCCATGGTTTCCTTTTCTAAACTTAAATATTTCTATCGCTGTTAAAAGAAAATGTTAAAAGAAACTGAAATATTTCCACATATCAACTTTCTAAGTTTAAATATTTCCTTGAAATACTGTATTTTCAGGGGGAAAAAAAGATCAGCAAGATGAAATATGTGAAGAAAGAATCAATAGTATAATTTATACAGTGGGATGGTTTTGCTTGAAAAATAATAATTATTGTTTACTATGCATTTTAATGAAAATATGATATTAACAGATTCAAGAAGTTGAACTGACTGTATTCTTCATCAATAAATACAACAGTGAACATTTGCATTACAAGATTTTGGCATTTACTGTTTAAATCTTTACATAAAATACAAAGAAAGAGCATTCATTTACCTGACAGCAACACAAATAAAGATCTGTAATTTCCCATCTTTACCCACAGATTCTGCGGCATTGTTTATTTTGGTGAGTAAATTACAAAACATCCAGAACCCTGCCCTGTCAATGTCAGATGATGGCCGACGAATTTCTCCTTCCAATGTTGCTTCCAGGTGTGTCTTTACCTTTTCTAGAACATAAAATAGATTTTTCTAGAATATGAAATAGATTTTCTAGAATATGAAATAGATTTTCTAGAATATAAAATAGATTTTCTAGAATATAAAATAGATTTTCTAGAATATAAAATATTTTTTTTAAAATATAAAATAAATTTTCTAGAACATAAAAAAAAGATTTTCTAGAATGAAAAATAGATTTTCTAGGACATAAAAAAAAAATTTAATAGATTTTCAAGAATATAAATTTACTAAACATAAAGCAAGTTTACTAAACCTTAATACAGATTTTCTGGAACAAAAAAAAAAGATTTTCTTTAGCTCTGTGTGTGCATGTCACAAAACAAGCCTAAGAATAAGCACCCGAGTAAAACACTTTCCGTAAGCTAGATGGATAACCAAAATGAATCACTTGTCTGTGGTCAGAAAATGCTTAAACTTATTGTATGTAAGGAATGTACGAGGGGTGATCCAAAAATTCATGGACAATGTGTGTATCTCCATAACGTGACGTCCTACCGAGGTGAACTCTTTGGATATTATTAATCAATGCTTTTTTAATAAATTGACCAAATTTTAAAACACCAATTGCATTTTTTATCTATATATGACAACATCAAAACATTAAGTATCAAAATCGCGGCGCAGCTTACTTTTTCTCTGTGATGTTAACGTTTTCATCTCATTTAAACACATGTAAAACCTGTGCAAACAAAGAAAATTGCGGGAAACGTTATAATAACGTTGTTTTGATGTGTATGACGTCATTCTGTCAGTATCAGAAGACATTTTGAAGTTGCGGTTATTTTACGCTCGTGCTTTTAAGAACAGGTGCTAAAAACAGCCTTGTTACCCAGGTTAAAGAAAGAGTTGAGAGGGAGACGTTTTGACAAACTGGACGAGTTGAGAGGAGCCACCCAATGCATACTGTCATCATTCAGCTAGGAATGGTATGAGAGTACATTTAGAGACTGGGTCCGCCGCCATGAAAAAATGTGTGCGGGTTAAAAGGGAATACTTTGAAAAGTTATAAGGCAAAACGGTAATGTAGATTACTTCCTATGATAGCATAACGTCGTTTGTGACGTCGTGAGCTGCGCCGCGTTTTGTCATGTCTATGTATATAAACTGGTGCAGAATCTTTAATTCTTGTACAATCTTTACAATATTTTGAGAAATTGTCGACATATGCTCACTTAATAAGATACTTGAATTTCATGTGATTTGCTTTATCACTTTTTGTTTTATGCAGGGTGTCCACGAATTTTTGGATCACCCCTCGTAGATTCCCTTTTGCCACCATTATAAAGTATTGACAGAGCCTGCATGTCAATTAATTCTGACCTGATGTTATACTGTTGGCTTGTACAATATCAAAATATTGAGTATCATACCTGAATTCTTATTTTCAATTTGAAATTTATCACAAGAAATCTTTACCAAAAAATTGTATGCTAAATCAAACAACAAAGTCATTAATAAGTACCTGAAGCACCCACACCAAATGGGTCATAATTCTTTTTTATATTTGTATAAAGATGAAGAAACATGAAAACAAACAACCAACTTTTTAAGAAAGGCATGACAAATGTTTTATATTCTGTCTGATTTGAGGTCATACAAATGCATAACTGACAATTATTATATCATTGCAAATGTTAAAATCGGACTTCCTTCACATAAAATTATAAATTTTCATATTTATATTTGAGCAGAAGATGAACAATGCTTAATAAACATACCCAGATAGTCCCAAATGTAGAATTTGTTCCGGAAGATTCTTGCAGATCTGAACCCATACAAGAAAATATGTTCTATACATGGTACCAGTCCCCTCTCACCACACAACAGGTAGGTCAGGTTACCTCTCTAAAATATACATGTTAAAGTAATTAAACAACCAAACAAAGTTTAAAACAAATCTAAACAAAGTCAATATTGTTGGTTTAAAATAGATTTATTTTAGCTCAAATGTAATGAAAGCTTTAATAGACCTTATTTGGACCACCTTCTAGTCTGCTTCCGGGGAGTAACTACTACTGGTGTAATATGAAGAAACATGGTCATCAACCAATTAAGGGTCAAATCCATGATCCCTATGTTTAGATGCAGACAACTTAACCACTAGGTCACTGCTCCCTTTCATTTTTGTTTCTAATCTTTTCTAATCTTTGTTTGTTAGTTTGGTTTTACAGTCCACCAACAATGTATAGGTCATATGGCGCCAAAACAGAAAAGATGATTTGATTAACCTTAGGTGTTACAAACTTGAAAGCAACACCAAGGGTCAAAACCATCTCACCTGCTTGAGCTAAGACTTCAGTTATTCAAAACCAATTTAGTCACTTCTTACGATGTATGTATAAATAATCATGTAGGGATTCTGCTTTCAATTAAATACCTTTGTAACAGGTGTTATAATGCTATACTGATGATATTTTATTATCATTCCAATAAATAAAGAAACAATAACTCCCACTATTAAGACCATTTTTCTTCAGCTTAGTGGAGTTCTAATGTATATCCTTATTTGGCAGAATAAAAAAGATGGAAACAAATGCTTTAGACCCGTTCAGATAAATTTCCTTTGTTCGCTTTTACCATCGTTTTATTTTCTTCAGATTTTTTCCATTCTTATAAAAATAAGGAGTAAGGAGTGAAGTAGTTTACCTCTTTCTCTGGTTTATAGTAATGTTTAATGAGACCATTTACAGCATGACCTAACATTTCCTGTATATCTGGTATGGTAAATCCTCCTGTAACAACAAAAATACTAGTTATAAAAATTTCCGTATATAAACAGTGGTTTGTTTAGTTATAAAAAATTCCGTATATAAATGGTTGTTTTTTTGGTTATAAAGATTTCCGTATATAAATGGTTGTTTAGTTATAAAAATTTCCGTATATATATGGTGGTTTGTTTAGTTATAAAGATTTCTGTATATAAACAGTGGTTTGTTTAATTTTAAAGATTTCCGTATATAAATGGTTGTTTGTTTAGTTATAAAGATAGTTAAAAAGATTTTCATATATAAATGGTTGTTTGTTTAGTTATAAAAATTTCCGTATATAAACAGTGGTTTGTTTATTTATAAAGACAGTTAAAAAGATTTCCATATATAAACGGATGTTTGTTCAATTATGAAGAAAGATTCTTTGTTTAGTTTTAAAGATTTCCATATACTGTATGTGTAGAAATATTCGCGGGCTTCAAATTTTCGCGGTCTTCGCGGTGACATTCGATCCGCGAATTCATGTTTAGCGCGAATATTTCTACACCAATAATTTCTTAATAGTCATTTTTTCGCGCTTCTATAGAACAAAGTGTCAGAGTGTGATATGCTTTCACACTTATTATTTAAATGTTTACTGAGTAATTGTGTTTTGTTTTCTAAGTTATTCATCATTTAAAATCGTTTATGTTTGTGTTTTTTTTTGTATTGTTTTTTGAGAAAAACCAAAACATGATCTGATCAGATGCGTTTATAACGCAAACTGTGAAAAATTTTGCACGTTTACGGGCATTCTTTTGTTTGCTATAATTTGTCCGCTAGACAATGTCTTTTTCTTTACAATAGCGTATTGTTGGACACCTGGTATTGAAAATAACTGTGAACTCCCACGATGATAAGAGTTATTTTCTTTATTTTTTAACCTGAGTGGTCAACGCGAATTCATGATTTTCGGCTGTCACCTCCGCGAATTCAAAATAGCGCGAATATTTGTATAGACCCCCAAAGTGGACCTTTCCGCGAAAATTTGCTTCCGCGAATTTAAATACACATACAGTATCAATTGTGGTTTTAGTTATAAAGATTTCTGTATGGAAAGGGTTGTTTGTTTAGTTATAAAGATTTCATTATATTAACAGTTGTTTGTTTACTTATAAAGATTTCAGTATATTAATGGTTGTTTGTTTAATTATAAAGATTTCAGTATATAAACAGTTGTTTGTTTACTTATAAAGATTTCAGTATATAATCGGATGTTTAGTTAAAATGATTTCCGTATATAAACGGTTGTTTGTTTAGATATAAAGATTTCAGTATATATGGGGTATTGATCAACAAAACTGATAACAGAGTACTCATAAAAAAAATCTTTATTCATTTTAATTGCTGACCCTCATTAAGCCTAGAACACACTGTGACACACACACATACCATTTAATTACCCTAAAGTTTGTTGCTGACACTTCCTGTAGGGTACATGATATGTATTGCATAAACTGTAATCTTACCTTGTTCCAAAGGTCTCCTTGGTGATACAGGTGACCTTGACCTCGGAGGAGTTCCGATGGCGGCTATAATGTCTAAAAATAGAAAGGTACATAAACTAATTTTGATACACCATAAACAAGCAATGTAATAACATACACAGAAAATCAAAGAGCAGATACAGATTCTAGCAAAAGCCATGATCAGTCCTGACAATAGAAAGTTCCTGATTTTTATAATATTTACCTCCCTTACCAAAAGTGGCAGCCATTTTGGGGGTCAATCTTCTATATACACTGATTTAATATAAAATAATGAATAAAAAATGTAAGAATTGGTGAAAAAAGCGACATTCTTCTATTTTGTGATCATGATTTCTGCAAGCCTCTAGAGGAACTGTACGGCTCTAACAGTGTAGAGACTTAAATCTGATCAAATTACCTTCAGTATTAGTGTTAGGTGGTAGTAGCTCTGCAACCAATAACCTTTCTATACTTCCATCATCTACACCTTTACCCAGCCATCTTCCACACGGAAACCTGCGATAAATATCATAGGTACAAAAATATAGAAAGATTTTCTTTGAAATCTGCATGTACAAATAACTCTGTCTGGCATTCATTGCATTCTGATACTGATAATGTTAGATAATTATTTCATGAAATATTTTACACTATTAGGAAGCAATTTCAGGAAAGTTTACAACATTGGAAAGTTTTACAATATTAGATATCTATTTCAGGAAAGGTTTACAATATAAGTAAATATAAGTGAATCACTGAGCAACCACATCTGTCACAGGAGTGATAAAATTACCAAAACCATCTCTATGACACAGGATTTTACGACGATTTGCTTATCACTATTTTTGAAGGTGAAAATTTTGCAAGAATGTTCTTCAAAGAGTAAAGAATCTGTATGGCAGATAAAAAAACTGTCTGACATTTGACCTTCAATGGTGATCTTGACCTTCACCTGGTACAACTTCTGCACATTGCGGTGAACATTTAAGGCAAGCTTTAAGAAAAATCCTTCAACACGTCTTGATTTTATAGTGCAGACACAAAATTGTCTGACATTTGACCTTCAAGGTTGATCTTGACCTTGAGTTGGCACAGCTTTTGCAAATTTCATTAGAGGCAAACTTCAAGAAAATCCCTCATAAGGTCTCTATTATATTGAGCAGACACAAAATTATCTGACATTGAGCAAGCACAAGGGTGGCTAAATTCTGCACATTGCCTTGTTCAGGTGGACATGTGGGTAATGCTTGAAGAAAAATAATTTTTAAAACTGACACATGAAGACTGGCCGACTAACAGCCTGTTGCCACAAAGTAATTCCTGTATAGCAGCCTCCTGTCCCCAAAAACATTAATGTTTTATATAATTATGATGACAGGCTATTATAAATGGATATTAAAAAATCTTACTTGTATGTATGTCCAGAAATTTCATTTCTAATAAGAACATATTCTATCAGCCACTTGGGTGTCAGACCGCTGTTGTCATGTCCAAGACGTAATGTGGTCAATACTCCAAGATTCTTGTGCTGAAGTTTTCAATGATTTGATAAAAATTTACTTATGTATACAGAAAACACCTGTTTATTACATAAAATATTGTCCGATTTCTTTTTACATGATACAGCTTTGACTGATGGAGGTGCCCATCTGAACATTATTTCAGGCACAAACGGGCACCTGAGTAGAACCACCGACGTTCTGTAAGCTACCTGGATAGCTTTCTCACATGTAGAATAATCAATGCTTGCGGGGCTCAAACCTACAGCGGTGAGGGGACTCAGGTAAGTGGTTTGAAGCAAAATTGGTCGCGAACGCCGCTATGTTGAATAGTAATGTACATTTTTTTAAAACAGAACAATTTAAGACCTAAATCCTGCAAAACTTCAGTCATTTCATTAATAAATCTATACTTTATCCACTTTGTGTTTCATAAACTAAATTCAAACATGGTGGTGGCTTAACCAATGGGCAACATGTCAGACACTTAATCTAAGGATTGCTGGCTGCCTCAATTCAAACCTGTCAAGGCCAAGAAACAATACATTATTTGCCTCATACTGATTTCATCAATGAGTTGATTTGATAGTGTGTCTATATACTTAACTAGTTTCCATAACAATTACACTAAAATAAATTCTGACAAACTTAACATTAAGTGTGGCCAAGTGGTTAATGCGTCTGACTAATAATGTAAGGATTTCTGGCTGTGTAGGTTCAAACCCTGTCAATGTCAAGCTGTTGTTTCTGTGAGCAAGAAACTTTACACTCATTGCTAAGCACGGGTTGGTTCCAGGAACGCATTCGAGAGTGTTTTTTAAGCTTAAAGCTTCTAACAAATTAGTATACACTAACATGAAATAAAAATTATCTTAGTACCTCTACGCAAAACTCTAGGACTCCTTTTGGTATTTCTATAATACCTGTTTCACCCATGTGACCAGCAAATGTGATCCAGGGATTGGCACTGGTAGTTGTGCAACCAAACTTCAGACTTGGGTATAACAACACACGGTATGGAACAACTAAAATTACAAATGATGGAAACTTGGAGTTAAACATTTACATTGTATATACACCAAATAATGTAAAGATCAGTATTTACAGCCCTACTTCGATAACAACCATGTTTTCTAATACAACACCAGTACTGGTTAGTTCCTGTAAGTATGAAAGCTTGGTTCAAATAAGTTATATAAGTTACAATCAAGGTCAAATAAATATGTCTATTTGTTTTACCTTTTTGTTCACAAATTAAAATGATTTTACCATAAATAACAAGTACATTACATTCAAAACAGTAGATTTAAATTAGAATACTTAATAACAGAACAGTTAAATAAACTAAAGTATTTCATAATTTGGAGAATAATTTTTACCAGTGTTAATGTATGCGTTGGTAAAGCAGAAATAGTCCATGGCGTTGAGTGACAGTAAATGATAGAGGAACTGTTCTCGTTCATCCTCACATCTCAGGAACGCATATCTCTTGTATAAACTCCTACAATATAAATATATTTATATCAAATTTCCATCAGTTTTCTGATGAAAGTACAGCCATTTTCAACAAGAGACCTTCACACATTAGGATCAATATTGCCTTATTCAACATCTTATATTGCTATAACCCTGAACATGCTGAATTTCTTAAATGGACTTGTCAATTTTCCATTTTTGGAACTGTCCATTATCAATGTTGGGAATATCAAGATAAAAATTTAAAGTTGGTCAGCCATTATTATAGAACTTGGTCAGACCGTAAGGATGGCCTGGTTCTATACTGGTGGCAAAGGTTAATAACTTTCGGTTCCAGCAGGTGAAGCATTAATAGTGAAATCACAAATGTGCACCGATGTATTCATATTCCATTTCTAACAAAACATATATTTAATCGCTTCTTTTATATTCTTTATGCATTTTACAGAAATGAAATTTCAATCATTTCCAATATAAACAACAAGTACTCAAGTCTGACAATATTTTCAAAACATAACGATACATTCAGTGTTTTTTAAAAACTAAATCTGTATAAATATTACCTGAGCAGGTAGGAATCTGAGAGGAGCTCTTTTAGGTGAGTGGACAACATTTTCTTCTCTAAAGACAGCCGGACCCACGCCCTGGCACAACCCACATCTGTCTTTATATCTGTCATCTCTTGTACTTTTCTGTGACAAAATAAAGAGAAATAGATGAAGTAAAATAAGAATTTAGTGAAAGACAATAATAAATTCAACCTGTCAGCTGTCACTACTATAACAAGGCTGAACACACTTCTCAAATATGAGGAATAGATTAGGATAAATTACCTGAAACTCATCAGATTTAAATTCCCCCCAAGGGTAGAAGTTTGGGCCAGATACCTACATGTCAAGTATCTACGATAACAGATATTGGTCAATAAATGACGATATAAATGACAAAATATCAAAGACATTATGTCACTGTATTGGTCAGATGGCTTCTTTTCCAGCTTTAACTGGTTGAGGAAGACCTCAAATGCCCTTCTGTGCATTATTTCAGGCACAAGCTGGCACCTAAATAGAACCACCAACATTTCATAAGCTAGCTGGAAAGATTCCTCACATTAAAGAATCAAAAGGCCCTGGTGTGGTTAGGCAAGTGGTTTTCGACTTTATGACAATAATAAAACAATCATTACGTAATGATAAAAACTGAAAATACGAGGACATTTTTTTTATTGTATTGTTCATACCTCATGTCACAGGCTAATGTTTGAGGTAGAGGTTTAAGGACTGGAAGCTCTATGTTACCACGACTACCAGTGCGGCGGTGCCCACGTTTCACAGTTTTCTCCCCTTCTGTCAATGCCATGGAAGATAAATCTGTTTTGGGAAGAACATAGCTTTAATTTTATATAAACCATGTATAAATCAACAATTATCAATATTGCTTACCAACATTAACAGGTCATATATCACTCAATATAATCTTAAGGTAGTCTTACTGTAACGCTTTCCCGCCAAAAAAAATGTAACAAATGCCAATATCATAGCAATCGGTTATTTCCAAAAGGTTTTTTTTTTTTCAAAATCTTGGGCATTAGATTATTTACAATCACTCATCTTTTATTGCTATGTAGTAAATTCCAGTTACAAATGGTTAAAAATTATTGAATACTGAAGATTGCAAAAAAAGAACATTCCGGAAATGACTGATATATTATGATATTGGCCGATGTAAGAAGTTTTTTGGCCGGAAAGCATTGCAGTAAGACTACCTTAATATAAACTACCTTCCTATGTCTCAAATCTAGAACAGTTTTCCTTTCTTCTTCCCTGGTAACCCTCAACCTGCTGAATTGTAGAAATGGAATTGTCCAGCTTCCGAATCCATTTTTAGAATAGTCGATTATTAATTTTAGAGATATCAAGATGAAAATTCAAGTTAATAAGCTAAAAGCATAGATCCGGGTGAAATTGCACGGACATGAAGACTTTTCTGGCTCAACACTGGTGGCAAAGGCTTATTTTGTCAACTTAATGCAATAACTGGTTAACTCCTATTAAATTTAGAATGACTAAACCCGTTACTGCACTAACGTGATGTAATCAGTTTTGGTTGCAGCAGGTTTAAGGTTAACAAAATTCTAGTTTCAACAGTACTGGTAAATACATACTTCTAGTACATTTCAGTTTTTTTTTAAACTTTTTATGTTACATGTACAACAATAATGATAATTGCGGCCAGACACTTTCCTTCATACAATAAGTTTATTTCCTTCAAATTATATCTAGTATTCCACTTAAAAAAAAAATGCAAAAAATAACCATCTCAAGCAATCCAAATCTATTTAAGCTGATGCAGTATTAAGTCAAGTAAATATGTAAAAAAATTCAACCACAAACACTCTTGTAATAACATTACAAATTACAACAATTAAAGCAATATTTTCCAGTCTTTAATCTTTTGATGCAAACACTCTTGCATATCACAAAATGTCCAATGTCTTTCACATAAAAAACATCATCAGGAATAATCCTATCTTTCATGTAAGGATGTTGGGTGAAATTAAATACAGTTATAAGTGAGGTGGGTGTTAACAATTTATATAAGGTTGCATGCATACTTTTCACAATCAAAAATTATATTTATAAAAACATTGTATATTAAATTTTGTTTGTTTGGTTTTACAGTGCACCAACACAGTATTATAAGGTCATATGACGCCGAAACGGGTAATCTCCCGTGTTACTATCTTCAAAACAACACTAGGGGTCAACAGCTGGATCTAAGACATGATTAGACTCCAGTTATTTAATCAATCCCATTTAGTTGCCTCTTACAATCACACAGAGAAAAATGGTGGCTGCAATTCTGATCCCTGAACCATTACAGGCAACCCCACAGTCACAAGGGGACATTGCATGACACATTAATTTAAATATTCAACAAAACTGATGTTTAAACATGTATGACCATATCATCAGTTGACTATGATTGAAAAAGTGTTAATGTACCGAAAAAAACTGAAGACATTTGGGACATCTGACCTTTGACCTACTAACCAACTTTACAGTTATGATTATTGTAGGTCAGGTGAAATCAGTATTTAAAATGTAAAGCTATAAATACGAAAACTTCTTTCGGCAGTAAGTTTCTGCATCAAGTAATCAGTACAAAAGTAATGTGACCTTGACCTTTAACCTTCAAACAATATCAATATTGTGAAGCCCCAAATGACCTTTGATGAACATTCTAAAGTATTGCAGTTTGAATTATTTTTTCATCATTAACATTCCCAACTGTCTCTGACCCAGATACAAGAGTCAATTTACAAAATATACTGTCAAGATTGCTATACACAAAAACAAAACATAAAACCAGGAAAAAATACATAAGAGAGGAAAAATTTACCCACTTGACTCAACTCAATAACTGTAACTATGCAGAAATAAAATTGAAAATGAAATCCATTTAAAGCCTGAATCAAAAGCAAAATCACTAATCTTTTCCTTCTCTGAATTTCTTGATACTTACATATTTGCCAGAATAACACCAACAAAATAATAAAAAATAAATCTGCACCTTCCGTTATTTCTTTGTACTTTCCTATATGTCTTATATTATATGCAAAATAAATCACATAACTAAGCGTACAAGGTGACTATGTATACCATGCATTATTACATATATACATGTACATTACGTACGTATACATCACCTACTTTGATATCTCTTACGTAGAATACACCATGCCAAAGCTGTTAGTAAAATACATCATACATTAAGTTTAGTTGTGATATATATACCGTAACCCTAATAATATATAACAAAACTGTACACATTGATTAATATCAACTAGTTACCTTAAAACATACATAGATTAGTATTGTTACTAATTAGGATGACATTGGTTATATGTTCACTCATTTCAAAACCTTGCCCCTGCAGTGTGTTTAACTGACTTGTTCTTAGAAATTACTTGGCATATGTTCATAGGACATGGATGCCCCTGCGGCATGGGCTATAAGATGATAAATAAGCGTTATTTCTTTATTATGGTGTGTATATCTAAGTTTCAAAGCAATGCAATCATGCATTATTGAATCTGGACCACATATGAATGTGAAGAGTACTGAAAATAAACATTAAGTTCAATCCCCTGCCATGACCTTGACCTTTGACCTAGGCCTTGGTTTAGCATGGAACTGGTCATCTACTAATGGGCAAATATCACTCATCCATAAAACATATTTGTATTATTAGGTAAATTACACTCCTACATTATGGGTTAATCACATTCATACATTGAACATAATTATGTAGTATTGAGTAAATCATAATCAGACACTTAACATATTGTAGAATTTGGTAAATTACACTCAGATATTTAACATACTTATTAAGTATTGGGTAAATAACACTTGTACATTGAACATATTGGGTTAATCACACTTGTACATACAACATATTGTAGTATTTGGTCAAACAAACTTGCACACTATTATAGGTAAATAACACTCATACATTTTACATTTTGTAGTATTGGTTTATCTGCACTTAGTAGATTGTACTGGGTAAACCACACTAGTAAATTCAAAGAATTATAATACAGGGTAAATCACACTTAGTCAGAAATATATTAGCCAAAATGCACCTCTCAATAATACTGACATGCTGGACTTCCGATACAGTGAAACCCTTCCACTAAAAACCTTAATGTGCATGTGACATTCAAATAAAATATAACATCTGATATAGAAATATATGCAAATCAAGCTTTGCGTTTGGTAAAGAAACCACTTATTAAAGAAAAGTTCCACTGTAAAGATTCAATATTTGCTATTTTCTTGTGAGAAGTATAATATATAAATGCAATGTTACTATTTAACAAATTTAAACCAAGCATAGGGGTATGACCTTCAAATACGAGATGCATTATTATATAGATTAAGGTTCTATGTTAGTTTCTTGCATTACACACCTAGTTAAACTATGTGTAATTAGCAATTGACCAGTAACACACACACTGCCAGTATATGTGTATTCAAAATATTGATTTATTTCTCTCATATGTCAATTTTAATACATTTAGATGCCTATCTGATAATTGTTCACTAATTAATGATTTTTTTCTCTCTTGCACACATGTTTTATCTATATCTAAATTTTTCTGAACAACACGCGTGTATGGCTGCGTGTGTGTGTTATTGACAAGCTTGCTACAGTACACGTGTGCCTGTCACTTACTGCACAAGGTAACATAGAGATCAGCAAATGAGTTTATGTCGAGAGATTTGCTCCTTCTCATCCCTTTGGGAACCAACACTATTACAAGCAAAAGGTACACAGTATAATATAAACAGGGGAACCAACACTTTACCATGGAGGTATAGTTATTGTAAAAGATGATTAAATCCCTATTTACCCTAAAAAGTGCCCCTGCTGTATCATGGCCAACCTATGTGATTATTTTAGTATAGTGCACATACAGAAATTCTATTGATGCAGGTTTTAAGTACATCATTTTTCTTTCTCTTGAATACTAGTATATAAATCATAGAATTCTACCGATTAAAAAGAAAATTTCTTGCAATGTTCTAGAGACCAAAAATCCCCCATCATTATCGTTAAGTATTAAATAAACATTTGTTTTAAAACTTAAACATCACTTACAATGCTGACAGACTTATGGAATAAGTTTTTCATATGTGTGCAATACTATACAATAATACACAGGCTGGACATCCTGAGCTTGTAGGGACATTTAAAGAAGAAAAGGTTGAATGAAAAGCAAAGCTAATGTACGAATGAACATGAGTACTCCAAAATGAGGCAGGTGATAATCTGTGGAATTTCTGCTCAGAGAAAACTACTTCTTGTTGACTTAATAACTTTGTAACAGTAAAGACTGTTGCTACATGAATTACAATAGTTGCATAACCATTGTCAACTTGGTTTGTTGGCATTAATGGATTTTTTAAGGCTTCAATTACAAATTTCAAAACTGAACAATTGTTTAGTACTTGTCTAAATACTAAATCTGGAACTTTTAAATTCAGTATATTTTCTTCCCTTTGAACTGAATATTATTGTTCAACAAATGAAAGTTGATACTTTAAAAAATCTTGTATTTAGAAAAATGGTTACTATTTTATGTAGCGAGAGATGGACTTTAAGTATAATAAGCCACACCTTTTTAACAAAATCATTTTGAAGAAAACTATGCCTCATGCTAAAGGTCTTTTTATGCAATGAATCTGCAGCAGCCTTTACATATGAGCCGCGTCATGACAAAACCAACATAATGGGTTTGCGACCAGCATGGATCCAGACCAGCCTGCGCATCCGCGCAGTCTGATCAGGATCCATGCTGTTCGCTTACCCTATTACGCTGTTTCCCTATTACAAGTAGAGAAACTGATAGCGAACAGCATGGATCCTGATCAGACTGCGCGGTTTTGTCATGGCGCGGGTCATATGTATTAATGGGATTTTAATTAAAAAATATCTGGTAGTAAGGCTGCATGGTTAACAGTTTAGAATATATTCATATTGCACAGATGTGTAGGCAACCCTGACTCTATGTTAGTTTTTTTTTCATTATCACAGTTTGCAAGTAACTCTTTTCTCCTGTACCTGTACAAAACATATTCTGATAGAAAGTACCATAATTTATTTCTAACCTAATAATATCATATCACAAAAAGACAAAAAAGCAACTTTATCGAAAATAAATCAGCACTTAAATATTGTGACTGGCAAAACGAAACTTTGGCAACATGGTGCAAAACAGTTCCAACTTATCCCTCCGCCTACTGGCAGCAACAGATTCTACCCCTGCAACCAGCATTTGCGACCAGCATGGATCAAGAGCAACCTGTGCATCCGCGCAGTCTGATCAGGATCCATGCAGTTCGCTATCAGTTTCTCTACTTGTAATAGGGTTTGTAAGCGAACAGCATGGATCCTGATCAGACTGCGCGAATGCGCAGGCTGGTCTGGATCCATGCTGGTCGCAAACATATGTTGGTTTTGTCATGACACGGCTCATTTGTGATTTTTTTCAACAGTTTTGCATCAAGCCGTCAAAATCACCATGATCTTTTTTCTTTGCACTGCTTGAAATAAAATGGAAGCAAACAACATTTTGGAAAACATAAATAACATACCAACATTAGTAAAAATCCATTCATAAAATCCCCGGTTGTTTCGGAGAAAAACCGCTGCAAGAGGCATGAAATGTACAGGAAACATTGTGCATAATCTACATGTAAATGCATCATTTTTTCTTGAACCCCTTTTTATTAAAACCATATCATTTCATTTTCGAGAAATTATCATCAAAACTTTTAATATTTCATATACAGGAACATGTTTCTTTTCTGCCATGTTATAATTTCATATCCAAGCAAAATGACCTCAATTCAAACTACCTTACATATTTTCAAAAATGAAATTTGCTACCATTTTATATTACCTAAGGAAAAAGACACATTCAGTTAATCTAATCACTTCTAGGCCTTTTAATACATCATCAGATCTGTCTATAACAACTGCCTCTCTTTAGAAAAGACACACTTTCTAATATCTTAATATCTAATTTTTCAATAACTCTATTTTTCTATGTTGTATACATTAAGTTTTCTTTGTTTTTATAAATCTTTTGTTTGTAGCTATATCCAAGTACATTTTGATAGAGGCTCATAGAGAAGACTGGGCTTGACTAACTATGTTGCCTCTTGAAATAAAGTCTTTATCATCTTTATAATTTTTCTTCTTTATTTATTCCCTTTTTTTTTCAAAAATTGAAAACAGTAGTTGGCAAGGATCCAAAATTAGCAACTTCAACAATGCAGCTACTGGGGCCTGCAAATTGTGTAAGGATTCTAGCAAAAGAGTAGTGGTCTAATAATAAGTTGGTCTATGTACCAACTCATTTCTTGTTTGTTAAATTGTTGTTGTAAATTGTCCATCTATGTACTTGTATAATTATATATCATATTGGAATATTCAATGATTTTTCCCCATTGTCCATTTCCTTCAAATACGAGATATGCAAATTGCTAACCTATACAACAAATAACTATTTCTTTGCAAAAACAATCCAATATCAGTAAAAAAAAAATTTACAAACATAAAATAAAATTCGATTCAGAGACAATAATTTTGAACACATATAATGTTAAATATTACAAAACCATAATTAAACCTTGCCTTTAATGAAAAAATATTAGACTCAAAAAAAGTGCACATTTATGTTTATAATCCAGTATTTCTGTAATTAAGTTCACAAACAGTTTTCATTCAAAAGTTAAGATTTAGAAATTATTGATTTCAATGAAATTTTACATATAGAAAGGTGATCAACATCATTTTAGTCCATTTAAATCTTGATATTTTTAACCTATCACTTTTAACAAATATATCTTTCACTTCATAGAGGCAAGTTTGAACAGTCCAAAACTGATTCAGTTCATATTTAAAATCTAAATGTGTATACTACAATGCCACTTGAATATTTGTTATCAAACACAAAAACTGAGTAACCCTTTCTTTACAGAAATCAAGCATGGAAATGAAACAATGAAAAGAGAGAGTGTTTCAACAATGAAAGATGAAGTGATGCTAACCGTGGCAATCCGGTTTATTACCTGGGGACAACAGGTTCGGGTCAACCTGTCTCCCAGTGTCACTGTTACCTTCCTCTATCTCTACATAGTTTTGAAGATGAGACCACAATGCTGACTTCCCCTGAAATATACAGTAAAATACCACTTTAAAACCATGCCACGAACAGGACCACACCACTTTTACGGCCATTTTTGTGATACAACTGCATCTTGTCATGATAATTATGTATTTTAAGTTTCATGTTTTAAAATGTTTGAATAATGGGCAACATTAAAGATTTTTGCATGACTACAACCCCAATGACCACACTGCAGCCATCATAATACCTCGACTTTTACTTCGAAACAGACCAGCTATTAAAATGACACAGTATTTAATGCACAAGAAGGCATTTGATCAAAGCAAAAATCATAGATATCAGCCCATAAATAAAGCATTTAAAGATATGACAAGCATAACCATAGAATGGCAAAATGTCAAACCATTCAAAAACTTTTGTCAAGTATAAATGTTTAATTTCCATAGCCAGATTTAGACTGGTACACTTTCACCCAAAAAAAACAATACTGATAAAAGATCATATCATGAAATTATCATGAATGGAACAAACCTTCTTAGTTTGAAGACCATGACTCCAGATTCTCTCTAACAGGTCACATAAACTTGCTATCAATGTGTTCTCCTCAACACCTGTAATGTTACCTTCACCATGACCTAATTCTACAGCCTCTTGTCCCATTTTCTCTACCAACATTCGCTTTGTCTGTAATATAATTCATTGAATGAGAATCTTTTTTATATTTGAGGTCTTGCGGGACTACAATTTAATCTATTTCTGGTTCAGTTGAGATCTTCTTGGGGGACAACAATTTGTCTCTGCTTGAGTGTAATGTTAAGACCACCAGCACTTAAAAAAACATGCATAAAGCTTCACTTAATAAATTGCAAGTGTATAGATGTGCAGATCCACAGGGGGGTTGAGGCATCAACATCCCCCACACCCGGATTTGTCAAGTCTTTTATTAAATGTTTCTAACAGAATATAACATCAAGTTTAGATATTTTCATTCTTTTCTAGTGAAAAACATGCAAATATTTGACTTATGTCCCTATTCTGGAAAACTAGTAAAATCCCAAAACTCCTCTGAAATACAATGTATGCATTAATTTTATACCCTTTGTCAAAATTACTTTATTTACCTTGAAGCAAACACAACAAAAGTATTGTTTCATTAAAATATTTTTAACCACTTTTAAAGTAAACAGTTTAATCAACAACAAGTACATTTAATTAAATGGTCTTAGGTAACAGTTGCAACAAATGGACTTAGCTAACAGTTTGATTACATCAAGTGCATATAACTAACAAATGGTCTTAAGTAACAGTATTATCAAGATAATGTGCATGTGAGGAATAAATGGTCTAAGGTTACAGTTCAATCAACATCAAGTGTATATAAGCAATAAATGGACTTAGCTAACAGTAGCTGATAATTTTAATCCACACCAAGTGCATGTAAGCAGCAAATAGTCTTTGCTTATGGTAACAAATGGTCTTAGCTAACAGTTTAATCAACATCAAGAACATTTAAGCAGCAAATGGTCTAAGCTAACAGTTTAATCAACATCAAGGGCATGTAAGCAACAAATGGTCTTTGCTTATGGTAACAACAAATGGTCTTAGCTTACAATTTAATCAACATCAAGTGAATTTAAGCAACAAATGGTCTTAGCTTACAGTATCATCATTATAAAGTGCATGTGAGCAACAACTTGTCTAAGCTTATGGTAGCAACAAATGGTCTTAGCTTATGGTAGCAACAAATGGTGCAACAAATGGTCTTAGCTTACAGTTTAATCAACATCTAGTGCATGTAAGAACTAATGGCCTAAGCTTAAGGTAGCAATTAAAGGACTTAACTGGCAGTTTAAACACATCAATATGTCATGAAATGCCTGACAAAGAACAAATGGACCTGTCAGTATCAGCAGGCAGAAGGGCAGAAAGTGTGCACCTGATATTTAGCTTTACTTTCATTTAATAATTTAAAATATGCAGTTGCATTACAATAATTGAATAAAATCTGACCTATATCTCTTTAATCCAAATTTTTGTGTTGGCTGAAAACCTCCCTTGTAAAAATATCACTGGCATACCAGTGGAATACCAATGGATTACAGAGGAAATCAGGAAAACCACTGGAATTCTAGTGGAATACTTTTTGGAACATAAATTCCAGCTGTATTCCACTGGAAACTTTGGAACTTTTCAGTATGGGGAAAAATGTTGTGTCCTTATATAGTCATACCTTGGTTTTACATTCTTTGAGCAAAGCTTCCACAAATTTCCAGTTGGTTTGAGCCATACCTCCTGCAGCCATTTCCGTCAGTCTCGGCTGTAATGACTTACTTCGCGCCTCTGCCATATATTTCTACAATGATTTATTTATACATCATCTCATTTATATGTTCTAATCGATACATATAACAGTACAACAGTTACTGTGCAAATTTGACTAAAAAAAGAATGGCTTTAAAACATTTATCACTGAAAACTGAACTAAAATTACTTGACACATTATAAATGAAAATATCAAAATAAATTTTGCAACCAAAATGTACAATAATATTGATCCATGTGTGAATATTATGGTCAAAAGCAAGGTGAAAAATGATTATATGGGACAAAAAACACACCATAATGTTTTGCAAAATAGTATTCTAGTAATAAATACCTTATCTATTCATCAATACTTGATGTATAAAATATTTTCATAATTGTAATAAGAAGCTACAACTTTCATTCAAAATTATTAAGAGCTTTGATTATTTACTGAAATCATTCGGGGGTTACATTTAAATGCACAAGATCAGAGAGTTCTACATGCTTATAAAGTCTACTGTAAAATTTGTTTCAATCCTTCAAATCTATCATTCAAAACAAAGGGAGGTAATTTTTTTCAAAATAAATGTATCCTTCAAAATTAATTCAAATCAAAGGGAGGTAATTTTTTCAGAATAAATGTATCTTATCTGAAAACAAAAGGAGGTAATTTTTCAGAATAAATTCATCTTTCAAATTTATAATTCAAATCAAAGGGAGGTAATTTTTTCAGAATAAATGTATCATTCAAAACAAAGGGAGGTAATTTTTTAAGGATAAATGTATCCTTCAAATTTATCATTCAAATCAAAGGGAGGTAATTTTTTAGAATAAATGTATCCTTCAAATTTATCATTCAAATCAAATGGAGGTAATTTTTCAGAATAATGTAACACGATGCAAAGGGCATGTTGAGGATAAGAAGAGATGGTCAAACTGAGAACATGCAATGCAAGTATGCAACTCTAAATTGCTCTTTATACCCTGAGAATTCAACTTAATATCTCTAGAAAAATAGCATTGAAAAATCTCTTGAAATAGCAATTAGAATGTCCAAATATTTCACAAAATCAATAAAGATATATTTCATCATTTGCTCAATCTTCATTTTAAGATATTCTTTATTTCTATAGTGAATCAAGATTATTTTCATTTAATTAAAACATACATATCCATAAAAAGATCAAATTTCTTTAAAGAACTACATTGTATATTAAATATTATTTTATTCAGAAACAATTTTGGTTGTACGTAAATAAAGAAAAATACACGTTTCGGACAAACTAAAATATTTGATGCAAATTTAAAGTGTTCTACAGTATTTAAAACTAGAATAACGATTCACTTTTCTATAAAGTTAAAAATGTCTCTTTTTCAAAAAGAACTGGTATAGCTAATAATTATCAAGCCATTAAAATGGATGCACTGTCTTGCTTTGCCACATATTTGTGCAAAAAGTGAGATATATATACTTTCATGGAGAATGATGCTGAAATACAAGAAAGGCAATGATTTCAGGCTGATATATTGACTGTGCAAGGCAACCTTTTTCTCTGATAATGTAATAATGTAGCTGGCAAAAGATTCAACAATATTGGCAACAAAATTCTACAGCTGAGTCAGACGACCTACTGTTGGCACAAATATTATAGCAGCAGATTTGGGTATCAAAAAAATATAATTAAATAATCCAGTTTTATCAATTCCCGTGAAATTTATTTGAAACCCTTTCTGTGTAAGTTTTTTATGAGCCCTAGAAGCGAAAATAATTGGTCTCTGTTATCAGGATAGAGTTCAGACAAAACCCTGCACGACCTCCCAGGCTTACATAATACTTATTGACTACTGCTTGATTTTTGTACAGTAATTCAAAAATCTCTTCAAAAGGGAAGCAATCCCTTAAATAACATCGATGTACAGAAGTTGTTCACCATGCATTACAGAAAATACTAAAAATAGCATCTTAAAGGGACTCCACTGGGTTTTTTTTATACATAGCAGGACTTGAAATATTTGCCCATTTGATGTAGGGCTCAACCAATACCTTGTGTGCAAATTTTGAGATCATTTTTTTTTTTTAAATGACCAAAAAATGAAAAGCGTTTTTTGCCCAAATCGAGCCATGAATCACACACAAACTCGATATTAATATAATATATACATCTTTATTTTCCTATGCAGTTATTTTTTAATTTAAAGTGTTTCACTTAATCTACGTAAGAATTTCAATTTTTTAGTTTTTTCGGATATGGCATATGGTTTTGCCACCCTTTGCACAGCATTGTAAAATTAACCTGGTATGCCAATATTGTCGAATCTACAACAACAATAGATGAAGGTAAGATAAAAACAACTACAAAAATACTTCAAAATCTCCTGTTAACATATTCTCTTCTTCTGAATCAGAGTCAGACTCGGAGCTCACATCCTCGGGATTGAAACTAAATGTGGCTCTAGTCATCTTTGAAAAATGTATTATATCACCATCAATAAACAAGAAGAAATGTTTCAAGGTCATATATCCTACAAGTCTAAAATATTTCTTTCTACACATCCCTGATTTTATATTACCGAAATTTAAAGCTGATATGAACCAATGGAAATCTCCTCAATTTATGACTTTGTCAACAAAATTAATGTATTAATGAATGTAAATTTGAGCAATTACTGACAAGTATATACCAATAACTAAGAAATTTATTATCACTTAATCATTACTTTTACAAATATATGGAATGTTCAGCTCAAATAATAATGTAGTAACATTTATGTTTTAGTACTTTTCATGGAATTTCTGGATCTAATGGTATTTCTATATTTAGATTAATACAATGGACATGTCCTGCTTTGAATTTGGAACAGTTCAAGAATTTTGACAGCAAGATGCTAAATTTAGAAAGCTAACAGTATAGAGCCTGGTCAGATTGCATGGAAGTGCAGGCTGGCCTGGCTATATACTGCATGGTGGCACAGTCTAATTTTTACCAACAATAGGGCTCTAACAATAAAATGTCTGAATAAAGTCAGTGATGACATAAACTCTTGAAATGATCGTAAATGTGTTCCTCTGATAAGCAGGTGAAAAGCTGACAAAAAGTTGCTCTATCTACATCTAGTTGTAAGATCCTTAAACATTTAAGCTGCCAAATTTATTAAATATACTTGCCAAGCTTCTTTTTTTTTTTTTTTAACTGTCCATTATCAATTTTTGGGATATGAAGATTTAAAGTTGATCAGCCAACAGTATAATAGAGCCTAGTGACAGATGGCATGGATGTACAAGCTGGCCTGGCTCTATACTTGTGGTGTTTGTTGGACTGTTTGTTTCATTTAACGCCTTTTCCCAACAGTATTTCAGTCATATAGGCGGGTAGTTTCCTAACCATCGTTCCTGGAGAGTTACACCAGTATTAGACTACCTTCCTCCGCGCTAAACTACCAAAGCATCTCCCGGGGATCGAACCCACGCCAGAGAGGTAACTGGATTAGAAGTCATCGACTCTAACCCCTTGACCACGGAGGCGGTCCTATACTGGTGGTAAAGGCAAATCAGATCTTACGGCAAAACATCAACAAGCTTGACAAGGTTCGTTTTTGTTTGTTTTTGTATCTGTATGAAACCTTTGAACTAATGGTTCTAAACATAATGTATTCAACATAACTAAAGTGATAAGTTACTTTGTTGTGGGTTCAGATTCATGACCTCATAGTCATACTCCATATTATGGTGATTCAATTTTTAACATAGTAAGTTATTTAATATTAAAGACACATTATGTTCTGACAGAAACTGGAAATGAAGATTCTTCTGCAAGAACCTTGAATCTGTAACTTAAAAGCATTTGTAATAATAAACATTATGAAATAAGATAGTAAAATTTGACATAAATATGAATAAATTCAAGCTTTAGTGAGGGTATTGCCAGATTTATACACTAATCAATTGTAACCAGGGGCACTACCCACCCCCTGGGAAGGAACCAAGGCCATCCAACCCCCTGGAAACTTCCAACCCCCTGGGAAGGAACCACCCACCCCCAGAGATGGGGGATAGCAGAGAAATTGAGCTAATCTTTTTACATTTCATCTGTCCCACCATTGCAGAATTGATAACATGGTTTTGTTTTATTGCTAAAATGGTCGGGGATATGTAAAGATCACATTTTAAGGTTTTAAGTGGGGATTTTAACATCAATGGCAAGGAATTTTAAACCATCTGAACTCTGCAGATGGCAAACAACCAAAATTTAACACCCCACTTCTAAGTAATGGCATCATGGTTACAATTGAATAATGCATTAAGCACAATGCTTTTCAATTTCCCACTGAAATTATTGAAATTCTGTTTCAAGTAAGTGTAAGAACTGTAATCATGGGTATAGAAGTTTATGACAAATTAAAATAATCTCATCATTAGCCTTTATGCTAATGTTATTGCTTTTAACTCAAGGCCTTTGTATATGAAAGGTTAGGTTAATAGTCATGCAGACTCATTTGAAGTCATTAGAATGTGACTTAGCTCCTCTATTGGTAGTTTGTTTCTTTGTCTTTCTTGTTTTTACCTTGTTTTTAAAACATTCATCAGTCATATCCCAGTGGTTGATACACCTAACCAGCTTTTCTGAATAACTGGCCAGTAATTACCAATTTCACTGCAAAAGACCGACTATTAATCCCGCAAGAATTCTGTATCATTGTCGAGGAGAAAATGACCATTAGACTCAGTCTTACATAAATTTTTGTTATGGAGAAATGAAACCTGTCCTCTAAGGATGAAACCAGCAATCAACAGATTACATATCCGATGCTCGCCCTATTGAGCATAGCTGGCGGACATTTAATGTAGATCCTTATTAGTTGACATTATTTTGGATAGAACCACAACTGGTCTATATGCTAGCTATATAGCTTTGACAATGTTTTATTTAATATGACAATGATACTGGAAAGGTGAACTTAAAATTAAATGGTGGTGAAACAACTAAAATGCCCACTCCATAATCTAGCAAATGACCTCTTTAGACTTACTACTTTCTACATTTCTGATATATCAGAAAAAACAAAAATAAAGGGCAGTAATTTGTTATTTGTTACATTTTTTGAAAACATTAATTTAATTCAGTGAAAAAGAATAATGAAAAAGTGCTTTTTAATTTTATTATTATTTTAAAGAAAAACCCCAGAGTTGTAAAATTTACAAAAAAAATCATGGATTTTGTTAGTGTTGCCATGGTTACAGTTCTTTAGAAACAAAAGATAGGATATAGTGGATGCAGGAAACTAAAAACTTACTAGCCAGGTTTGCTTAGCAACAGAACCTTCTAGTGACAACTTAAAGGGAAACAAAATGTCATTCATTAAATAATATGCAAACAACTCAAATATACAGTAACTCAAATAAATACAATAACTAGAAGCAAAACAATATATAAAACCATAAGTAACAACAAAAAAATCACATTAATGTACATGTATATTAAAACAACCATTAATCAGTTAATGATGAAATATAGAATGTAACATAATATGTCAGATTTTGTTAGAAATAAAAAAAACCCAAAAAACAAATGATGCCATATTTCAAAATTACACACAGTGAGGTGGTGTGTGGTTGGAAGACACTAATCGATTCTCATGAACACCACTAAATGTTGGCAGTCAAATTATCTGAATTTTCCGTAAGAAAAATTATGGAGACCAGATGAAATCTAAGTACATAAAAATTCAATGATTATTTGTTTTTAAAATGTTATTTCAATACAGTAATACATAACTTAATAACAAAGTTGGCTATATAACTAAAGCTTAATCTTGAATTCGGATATTTTGCCCTGGAGTACAAGAATGGCCATTTCTCAGTATCTTGACTAAAATTAAAATTTATGCTCTGGATACAAACTATGATTTTTAACTACTATATAAGAATACATGCCAAATACATGTTACTAAAGGAAGTGTAATGTACAATGTATAATTATAAACAACATGATTATCATGCATTTATTGTGTAATAATGATTTCTTCTTCCCAACTGAATTTTTTTTTTCAAAATGTTTCAAGCATAAAAAATGGCAAATAAAATAATGATAATAAAGAGTATTTTTTCACCCATTTGTGGCATGATTCACTTGAAGATTGTGCCCTTCAGCTTTATACGTACCCACTGTTCTTATCTTTAACTTCTTATACCCCTCACCCTCACACCCCTCCCCTTTTTTACATACCCTTTCCCTTTTTTAAATAAAACATTTAATTATTTTCAGAAACGTAAAATGATTTGTAATTCTTTTACATCACACTTCCCAATAACTATAGGAAAACAATTCACCCTGCAACAAAACATGATTTAAATAATGCCTTGGGAACTCCCTAATTCAACATTAAAATATATTCCTAACAATTCCGTACTCTCCTACCTAAGCAATACAAACAATACCTTTTCCAGCAAATTCAGTTCAAATGCTTTTTCATTGGGAAACAATCACATCCTTTGTTTCTCAGACGCCCAAAAAATTTTATAAGACCGAATTTTTGACAGGCTTCAAATGTTTATTTGGTTTTTAAACTTTTTTTCTGATTTTTATACCAATTTTAACACACAGTAACTGTTGGTCCTATCTTGGTGGTTCTTGGTGGTTCACCTACTTGCTTTCCTGGATAACTAACCAGTATAATTACCAATTTCCCTGAACATGGCAAACTACGTATCACACATGATTTCGGTATCAGCTGTACGAGGCAAAAGACTACTATACTCAATGTACAAGATAAAATGTCACAGAGAAATTCCGCCTTGCCCGAAGATCGAACCAGCTGCACTTGGATTACTTATCTAAGCAGGACGGACAAGACTTATAATATAATGGCGTTAATTTATATATGTAAGCAGCGAATAAATATTTGTCAATTAATAAAACTGTTAGTGACAGTCGAATGAGAAACAAATACAAATGTATATTGTTAAAACATTACGGGATGAAACAATGGGATAAGGAGAATGTTATCCAACATAAAAAGCTCCCATCATTCCCTGTGTAAAGCAGGGGAGCCTACCAACTACCCTGTACCCCACTAATACATTCTGTAAACATTACCATGATTAACTTTTCCACTTTCTTCGTACCCGGTTTATTCTTGTTATTCTACATTAAAACGGTTAAACAGTATATGTGTAATAACTGTACTGTGTAAACAAGCTACAATAACCACATTAAATTTTTTTTAAAAATCAATTTTCTAAGATCATGCATATAACAAGAGCTGTCCGTAAGACAGCGCGCTCGACTTTTTTATTGCTTGCCAATAAAAAAAGTTTTTGCAGTAAAAGGCAATACAAGAATCTCTGTATTTTTAAAGTGAACAATGGCCATGAGCATTAAGATATTTAGTGAAGAATTATTTTACTGAATTGTGTGATACCCTTGAACACTGCAGCAAAGTTTGAAATGTTTAAGTCAAAAGAGGGCTGGTAAGAAAGAAAAAAAAACTGAGCTGAGCCTTAAATAAATTTAATAGTATTAAACCCACTTTGAGAGAATAAGGTATTTTTACGTCACTCAGAACACCTTGGTAAATGACATAATAACATAATTTTTCAAGAAATCTATGCCAAGGAAGCAGTATATTTTTGTACAATCAGCATAATATATAGATTTGACTTAAAACAAATCCTTGACAGAGTTACCTTCTCTTGCGTACAGATGGGGGTAATGATGTGAAATAGCATTAAAAGTTTCAAAGCAATATCTCAAAGGGTTAAGGCAATAAGTGGATTTTACCCATATTCAATGTATTTTCTAAGTCAAAAAGGGGCATAATTCTGTCAAAAACCTTGACAGAGTTATGTCCTCTTGTCTGTTGATGAAGGTCGTGATGGTAAACAAGTATGGTCAGTTTCAAAGCAATACCTCCAATGGTTTTGAAATAAAGTGAGGTGGTACAAAAAACTTAACCAAGCTCAATACACTTTCTAAGTCAAAAAAGGGCCATAATTCTGTCAAAAACCTTGACAGAGTTATGTACTCTTGTCTGTAGATGGAGGTTATGATGGTGAACAAGTATGGTAAGTTTCAAAGCCATACTTGTAATACTTCTGAAATAAAGTGGGGTGGTACGAAAAACTTAACCAAGGTGTGACGCCAACGCCGACGCCGACGCCGACGCCGACGCCGGGGCGAGTAGGATAGCTCCCCTTTTCATAGAAAAGTCGAGCTAAAAATGGTCAATTAAAAAAAAATTGAAACTAATTCCATGTAACTGTATTAAACTCAAACCTTTCCAAAAAGGCTAACCAACACCTTAATGAATATTCAATTCAATTCAATTCAAACTGAACTATTTTTGATCATCATGGTTTCATTCACACCTACTGTTTTCATTTTCTTACGTAGCCATGCAAATTTCAAGCTTATATGTTAAAGGTAGTCACTATCGAGCTTCACCTCGGTGCCATGTTTCAGGACAGAAAAATAGCCATATTTCAGTACGGCAAAACAGCCATATTTCAGGACGACAAAATAGCCATATTTCACGACGGTAAATGGCCAATCTGGGTAGCACCACTAAATATCAGTCAGTTGCACAACTTACAGAGATAAGAATCAATCAACATCTCAGGCAGGATTTTAATGCACAGAGGTGAGAAGCAATTGACAAGAATTAAAATTATACCCAGTAACCCTTAAAACTGCTGAATTTCTAAAAATGGATTTGTCCACTTTCTATTTAGAAACAGTCCAATATAAATTATAGGAATTATCATTATGAAGTTTAAAAGTTGGTAAGCTAAAGAGTATAAAGCCTGGTCAGACTGGACAGAGGCTCAGACTGGCCTGGCTCTTTGCTGTTAGCACCGACTTTGAAGATCTGGTTCAGCAATTTATGGGTTAAGATTCAAAACATATATAATGTTGTAAATAATGTAAAACAGTTATTTTTATACTCATTTTCAGTGACACTATAATCTAGACAATATTTAAAGCCAAATGAAACAGCTAACTACATATATACACAATAAACAGAAACACACGGCTGAAGTCCCTTCTACATATCTTACTATCTATAGCGGAGCCTAAGTTGCAGAGAAAACTAAAATGTACTTTAAATTTTAACTGCTATAATGTTTTATTAACTTTTAGAGAATAAATTTTAATGTCAAATATTGATAAAACAAATATACGGCAAATAAATAGTAATAATAAATTTGCACTAACTTCATGTTCTCAATAGCTGTTTTCCTACACTGCTGACTTTTTAATTCTGAACTTTTTGTTAAATTTATCAATGTAAATGTTTTTATTTTTTAAAAATAACAAGATCATACAACCAAAAATTGGAAGGGAAAATTTCTGACCACAAATTAATATCAAAACAACAAAAGACAGCTGCCTTTCTTCTGAATTTTCATTAAAAAAATCTACCGAACCAAAGGTTATTCTAAACTAAAGCCCTGTGTCACTCAAATACGCCAACGATACATCCATAGCACATTATGACCACACGATACATAATACACAACGTTTACTGGCAAACGTCAAGACTCTCACCTCTCTTTGTCGTGAGTTGAGCTTCAAATGTTCCGACTGTTGTAATAGTCGGTCCTTTCTTCTCCATTTGGCACTGTCTTTCATCTTTGGCCTAAAATAAATAATTTTGCTTTAAACGTCTAGTCTAGCCCTAACCCTTACCCTCACTTGGCTAGATTAAGTTGCGGGAAGTGGGCTAAGAGTACATGTTGAAAGAGTATCGATGCTTTTCTCTTAACATGTATTTCCTCCCCTCGTCACCATTTTGAGAGTCGTTGATATTGCATCACATGCTCATGATAAATACATACATATGAATATCTTTTGCAATTCATGTCAGATTATAGATACTTTTTGATATTAGCACAATAATTATTTTTTTGTTCACATAATAAGGAAATTCACAACTCACCTAGGTTATCTGTTTCTTCATTTTTTCTTCATATTTTATATATATCAAAAATAAAACTTTATTCATCTAGTTTTAATTTCCCTTTTTTTCAGTCACACCAATATAATACATGTCACATGGTGACTTTTCAACTTCACTGCCATATTTTAAACACAATTGAGAACCTGAGTAGAACCACCAACTTTTCATATGCCAGCTGGACAGCATCCTAAAATTTAAGAATCAGAAGTTCCTGGCAAAATCCACTTTAATTTTAAGAATTAACACTGATATTATGATTATTAAAACAACATTATGTTACATACTTTAAATTGGCTTCTGAGTTGAGTATATTTTTGTCTAGTATTGGGAAGAAACCAAGCTCAATATTTGGTGGATCAGGACTCCCCTCTGGCAACTGTGGTTTCTTGGCTATATGATCTATGTATGAGGATCTTTTCTCTATCAGAATCTCTGAAAATACCAACAAAAAATTCATTAACTGAAATTGTATGATTATAATCCTATGATACATTATATTGGACTGGCCATTGTTAATATGCCCTCCTGTAAATATTAGACTGTTGAATGTTTATTTTCCCCTGTTGTGAAAGATATTGGGCTGTCAAATGTTTACCTGTCCTTGTTGTAAAAGATATAGGGCTGTCCATTGTTAATCTGCCCCTATTGTAAATATTGGACCATTGTTAATCTGGCCCTGATACATCAATATGATGAAATACAGAACTGTACAGTATAGTTTCTGGACAGATATCTATTCCAATGTTAGCTGACTCACCTGTAAAATTAAAATGCAATAACAATGAAATTTTTCATCCGCTTTGATCATTTAGTAAATTGTAATTTCATTGATATCCCATTATGTGTACATTTTATAGATTTTACAAAGCAAAAATAGATTAATAAGTTATAAAAATGCTATTTCACACTTGACAAAAGACATAAAGATTGACAATCTAATGGCTAAGAAAGAAAAGAAAATTACAAGAACAAATTTTCAACATGTTCGCTTACCAGAGTCTTTTATTCTTGAGCAATGAACATAGATATGAGATCTAGGCGCAGAAATATCTAAACCTTCTCGCAGTGACTTTACGCGGCTATGAAACACTTTCAGATTTAACTCCGACTCTTCCCAATTGGACAGGATCTTATTATCAATTAAGGTAGCAAACATCTGTGTCTCTAGAAACGGACTAAGAAAAGGCAAGTAAGTTTCAGGTTGATCACTGAGGAAAGACGCTTTATCAAAATTCTGCATCGACTCACGGTTACTCAACCAAGAGTCCATATCCTGTGAATTTAGTATCACAAATTCTTCATACCAACAAAACATCTGTACAAATCTGTTTAAAAATATTTCTCGAATCGAGTTATTAAACTTTAATTCTTCTAATTCTCGACTTGGCATCGATGCCAAGTCCTGAAACTTCTCTTTCGTCGTCTCCTCTTTGGCAATCTTCGTTGTTTGTTCTGAATCGTAATTCTGAAAATCTTTATTCCAAACTCCAGTTTTCTTCGCTATTGCCGATATCTTTGACCACGCTTCACTCTGCTGTAAGATTTCCATTTTTTCGAGACCAGGCGAACTCTGCGCCTTTTTCAGAACCGGTTCAGACGCAACACTAGTAAATTTATTACTAAGAGGTTTCCGTTTAGGACTAGAAATCACACTGTCAATGAATGTCTCTTTAAGCATTCGTTCTTTACTACTAACAATAGCCTGATAAAGTTCTTCTTTCAACTCCTGCTCAAAGGGAAATGAGGGCAGATCTTCAGGCACTTGTACGCTGTTGTTGTCAATATCAACAAAACACAAGTTTGCCTGAAAAAGAAACAATTAAAATGCTGTTTAAACACATATTGACTAAAATAAGAATATAGAAAAGTTTATCTGAACACAAAATAATTTCTAAACAGGGCAATTTTGTTTGTTTGTTTCTTATTTCATGTCAATTAAAATCCAAACATGACACTTTTCGTTTCCAATTTTAAATTTTTACAGATTCTATTTAGGCAAAGTTGCTTTTTTGAAAATAAATTTTATATGATTATTTCAATGCACATAACCATTATTGATGCATTTTGAGTTCTGAAAAAAAAAAATCATGTCACTACTCTTCAACATGTTCAAATCACTAGGCCCATTTAAAAACTGCCTCAAATTTTAGGAAACTGTTAACATTATCCAAAAAACAAGTACACATAGTCTTCCAGTCACTTAGACAAACATGATCTTATGTTCTGTGAAACAGCAATTGCTATGCTGTTTAGATGTTAGTAGGAATCCTAACTCGCTAAATGTTATGACGAAAGTATTTTGTAAGCCTATAATATTTTATCATAAAACATACAGAGTTGATGACAAACAGAAATATCAGCAAAACCCATGGATGCTTTCACAAAATACAGCCTCTAATAAGTGAAAGTAAATATTTTTCTATTTTTAGCCTAAATGACCTTGACGTAAACCTAAAGTCACAAAAAACAAGATGTTTTTTAACATTATCTGCTAATCAAATAATTATCTATGGCATCAGTCAAAAAGTGAAGGTGCTATGAGGGAAAAAGTTGAATGTGACATACGGACAAAAGTGCTAATAATTTGCTCCCCTACATAATTTTAGGGAGTAAATAAATACTTGCTAATGACACTACACAAACATTCATACTTCATTAGGAAGTTGTGGCTTAGAGGTATCTTCCTCCGCATGATGTAAGCCCATTATATACGGTACAGGCGCGTCCAGAAAATGTTGTAACGATGCTGGCAAGATTGGAACATACACATGTTGCCATGTGAACGGGAATATCAGCTCATTTATACTCTCTGCCACCAACATCAAACGATGGTAATCTGTAAACAATCAAAACATTTATGATAACAAGAAGCGCCGCAATGCGACGAAAACCAGGTTTTCAACGACCATGTTTTGATGTGACAGAAATCAATAGGTCAAAGTGCACTTAAGTTATTGAGTAGAAGCTGAAAATTCTATTGTAAGCAAATGACCTTGAACTTGCTCCCAGATATCTAAGTGGCAATCCAAAGCTGCCACTCAGCAATTTTGGTGTCAAAAGGTCAAAGCAAACTCAAGTTATAACATGAAAACTAAATACATTAACCTTGATCACAGACACCTGGGTAGCAATCCCAAGCTGCCTCTTGATATAAGCTACCCATTCATAAAGTTTGGTGTCAATAGGCCAAAGCAAACTCAAGTTATTGAGCGGAAACTGAATTTCTATTTTTAGTAACAGTGACCTTGACCTTAATCACAGACACCTGGGTAGCAATCCCAAGCTGCCTCTTAATATAAGCTACCAAAACACCAAGTTTGGTGTCAATAGGCCAAAGCAAACTCAAGTTATTGAGCGGAAACTGAATTTCTATTTTCAGTAACAGTGACCTTGACCTTGATCACAGACACCTGGGTAGCAATCCCAAGCTACCCCTTGATATAAGCTACCCATTCATCAAGTTTGGTGTCAATAGGCCAAAGCAAACTCAAGTTATTGAGCAGAAACTGTATTTCTATTTTTAGTAACAGTGACCTTGACCTTGATCACAGACATCTGGGTAGCAATCCCAAGCTGCCTCTTGATATAAGCTATCCATACACCAAGTTTGGTGTCAATAGGTCAAAGCAAACTCAAGTTATTGAGCAGAAACTGAATTTCTATTTTTAGTAACAGTGACCTTGACCTTGATCACAGACATCTGGGTAGCAATCCCAAGCTGCCTCTTGATATAAGGTATCCATACACCAAGTTTGGTGTCAATAGGTCAAAGCAAACTCAAGTTATTGAGCGGAAACTGAATTTCTATTTTTAGTAACAGTGACCTTGACCTTGGTCACAGACACCTGGGTAGCAATCCCAAGCTGCCTCTTGATATAAGCTATCCATACACCAAGTTTGGTGTCAATAGGCCAAAGCAAACTCAAGTTATGGAGCGGAAACTGAATTTCTATTTTTAGTAACAGTGACCTTGACCTTGATCACAGACATCTGGGTAGCAATCCCAAGCTTCGTCTTGATATAAGCTATCCATACATCAAGTTTGGTGTCAATAGGTCAAAGCAAACTCAAGTTATTGAGCAGAAACTGTATTTCTATTTTAAGTAACAGTGACCTTGACCTTGATCACAGACACCTGGGTAGCAATCCCAAGCTGCGTCTTGATATAAGCTATCCATACACCAAGTTTGGTGTCAATAGGTCAAAGCAAACTCAAGTTATTGAGCGGAAACTGAATTTCTATTTTTAGTAACAGTGACCGTGACCTTGATCACAGACACCTGGGTAGCAATCCCAAGCTGCCTCTTGATATAAGCTATACGTACACCAAGTTTGGTGTCAATAGGCCAAAGCAAACTCAAGTTATTGAGCGGAAACTGAATTTCTATTTTTAGTAACAGTGACCTTGATCACAGACACCTGGATAGCAATCCCAAGCTGCCTCTTGATATAAGCTACCTACACACCAAGTTTTGGTGTCAATAGGTCAAAGCAAACTCAAGTTATTGAGCGGAAACCAAAAGTTGACGCCTGCCCGCCCGCCCGCCCGCCCGCCGACTTCGGCATATACAATAACCCGGTTTTCGTTGAAAACCTGGTTAAAAATATGGCATATTGGTTAAGATTCAAAACATGATTTTCTTTAACCAACTGTACATGTATTAAGCAAATGGACAGTAACTTTCTGTCCGGGACTAAGTCCTGCCTGGCATTGATTTTGGGACTATCCATTCTCAATTTTGGTGATGTAAAGTTTAAGATGAAAATTTCGGTCAGCCAGCAGCATAGAGCATGGTCAGTCTGTACAAATATGCAGGCTGGCCTGGTTCTATACTAGTGGCAAAGGCTAATAACTTCTGGTTTCAAAAGGTTATAGGTTAACTACATGTAGATAGAACAATAGAATATGAAGTCCATGCCTACTCATTCTCATAATTGGTTTAAACATATTGATTTATAGTGTTTGCCAGGTGAATAACGGTCCAAGATATTGAAAGTACACTTAAGAAACAAAACAAATTGGGCACTGAGCTTTTGTTTCGCTTTTTTATTACGCGAAGATTTTATTTTATTTGGGTAAATTGGTCAAAATTATTGGGTAATTATGCAGATACGCTGCTTATCTGTAGCTCTGATCAATCACTTTTGAGTCCGCTTCCTAGAACCAACCAGTTCTGGTGTCATATGAAGAAACATGGTCGTAACCCAAGTAGGGCTCGAACCCATGAACTCTGGGTTGAGAGTCAGACATCTTAACCACTAGGCCATAGCTCCCCTCACATAATTACCCATAAGACATCAAAATCTGTTGAACTACAAATGACATGTTCTTAATTCAAGGCAGTATAAATCAAGTATATAAATTTATTGCAGTTAACGAACAAAAACAAAATAGTACCTGATGAGTAAAGGAGTATCTGGTGCTCAAGTAGAACGCTGGCGAACAGTTGCACCAGATGATCCAGACCTAATAACCGAACCAGATCCCAAAGTGAGAAATCAAACAATGGTAACTCACCGGTGCCTGAAATATACAAAACAACATTTGAGCCGTGCAAAACCATTATTATGGGTTTGCGACCAGCATGGATCCAGACAAGCCTGCGCATTCGTGCAGTCTGATCAGGATCCATGCTGTTCGCTATCACTTTCCCTACTTGTTATAGGGTTTGTAAGCAAACAGCATGGATCCTGATCAGACTGCACGGATGCACAGGCTGGTCTGGATCCATGCTGGTCGCAAACCCACTATGTTGGTTTTGTCGTGACGCGGCTCAAATTTTTACATTTCATGGTCATTTATATTGTTTCCTTTTTTCCTGATAATCTATAAATTTACAGATACATAATCATAATCACTTTCAAATCTTAATACTGTTAAAAAACACCACTTGATGTTCCCTGTAGTTGCATTGACAATTTTTAGCTTAAAGCATGGCATTGCTATTAAGAAATGTAGGAAATCTATTTTTAGCCTTTGTAACCTTGATCTTGTACATCCACTTAATGAAATAAAAAAAAAATTCAAAACAGTTTTGCATACTCCTGATATTAGAAATAGGACTTCAATGAAAACTTAACAAAAGCAATAGTTTCTTAAATTTGTTATTTCAAAACAAACTATCTTTAAAATTTGAATACTTTTAAATCGCAAGGTATTGCTTTCTGTCTACCAGTACTAAGTCTTTTATGAAACCTGATCGTATTTCTTTCTACTTGTTTTGCCTATGTTACTTGAATGTCACCAAGAACCAAACTGTATTCTCTGACTATATTTTATGTCTTTGTTATTTGTATGTCATCATGAATATCACCAAAAACCTGATATGTTAAGCCCCGGTCACATATTCACGGATAATGCCACGGAAGAGCTACGGTCTAATCGTTCACGGATTACTACGGAAATGTGAAATGTAAGGTTCCAGTACGGACACACAACGGGTATGAGTACGGAGTCCGACGGATTTTCCACCAAAAGCACCCGGAGAGACACGGATTGTAACAGACAATCACGGTTTGATACGGAATGACACGAATCAGGACGGACGCACTACGGATACACTACGGTCTGCTACGGTATAAGCACGGGTTAGTACGAATAAGTACGGTCTGATACGGGAGAAGAACGAATTGCCACGGATCTATACGGACCTAATACATCCGTCCACAACCTCTTGCATGCTCATTTTCAAAATGCCTCACAAGAAAAAACACCTAAGAAAACGAATTTGCAGATTCAAATGATTTTGTCGAAGAGGGATTCGGCCTAATCGCGTCCGACCCCCCGAGACACATCAAGATCCGAATAAAGTGAAATTTTCTTGAAGGACGCAGGATCCTCAACAAGTTTGGCCATGAGAGCCTCATACTAAACATGAAGGGGTCTTCGGAAAAGCCCATTTCTAGTCCACCATCTCCTCTGTTCTTCTCTTACCTGATTACATATTGACTAGTAATCATTAAATGAAAAAATGTTGATCTATACTGCTTCCTTCTCCTTTTAATTTAAAAAGTTTGCTGTTTATTTTAGAAATTACATTAATTATCGTGAATGTTTATGTTTAAAAAAATATGTAAAAAGATTGTTAATTAATTTTATTATCACTCAAGGGCCAGCGTCAGAGGCTTATGAGACACTTCGTTTTATTGTACATATTTAAACTCCAATATCAACGATCCAAATGTTTGTAATAATAAACATTAAAATGTTATTCTATTCTAAATAAATTGTATACGTATTAATAATTTTACCTCTGGTGCATGCCATCCAACACCGGAAACCACTACCCGCATTTGAGCCCATTTCAATATAAAGTTGCAGCCAGTAAATGGCAATTTCATTTATTGAATAGTGTTCTGTTTTTAACAAAGAAAGGTAAGTATTTTACCCTTGGAAAAAGGGAACAAATGAACTTAATTCCCATTAAAAACTTAAAACAGTGTGGACTGTACCAATTTCCGTCCGTTTCGTGTTGCACCGCAATAAACCGTATAAGACCGTGCTAATCCCTGTCTCTTTCCGTAGTACAACGTAAATTACGATCGTGGCTTTTTCCGTACAAGCCGTATTAATCCGTATTTAAAACCGTACTTTTTAAACGTAGGTTAAACCAACAAAATACCGTAGTTTTTCCCGTACCCAAAAACCATGGAAATCCTTAACAAGTTTGGGCTACGAAATCAGTACGGACTAGTACGGTTTCCGTACGGACCAGTACGTAATCATTAATGGTTACATAACGTGACTAGCAGGGATTACGCTAACGGTTGATTTTTCCGTAAGCAAATTTTTGTGGCATGTTCAAAAATTGTCAAGGAATCGCTAACGGATATACAAAGGACTACTAACGATTGATTACGGTTACAATACGGAAGAGCTACTGACTGGTACGGGTAGCTACGGATGATGCCGGAATTATTCCGTGGCTCTTCCGTGGGCGTATTCCGTGAATATGTGACCGGGGTATTACTTGAATGTAACCCACAACCTGACTGTATTATCTGACTATAGTCTATATCTATTTTACCTGACTGACAAACAAACTGATTGTATGTATGTTTATATTTCATAATATCACTTTAAATGTCACCAAGTTTGTGACAAAGTTAAGGTCTCTGCACCATAGTCAGTTCTTTCAGGGACTCCACTAAGGTTTTAAGACATGATAGGATTAAAAATAATTTTTCAAGATAAATGTTCCATTTGTTGTAGGTTTTGATCAGTAATTTTCAAAATTTTGTGCAAAATTTCAGATCAATTCGCTCACTCTGTTTTCCAACATAGTTATTCTGTGATAAATAACCTAAACTTGAAATATGTTACATTGTTTTTCATTCAAATTGGGCTTAGAATTTTAAATTTATTTCTGAATCAGTATCATTTCTTTATTATCTTTTAATATCTTGTGCATCCCAACACATTTATGTAAAAAATTCAAATTTTATGTTTATAGGCTTTTGGACCTCAGTGGAGTTCCTTTAAGTAATATATACAACAGTCGCACATAAAATGGCCATTCATTAAACACAGACCTAGACTAATATCAATAAAAGTACATAAAAAACCAAAAAAAAACTACTCTTGAACTTTAAAAAAATTTTAAAAACCCCCTACCTAAAAAAAAGTTTCACCAACAAAAAAAACAATAAAATTTTTATAAAAGGATGTTTTTAATTTAAAAATAGCACCCTAAAACCCGAAAAAAGTTTAAAAAATTTAAAAGAAACCTCCAAATTTAAAAAAAAAACAAAAAAGGTTTTCAAATTTCAAAAAGCCCCAATAAATTTTCATAAAGGGTTTGCCTTTTTTAAAATGAAATTAAAATAAGATACATTTTGTAACATTAAAAAATTTTGTAGGACAAAAAAAAAATTTCTTCCCCTCCTTTTTTAAAAGTCAAAAAATTTTTAAAATGTTAAGGGTTTTACTAAAGCTAATTGTCAATTTTTAAACTATCCACCAAACCTGGCAGTTTTTAGGGAAAATAATTCATAATTTGTTCATTTGTGTATAGGCTCATATTTATATTTTCCTCTGAATCCTTTATTATCTCTATAGATGTACACATAATTATACATGTTAAACCAACCTAAATAACAAACAAAATACAAATTTCATACAGAAAACTATATTACAATGCTGTTGTTGTTTTTTTAAACTTTAACATAAAGTTCAATATAGTCATTAATAATTCTCATATGACCCAAGTTTCTTCATCATTTGCATAATTGTACATGTCAGAGCTCTGTGTATAGTCATAATAATAGTAATATAAATGTCATAGTGATGGATGATACAGATCAAAACATCTCTACAAACTACAAAGTACACTAACAGTATAGCATTTACATACTCTTTTTTTTATTAACTTAGTTTCGTACAATTTATAGCTTTATAAGTTTATGTACCATTGTCATAGTATCTTTTGACAACTGGCAATTTTCCTGCCTTTTTTCATAAAAAAGACCCCCTAATGTTTTAGGATCAAATGCAATACAGCTGTATCATCCATTACTTAGGATAATAATAAAAATTTGGCGAACAAAACAGTTTTTTGGATCATTTTGATCTTTTTTAATTATCTTGATAAAATTTGATCAGAAAATATATTATCTAGTGCTTGTCCAGCCCCTTATGCAGTGTTCGAAATTAGCAGTAGTCCGATAGCCCCTGACTTCTAACTTTTTCCTTGGGCTAACAACTTTTCACAGTAACAACTTTTAAACAAGCCCGAACAGGCTACTGTATTTTCAGAGGCAATATATAAACAACTGTTTTGAAAAATGAATCGTGCTAGTGAAATGTCTTTTGGGCTAGTGAATATTACAATCTGGTAGTCCGACCAGCCTAGTGGATTCAAATCCAAATTTCTTACACTGCTAATGCTCACTTGAATTATTTGTAGCTTAATGATTTGAAATACGTATTTATCGAAGTGAGCGTATTCCTTCACAATAAATGGTTGAAGAATGAAACCAATTTCTTAGCAGGTGTTCAACTTCACAATGTGCCAAATTCTACAATGGAATATGTACTGAATGAATAATGAACAGTGTAGACCTGGACAGGACTGCACTGGTCCCATGGGGGTGTATTCAGTCACCAATAGCAAGCTAAGCTAAGGGTTAATTTAATGAGATGATCTAGTAAGACTGATGCAGTAACTAGTTACTAGCTACAGTGATGTTGTGTAGTAGCAACGGTGATGTTATAAGCTGTGTTACAGTTCATTTATCATTGTTTATATTTTGCAAAGCGGCAGAGCTAATATCGTAACAGTATATATTTACATAGTCACTATCTAATCTTGTGCCCCTTAAACCAACTAATAAGACCATACTAAATACATAATAATAATAATAATAACTGATATAGTTTTATATGAGGCGCATTTCTACATATCTTGGTTACATAGTCATCTTAAAAGCATCCTAATGTGAAGTGTGTCAATTTCAAGTCTTATTTAAACTGGTGTTTATCACAATATACTTGCCCCTAGTACCACTCAAACTCTACTTATAAAGGAATTAATCTATCTTGCAGTAAGGAGAGTAATAACCAAAATAACTTTAAGTGATTCTTGAAGTAGAAAAAAAACTGTTTTGTAAGAAAATTGAGTATAATGTATTATATACAATTACACTGAGGATTGACTTCAAAACTGCAGTAACTGATATGAAATTCTGTTTCGCCTTAAACCTTTGATATGTAAAAAAAAAAATATATATTTTTTTATCAGTTAATTTAAAGGAGCTTCTCTTAGGTCTGAAAGACTAAAAATATAGAATTTGTAAATCTAACATAGATCAACTTGGTAATTAAAAACTGAAAATATAAAAAATATTGTAATCAGAGAATCAAACTGATTTTTATTGCAATTCTTAACCCAGTTTCAGTTAAAAGTATTTAACTTGCATTCATTTTTTTATGTCATATTGCTCCATAAAAAATGACTATTGTTGACAAACAGAGTAAGAGAATGACCCAACATTTTGCACAAGTTATTGAAATGAGCCGTGTCACGACAAAACCAACATAATGGGTTTGCGACCAGTGTGGATCCAGACCAGCCTGCCCATCCGCGCAGTCTGATCAGGATCCATGCTGTTCGCTATCAGTTTCTCTACTTGTTATAACTTATAGGGTTTGTAAGCGAACAGCATGGATCCTGATCAGACTGTGCGGATGCGCAGGCTGGTCTGGATCCATGCTGGTCGAAAAACCCATTGTGTTGGTTTTATCATGACACAGCTCAAATGTCAAAAAAAGGTCCCGTCCTATGACGATGACATGTCAAAAATTCTCAGTGGAGTCCCTTAAATTAAATAACTCATATGTAAAGAAGGAAATACTTATGAATTAAAAAGTTTTTCTATACAAGTTTTTTAAGGAAATGATGAGATTGTTTTTCTCCATCATCCTAATGTAGATGTTTTTTTAGGCAAGGCAAGGTCAAAAATCTTTTCTTCATTTAGGCAAGGCCAAAATCTTTTATCCTCGCTCTGGGTAATGAATTAATTTTTATACACATATTTCATATATAATTTGATACATTGAATTAAGACAAAAATGAAAGGAAGATTTTGAAAAAGCAGAAAGGCAATTTTATATAAAGTTCAGGTTTGGCAGGTAGGAGGCCTGGAAACAGATCCCTTTAATGGCCCAAGATAAAAAAATAGATCATCCTCATGACCTTTACAAAAATCATTTTCACATTCAACGTTGCCAAACATGTATTAAGATCAAAGACTTTGATATACTTTCAGTATATTATATTTTTACAATTGACATAGATCAGGAAACTTAACATATCTAATACATGTAATAACACTGTAAAGAGCTAGTCGGGTTATTTTTTTTTTCTTTTTAGGATTTTATCTCCTCCAGATTTGAGGAAATGGTAGCTGATTCCTTTTAGAAAGCCTTAAGGGAAAACTTGTTATAATCTTCAATATAAGGAAATATAATCATAAACATAGTACATTGCACATGTATCTTTTAGTTTAATTAGCAATTAACTACTTTGTGATTAAAGCTTAAAGCTTACATGCACTTTGACCACTCAGACTACCCATTATGCTTCCAGCGTCTAACCAGTACTGATGTCATTACATAAGGTTCGATTAATAAACATGGTCATGACCCAACTCAAGTACTGCAAGATTATCTTAAAAGTTAAAATATATTTGTGCTTTTTTTTTTTTGCTTTTTGTTGTTATGTAAATGGGAAAAAGAGACCTAATTTTAGTACTTAAACTGGCTGAAAAAGAAGCATTTGTTGAACAAAAAGTATAAAATACTACAACTAACCGCTAAAATAGTATAATATATAATATTATATAGCTCCATAATTTACTAAATGTACCATATCTATACTGTAAAGCCCGCCCCATCACCAGGTGTCTTGTAGCGCCCCATCACCAGGTGTCTTGTAGCGTAGTAAAAAGGGTGAAAGAGTTAAAAGAACAGTCCTGTACACCAAAGCTATATTGATCTAAACTAAAGTATAGATAAACTACCCTTATGGAAACAAACCTTTTGTATTATCCCATGCCACTGTAAACAACAACATGTTTTATACAGCATACTGAACATAAAACTTTTCATGATAAAGTGAATTTTATAAAAATATGTGTACCTCTATATATTCTAGAATACATACTATGTTTTTTTATCCACTGACCTTATCAAAAATGTAGAAAGGTTACTTCTTAAAGACTTCATTTTTATCAACCACTTGATTTAGAATGGGCATAATCCCATTAAAGTTCAATCTCATATTTTGGAGATAATCATGAAATACTTTGTTCTGTCATATATATACTATAATAATAATATGCAAATTTTACATGTAACATAGTTCAAATCAAAATCTCAAAGAAAAAAAAACAATATTTTATTTTAACTTACTTGGTCTCTGACAAAATATAGGGGAGGTTACTCCGTAAAACTTCATGCTCCTGCCAGGGGGAGGTAACGGCACATCGTAAAGTAGATTGTACACATACGCCTCCAACGGCTGTTGAAAACTGATCGGCTTTGTAACCGCATCGCAAAGTTGTTTTAGAAAAGTCCTCGGTGCCGAAACAAACTGAACTTGTGATATAAGACATATGCTTTTAGTTACGTATAACTTATCAATTTTGATGTCGTAAGTATCGTCAGGGTTAATGATTCGATATTCCAACAGTGGACTTTGATCTCGCAGAGGTTCTTGTATTGACACTACATTCTGAGTATGTATGTTGGAAACCTCGGCCTCGTGCATATGCTGTAATGTTTGCATGGCCGCACAGATCTGGGCATTGGTGACCTCCTCGTAGAATATATAGGAAGATCCGTACAATCTAGAACCATCTTCTCTCGTTATAATGAATGAGTGAAACTTTGCTTTTCTCGACTGTCTCTCGGTCCGAAACGTTAAACCTTTCGGCAAGCACAGCTGGAAGAAAAAATAATTATTAAGCTATTCAAATTTTGATTTCAGGAAAAGAATACCCTTCAGATTATTTTCTAAGCAACTTGTGCCTATTTTGTTGGTGCAAATCAATTCTTAAGCAGGCATTGATAAAAATTTAGCTTCTATAAATGTCCTTGTGTAATTTTGAATTTTTCTTACATTTTTAACATTAAAATATGATTGTGTATTTTCCATATTGAGGATTTGAAAATGTTGCTCTTTAGAATAAAAATTTATACTTTCCTAAATTTATTAAAATCAATATGGTGTGACAGTGTTGAATATATTTAAGTTTTGTTTACTTGTTTACTGTATAATACATTCATATGTTGACTGTATTATTTATTTTGAGGCAAACAAGGAAGAAAAAAGAAAAGTGAACCACTTTAACTGTAGGCCTCATACAATAACATCCCTATTTGCACTTACTTAACTAAATATAGCTACATTGTATTTCAAATTTGTTTACAAGATATTTGTTTATAACTAATAAAGAACTTGTGTCAAATATTCTAGACATAAAATCAACCATCAACTGTAGCTATACTAACAGGAAGTTACTGATATGAGCCGTGTCACGACAAAACAAACGTAATGGGTTTGCGGGGTTACACGACTTACTGGAGTCGTAAGTCGTGTAACCAGGTTGACGACCAGCATGGATCCAGACCAGCCTGCGCATCCACGCAGTCTAATCAGGATCCATGCTGTTCGCTATCAGTTTCTCTACTTGTAATAGGGTTTGTAAGCAAACAGCATGGATCCTGATTAGACTGCGCAGATGCGCAGGCTGGTCTGGATCCATGCTGGTTGCAAACGCACTACCGTATGTTGGTTTTGTCATGATGCGGCTCATTATGAATGCTTAAAGTTAAAGCTTAGAAGATGTTTATTTTCATTACCATTCCAATGGCGTCTTTGTCTATAGGGTTCCATGGCAAAGAATCTGGATAATTGGCCAATACTCGTGATTTATAGGGTCTAAACAATGGTGCACAGTGAAGATTCTCACCTACAGGTAAATGAAAACAAATCTATATACAAACATACATGTAAGCTGCAAAAAACAACAGTTAATTAATGAAAATTTACAAGTTTTCTTTCAACACATTGGGAATGTTTCCAACACCTTCAAAATCCAGATTTCTCATTTTCGAATAAAAAAATTAAAAAAAACATAAAAAAGAAACACTTGGCACTTAATAAATACATAAAATTGTATTTCTGAACATTTTTTTAATAAAATAAAAATATCAAAACCTTTATACAAAAGATTTTCAGCAGAAGCTAATATACCATTTTAAATGAGTTTAAAAATTTTAAAATCATATTGTCATGTTTAATGACAGAAATTCAGCACCAAAAGTAACTTCTAAAATGATCTGGTAATTCAATTATTGTCTGAAATTATTTGAAGTTATAATTTGCAGTGTCTGTTCTACATGTACCACTGAAAAGTTATAAACAAAGCAGATAACCTTTTAACTAAACTTAAAACATATCTTTTGATCAAAATCGTTCATCCCATCATTTCAATAATAAAATTATCAGGAATGAAATGGGACTTGAAGGAGCTTCAAATAAATTCTTCCACTATTACTACAGTACGCTCATTGCGGATTTTGCCTTGTATCTAAATTAAGACTTTTGAGTCTAAAAGAAAGACTATGTATTGCTCCCCTGTGAAAGCCTTAATATCCAGCTATCTGATTTAATATGCGTAAGCCCTTAACAAAGACTGCATTGTAGATCATCAATAGTCCATATTCAAGTGATGGTCTCTTTGACATTAAGCATTAAGTACTCATCCACTTGTCAGTAAAAAACGAAAGACAAAAGTTCAAGGAACTTTTCATTTCAAATTGAAAACTCTCCTTAAAGGAATTTTAAAAAAAAGCTTAACCTTTTTAAGCTTCCAACTCAATCCGTAAAATTTATTTTATGTACTTCATAACATAAATGAAGATTACAAATAAATATTGTTTAAACCAATAAACTAAACTAACTTAAGAAATTCAGGATCATACAATCTGAGTCAATTCTGACCCAGAGTTATGCAATAATATATATTATCTGAATCACAGCTAATTGCAGCTAATAGCCACCATACACACAGTGTCTGTGCCTGCTAAGAGTGTTATGACAGGAAGCCCAGCAGGGATCCAGGCTCTTATTAGCAAGGATTAAGTTTCCTATATAACATTAATCATCATAAATGGCTTCTTCATATTCACATATACATTTTTTTTAATATCATACTACATATTTAAAACATATAATTCACTTTATTTATATCTCATTCCATTGTTATTGTCTCTTGATTAAGGGCAGTAGTAATTTTTATCTATAATTCAAAAACCATTTTTGCAGAGGTGTTCAAAAGTTGGCTAACTTGTGGGGGTTTGGGGGTAAATGGCCCTAAACCAACTCTGCATAGCTCAATTCCACCATTTTTTCAAAAAGCTATAAACATATAGATCAAGTTTTTTTTGAGCAATTTAATGAGGCAATTAATGTATTTATTTAAAGGTCATTTCTTGTGTTTAACCTGTAATGCCATTTAATAATGGTCTGTATAAATATGTTATACTGGCCCTGGACATTTCTTCCTCAAAACCCTGGTCTTTTCGGAATCTGTTGTAAATGTGATAAATATGTAAGATAAAGACAATTATTAATCTAAATATCATATAAAATACAACTCATACTTGCTAACTTATTACATTTTGATATAAAAAACTTTTAAGTGTTTTTGCCATAAATATAATGAAATTTCCCTGGCAAAATGATTATTAATAGGATAGTGTATATGAATTGTGAATTCTCAGTTATAAATCTGCATAAAGATGTTTATTTTGCTAAACATTGATTATAGATAATATGTTGATATGTTAAATAAACAAGAGGGCCATGATGGCCCTGAGGTCGGCTCACCTGTATATAGGCCCCCCAACCCCCCCCCCCCCCCCAACGTTGCAGGGCCAATTTTACCCAAGGGCTTTTATTTGCACAAACATGGTAAACACCCATAAGAAGATGTTTCATGCTAAACATCTAAGCTCTAGCTCATTGGGCTTTTTAAAAGAAGATTTTTTTTAAGTTTTTACTATACACATATAGTTAAAAACAATGACACCCCTGGGGCCGGGCCAGTTTTGACCCCAGGGCTTTTATTTGAGCAAAATTTGTAGACACTTACTAGAAGATGTTTCATGCTTAATATCTAAACTCTAGCTATTTGGGTTTTTTCAAAGAAGATTTTTTAAGTTTTTGCTATACACATATAAGGAAAATCAATGACCCCCGGGGCGGTGCCAATTTTGACCCCAGGGCTTTTATTTGAACAAACTTGGTAGACACCTATTAGAACATGTTTGATGCTAAATATCTTAGCCATAGCTCTTTGAGTTCTTTAAAAGAAGATTTTTTAAGTTTTTACTATATGCATATAGGGAAAATCAATGACCCCCCGGGGCGGGGCCAATTTTGACCCCAGGGCTTTTATTTGAACAAACTTGGTAGACACTTATTAGAACATGTTTCATGCTAAATATCTTAGCTCTAACTCCTTTGGTTCTTTAAAAGAAGATTTTTTAAGTTTTTACTATATGCATATAGGGAAAATCAATGACCCCCTGGGGCGGGGCCAATTTTGACCCCAGGGCTTTTATTTGAACAAACTTGGTAGACACCCATTAGAACATGTTTCATGCTAAATATCCTAGCTCTAGCTCTTTGGGTTCTTTAAAAGAAGATTTTTTAAGTTTTTACTATATGCATATAGGGAAAATCAATAACCCCCCGGGGCGGGACCAATTTTGACCCCAGGGCTTTTATTTTAACAAACTTGGTAAACACTTATTAGAACATGTTTCATGCTAAATATCTTAGCTCTAACTCTTTTGGTTCTTTAAAAGAAGATTTTTTAAGTTTTTACTATATGCATATAGGGAAAAGTCAATGACCCCTTGGGGCGGGGCCAATTTTGACCCCAGGGCTTTTATTTGAACAAACTTGGTAGACACCCATTAGAACATGTTTCATGCTAAATATCTTAGCTCTAGCTCTTTGGGTTCTTTAAAAGAAGATTTTTTTAGTTTTTACTATATGCATATAGGGAAAATCAATGACCCCCCGGGGCGGGGCCAATTTTGACCCCAGGGCTTTTATTTGAACAAACTTGGTAGACACTTATTAGAACATGTTTCATGCTAAATATCTTAGCTCTAACTCTTTTGGTTCTTTAAAAGAAGATTTTTTAAGTTTTTACTATATGCATATAGGGAAAATCAATGACCCCCTGGGGCGGGGCCAATTTTGACCCCAGGGCTTTTATTTGAACAAACTTGGTAGACACCTATTAAAATGTTTGATGCTCAATATCTAAGCCATAGCTCTTTGAGTTCTTTAAAAGAAGATTTTTTAAGTTTTTACTATATGCATATAGGGAAAATCAATGACCCCCCGGGGCGGGGCCAATTTTGAAACCCAGGGCTTTTATTTGAACAAACTTGGTAGACACCCATTAGAACATGTTTCATGCTACATATCTTAGCTCTAGCTCTTTGGGTTCTTTAAAAGAAGATTTTTTTAAGTTTTTACTATATGCATATAGGGAAAATCTATGACCCCCCGGGGCGGGGCCAATTTTGACCCCAGGGCTTTTATTTGAACAAACTTGGTAGACACTCACTAGAAGATGTTTCATGCCAAATATCTAAGCTCTAGCTCTTATGGTTTTTTAAAAGAAGAAATTTAAATTTTTTTCTTTGGGTTGCCATGGCAACCAGAGTTCTTCATGGAATTAAATTCTTTGAACAATTTTTAAAGGTGACCACCAAAGGAACATTCCTGTGAAGTTTGGATGAAATTGGCTTAGTGGTTTATGAGGAGATGTTATTTAAAGTAAAAGTTTACGGACGGACGGACGACAGACGAAAAGCGATCACAAAAGCTCACCTGTCACTTTGTAGATAAATTTGTTAAAATAATAGAAGGGAATTAACAAGGTATGCAAAGGAATGTGTCAATCACATTATATTGGATAAACTTCACATTTTTCCATAAGCTCAAGGAAAGTCTTCATTTATCATTTTGCATCTAATGCAGAATGTTCATTAAATTGATATAATTTATGTAGTTTCACTATTTTGAAATATATTTTAGATTTTAATAAGTAAATAAATAAATACATAAAAATTTCATTTTTGGATTACATATTATATAATCAACTTTATTTTCATTATATTCAAAAAATTAGATATGTTTATATAAAAAAAGAATTAAATTTAATAAAAAAACACACATTTATTCATATAAAAAATTTGGCATTTTATTTACTAGAACAGAAATGTTATATTTTAATATTGGTAATTATAAATATATGAATTACAAAAATATGTTTTTTCTATAATTAAAGTATAAAGTTATAAGTGGATTTAAATGCAGAATGTCTTAGCAAAGGGTGATTGCACTGCTTTTTATCACTTTCTGTTTTTCACAGCTTAATTGGTCACTTTAGATAATCCAATCACTTTACTAAAAAAGCTGTAACAACATAGGTCATGTCAAACATGTATACTGTATACAATACTACAGTTTATAAGAATCCGGGTCAGCTCGGCCCTGAAACATACTCGGCCCCCGAGTCAGCTCGGCCCTATTCCAACTCGGCACGGGTCAATTCGGCCCACTTTTAAAAATGGGTAAAAGACTCCTATTGTTACGGGCTATTATCATCAATCAATGTGTATGTTAAGGATACCGATTAAGTAGGTGATAATTATGATTGACTCATTCATTCAAATTTGATTATTAACCACCTGCAATTAATTAGACGCTTATGATATTAAGTAAACACGTTTTTGTTTCATATTTTTTTGAAAATTACTTAACGTCTTTACAAACAAAATGCATCTAAGGAAACACATTTTTATTATATGTATATTAATTTTATCGAATCTGCAAGACAAATAAATAACTTTTTTTCTAAATATACTGTAAATATTTTATTTCGGCAGAAGTACAATGTATAATTAGATATAATAATAATAAGATATTTCTTATTATTCATTTACCTTAACAACATGCAAAGCAAAGTAAATACGTTATATATATATTTTAGTAAAGTGGGCCGAGTTGACCCGTGCCGAGTTGACCCGTGCCGAGTTGGTATAGGGCCGAGTTGACTCTTTTCCGTTTATAAGTGTAGCCAGAAAGACTAGGGCCGAAATGTGAAGGAGGTGAAATGTCCAGATACCAGGATCAATATTAAGGATCAAAAATATTATGTTTTAATATTTTTAAGCTAACCCTAAAAGGGATGAAACTGAAGTGAAACAAAGCCAGTTCTACATTTAATGATTATAGCTCATATCACACAGAGAGGCACAAAAGGAAGACTCAAAGGCCATGTTGTGCATCCTGTCAACACAGCAGTACCTCTCTCTTTTTATACTTTCCGAAACTTTAAATAGCGAGCTCCAAGAGCTGGCCCGGTGGGCCTGCAAGCAAAGCGAGCTTGGCTGTAACGGGAGTACCTGCTAGAAAGTGATGGTTTTGAAAACTTTCATCCGAAGTACTGAATTGACACATCGCAATTACAAGATAACGACGAAAACCGCAGTATTCTGATTGAAAACGGAAGCATTGACTGGTGTCCTGCGCACTTATATGGGAACCATAATAGGACAGGGAACTAGAATAAACAGAAGCAGTGTATAAAATACCGAATGGCAATTTTAAAACAGAAAATGTATCGTAAAATAAAAATGAACGATTATTTTATACTATTTCACGGTAAAGGTAAATCGAGCTCGCTGAGGCTTTGTTTTTTTCATATTATTTAATTTTAAAGATGTTTTAGTTATATCACTTAGATCCATTGCCATTAGCTTTTTCCTTTTCATTTAAAAATAAAAACGATTTTATCCGAAATCCAAACATACCCGAAAGTTGATCAGGTTCCAACCCAGACGTCACATCCAGGCCACTTATCACGAAATAATCCGCAAAACGCTGGTCTGTCTTTGAACCAGACATATCTAATGTCTTAATTGAATGTTCATAACGTTAAATATTTGGCGAAAGTCTTTCAAAAGTTACTATATTCGTTCGTTCATTATTCTTCATTGTTTTTTTTTTCTTGATAGAATACTGCCGCTAGGTGGCAGCAGTGCAGATATTAATTAAACACCAACAAGAGTTTTAAAACGCCAAAAGTATGCATAAATTATAATAAGTTGATGAACATTTCGATAGAAATACACTCTGTAGTATGAAAACCGCAATAAATTAATCTTTTTTTCAATATAGAACATTTAAATAAAGCATTTTTTCTAGATAGTCTTAGATTAAATAGAGAATATTTGTTTGTTTCAGTGTAAGATCGAAAAATATTTCACCGAGTGAACACCAGATGCAATATTTTCCACGAGTGGCGTAGCCACGAGTGAAAATATAATAGCTGGGGTTCACGAGTGAAATATTATTTGATCTTACATGTAAAACAAACAAATTTTCTGTTTATTTCATGATTTTTTAACGATTTTTACACCATTTTACTGATTTTTGCCGCGTAACGTCATGCTCTTATCTTCACGACGTCATCAAATAATGACGTCACAATGTTGAAGCAAAATATAATTCCATGATTATTTTTAGATTTTAGAAGTTTTTCAGCACAACGTTCTTAAATATTTACGAACTACAGTTATCACGTACATTTTTTATTATGATTGACTACATTTCCGCTGAAAAAAACATTCATTAATGATAAATATTTTATTTTTACGCCAAATATAGTTCGGCTACTGTGAAATTATATTTGGTAATCATTACTGTGAAATTATCAGAATATAATTAACCGTTATAATTCAGTAATCTACTGCAAAACATGTAATAAATCGGTTTAAAAAAGGCAAACCTTTAATTTTACCATGAAAAATTACGGTATTAGTATTCATCTTAAATGTATTTTTTTAGATTATAAACGAACAGTTGAATAACCATTTCGAAAATATATAATAATTTTAGCCGCTTTCACACCAGGCTATGGCTACCAAATAACCATTTTTCCCATACATGTAGCTAATTGAGGACCGGAGAATGACTTTGTCAACAAAAATGAACACATAGAAGTATTTTAATAAACGTGTGTAATGTTCTTAACTATTAATAAAAGAAGACTTTGAAAAACTGACTGAAGCACAGCAACAGGTCACATAAATTTGTTAAAAAAGCAAAACAATTAAATGTGCTTTTAGGATTGTCAGCACCAACACTTTCATTATAAAATTAACAAATGACTTTATGATAAATCACCAACACATATTAATGATTTGCTTCAATTAAAAAAAATCAAATTACTCTTTTATGTATCATAAACTGATTAACCTATTGACAACATTGTAAAAAAAGGGCAAACCAAAAACAAGAACACCCATGGCGTAACATCAAGATCCACTCAGAACTGCTTAAAAATACAGCCTACAAGACACTTGTCAGGTCCCAGCTTAAGTACAGTTCCTGAGTCTGTGCAGCGCCGGGCTCAAGGACTACACTTGAACATCAAATGTTTCACTATGCTTGACTCCCTAGAGTGGAGAAGCCTAGAACCAAGTCGCATAGATCAGCGTTTGATCATGTTTCACAACATTTAACAAAATAAGGTTGCCATTCCCTGCCAGATTATCTCAAACACAAGACCAACGTTTAACTCCCATTCCCATGCTTTCAAACAACACACACACAACTACTCACTATTACAAATATTCATTTTTCCCTAAGACAATTTTCACACACTTGTGCATAAAATTTCTTTATTTAACACGTTTCAATATCTTTTAAGTGTCTTATTATAAATATTGTTCAATATCATTCACCTCGAAAATGAACACATTGGTAGAAATAATATTTTTCGAAGACCAGAGCAGACCAAGTTAGTAAAAATGATTTTCTTACATTCATATGAAGAAAGAGTTGTGTTTGTTGAAACTCACTGCTCAATGCGTGACGATATTGAACTTTACAGGCGCAGCCATCTTAAAATTAGTAAGATTAACTTTTAGTTTAGAAGTAAACAAAGTGACTTGTAGCAGACGACAGAAAACAGTTTATTTTTGGTCATTGTACCACCGCAGCAAGTTTAGAAACAAAATGACAAATATGTTATTCCAAATCATACATTTTATCTTAACTATTATACATAAATGCCATTTTTGCTTGTTTTAATTGTTTCTTCGTTTTCTGTAATTACATATGCTCTTTTGCGTATCGGTTGAATGTTTCACTATCGTTCAATGTCTGAAGTAATGTGAGGGTGTTTAGCGAGCTGCGAAGGGAGCGTAAATTACACAATGCTCCCCGTCCAATCTGTCGAGTTACGTTTTATTGCCTCTTAAAGTATCGTATAGTCCATTTCAAATTTAAAGCAGCACGCCTCCAGATTCATGTTAATTTTCATGAAAATTTGAAAATGTATTTAACAGTATAGTATTGTAAAGTTACCAAAAGAATGCAATTTAAACATTATCAATGGCACTTACAACCGATGTAAATTACTATAAAGAGGTCAAAATATGCAAAAATAGCCCTTACTGCGTTAGTAACGCAGTGGAAATAAAGTTATACATACTGAAAAATTCGGTCATTATTCGCACATAACATATATTTTTTACTAGAATTTTGAATCTTTATACCTTTCCTAAAATCTTAGTACATTTTTCTCAGGTTTGGTTTTATCGAAATATTTTTGCTCATCTGGAGGCGTGCAGCTTTAAATTTTCTAGTCAGCCCGTTTCAAAGTGAAAACAAAGTTTAATTTCACACTGTTGTTAGTGTTTTAATTTGCGGACGAAGAAAGGGACCGTTAGTGAACGGCCATGGGTTTTCATTGATAAAGAGTTTTGATTGCATGTTCTCACAATTCCTTTATCGGTTACGAAAATCAATCTCTTGCAAGTCGGCATCATGTATGTTGATGACTTTAAATAAAATGTATATACTCTGGGGGGTATTAGAAATGAATGGTGATTCAATGTCAACAAAATTTATGCCTACGATTTTGTTTCTCTACTAAGAGACTTATGTTACAATATATCATTATTTAAATATAACTCTTTATAAGCTATTATCAACAGATATATTAAAAGATTAATCTGCTTCCGGCTCATCTACTTGTACTTCTGTTTATAACCATTTTCAAAAATTTATTGTTTCCCTGGAAGGAATTTCGGTACGCGAAGCTTTCAATATATATATATTTTTAAAATAAATATCTCAGATAAAGTTATTACTTTGATTTTTCAAGATTTCAAGATTTATTCACAATACTGCCATGGTTCATAAGAACAAGTGACATAAAATACAAAATTGTGATTGTATGTTACAACCGGAACACAGAAAAATATACATAATGTAATGTACATAAATACAGGAGAATAAGTGACAATTATATTGTACCCGTAAAATAAATAAAGATATGACTAGATTCTCAATAATAACTGAAATTCATGCTTCATTAACAAAATTTTCTAGGAGACTTATGATACAAAATTATACTTATTATTTGCATGTTGTTATTATTTCTTTACAAAACAAAGCAAGGTTTTTTTTAATGTGATTTGTTTATACTATTCATAAGATCTTCAGATTTCATTGCATTAGGATACCTATAACAATACGGTTTAAAAAATTCACGTCTACTATTAACAAAATGTGGACAATGAAACAGATGGTAAAATTCGTCACTCAGTTGGTTTGACTCATATAAAGTAGATATACGCAAGTTTCTCTCTATATTTAGGAATCTACCTTTCTCAATTGACACTTTATGATTCATACGTTTAAATTTTAACAAAGCTGAAGACAGTTGCCAAGGAAGTATCTTAAAATAATCTTCGAATACAAACTCTGGTTTATATAAACGGTAGTTTAAACATTTGATTAATGATTGAACATCACTGGTCCAACTTTGGATGAACTGATCTCGAAGTTTGGACTTAACCAGACTTTTGAAATTAAGCGGACTAGGTACAGCTTGACTTAACCAATAATTTGATAAGCCAGCTTCGTCCAAAGTAGTCTAACAAAAGAAAGCGACGGTAATTCAGTTATACAGAGTATGCAGTCTTATATATTTATAACATTACAAATCTTTGAGAATCCTGCTAGTGTTTGTGTTATTTTCTTTTACTTTTTGGTATTTAAAAAACAATCTAAAACCTAATATCCGGTTTTCCGGAGATTGTCAACACTATTTTGCATTTTTTAGTGCGTGTTTCTTTACTTCCTTTCGATATAATTGTTTTAAAACGTAACATAAATGCGCTAAAATACAAACGTAATTATATGTCAGAGAAATAAAGGGTTGTCAATCAATTGATTGGCGAGTGTACAAGAATGTTTTATTATTTGAATGATGTTTCGGACATTTATTTTCGGACATTGAACGGAAATCTCCCTTATTAAATAGAAGACCCCTATGTTTATATTTTATACAGAAATATACTGAACATACGGAGGAGCCTGAAATAGATTTACTCCTAGGTTAAACCCCGTGTTTAATCAAGGATTGTTAAATATTTAAAAAGAAACTGTTGATCAGAAAGAGCGATTTAGCTGACAAGCTATCCGCTATACTCTTAAATCAGCTGCTGCTTAAACAACTGTACTCAATTAATAATATTATTAAAAAGTGTGACAGTAAATTGACACTTTGACTTTGAGGAAATAATAAACGCAGTAACAGACATTTTTTTTTGTTAAAATTGAATAATTTACTTTCATTTACAGGTAGGGAAAGTATAAGCTATGCTTAGTTTTACCCGTCAAGTTCTCAGCTGTGCTAAATATGTGAGCATTTCACCTGCCTTAAAGTATTTGACAGCAGTGGGTCTCACATCCAGATTGGTTCTTTCACAGGTGTATTTGATTTGTTTGAATAAATGAATCATGGTTTAAGTACTGTTGTTTTTCTTGTATAATTTTAATGATCATATAAATGTTAACCTATGTGTATATTAGGGCTGTCATTGGTGGAAAATTTTGTATTAATATATTGAAAGCCAAGTGTTGATGATATAATAATTTAACATATTGATTTAAATAGCTATTATATTGGAAACCATTTGAATATGTGTTATAAACTGTCTTGATGTTATGCATGCTAGACTGATTGGGGCATGCTAGACTCATTTGGGCATGCTAGGCTCATTTGTACATGCTAGACTGATTTGAGCATGCTAGACTCATTTGGGCACGCTAGACTCATTTGGGCATGCTATACTGATTGGGGCATGCTAGACTCATTTTGGACATGCTAGACTGATTGGGCATACTAGACTCATTTGGGCATGCTAGGCTCATTTGGGCATGCTAGACTGATTGGGGCATGCTAGACTCATTTGAGCATGCTAGACTCATTTGGGCATGCTATACTGATTGGGGCACGCTAGACTCATTTGGACATGCTAGACTGATGGAGGCATGCTAGATTCATTTAGGCATGCTAGACTCACTTGGGCATGCTAGACTCATTTGGGTATGCTATACTGATTGGGGCATGCTAGACTCATTTGGACATGCTAGACTGATTGGGGCATACTAGACTCATTTGGGCATGCTAGGCTCATTTGGGCATGCTATACTGATTGGGACATGCTAGACTCATTTGGACATGCTAGACTGATTGGGGCATGCTGGACTCATTTGAGCAAGCTAGACTCATTTGGGCATGCTAGTCTGATTGGGGCATGCTAGACCCATTTGGACATGATAGACTGATAGACTGATTGGGGCATGCTGGACTCATTTGAGCAAGCTAGACTCATTTGGGCATGCTAGTCTGATTGGGGCATGCTAGACCCATTTGGGCATGCTAGTCTGATTGGGACATGCTAGACTCATTTGGACATGCTAGACTGATTGGGGCATGCTAGACTCATTTGGGCATGCTAGACGCATTTGGGCATGTTGGACTCATTTGGGCATGCTAGCCTATTTTGGGTATGCAAGACTCATTTGGGCTAAAACCTTGTTAATGCTCCAGAGGTTACATTTTCAGACCTTATATCTGGAAAATTTGTCAGAAAGGCTGTTTTTGGGGTTCAAAAAACTAGGTCACACGCCAAAATAATGGAAGAAAAACTACATACATGTAACACTCAAGAGGCAATATTTTCAGCTCAAATTTCCTGGAATTTGATCAAAAAGATTTTTTTTCTAGCTCAGCTATTAAAAAAATTCATCTTGGGTCAAAAACTAGGCCACAGAGTCTGAATATGGAATAACCTTGTTAATACTGTAAATGTAATAATTTTCAGCCCAAATATCATAGAACTTTGTTAGCAAGGTCATTTTAATGATTTCTAGCTAAAGTTCAAATATAGATTAGCTGGGTTCAAAAACTAGGTCACATAGCGAAACTATGGAAGAAAAGCCTTGTTTACATTTGCACTATTTCATTCATAGTTTACAATATTAATTGTTCCTGGTCATTAAGAGCCTTATAAGGGCCATCATGGCCCTCTTGTTACCAACCATAAACTTTTTTTGCTTTCCATATTTTCCAATATAGCTTAATTTCAATATACATTGTATAAACATGTATAAAATTATATAAAAAAATGTATACATTGTATATAAAAAGAAATTGTTTCCTTGCAACTTTCATGTTTTGGTGTTCAAGACCAGAACCGAAATATGACTTTATTGGCCTAAATTCAGAATTGTTTATTTTCTAGTCATATTGTGATGCAGCGGGAAGTGATGAAGTTTCTAAAGCAAAGCAGGCCAAGAAAACAGCTGAGCCGACCATATTCTCCAAGATTATAGACAAGTCCATACCTGCAGACATTATCTATGAAGATGATCAGGTAAAAAAAATAATCAAAAATCAAAGTCATAGAGCTTTATTGAAGTCTCTGACAAAATTAATGGCAAAGCTTTTTATTGCTTTAAAAATGATCAGTTATTATCTCTTCTTTCTACGTTATGTTAATTCATTTAAGTGTGTAATTTTAAATGCTTCCATATACAATGTATTGCATTCACATTTAAGTGATTTAACAGATGTGTGTGATGAGGAACAAAATTTAATGGTCCTACAAATTTATGTTGCCTTTATCTGTGGCACACTGCAGTTAGATTTTTTTTTGGAGGTACAATGTAGTTCCATGAATATTTCTTTTTTTTAGGAATTACCTTGGATACAGCAGTTTTCATATTCTACAGGCTATCCTACATGTAGTTCTTATACATGCCTGGTAAAGAGCAGCAACACATGGGACCTATTGTTCCTGGTGGATCGAACCCTATGACTCGTTGATTACTAGACCAGCATGTTACCTTTTCACCACTATTTGAAATAAAAAAGGGCATGATCATATACATATAACACTGCAATGTATTTTCTTCCTCTTTCAGTGTTTAGCCTTTAACGATGTGTCACCACAAGCTCCTGTTCATTTCCTTGTGATTCCTAAGAAACCAATAGCCCAGATTAGTGATGCTGAACAGGGAGATCAAATGGTTGGTTGGGTTTTATGTTTCTAGTTTTGTTACTTGGTGACAACAGGGCTTTTATGCCAAATATAGGAAATAATGATCATTGGATCAAATATAGGAAGTATTGATCATTGTTTGGTTTGTTGTATAAGAATGATGTTAATATTTGGTATGTCATTTTGGTGTGAAAGAACCTGTAGTTTTGATATGGATTAGATTAGTAATTAACCTGTCAAAAAAACGATTTAATTTATCAGCATCTGTTTTAAACTAATACTTTAATTTATAAAGGTCATTGGGTCAAAAATGGTTTTGCAGACTGTAAGGTTGGTTATAAAATATAACCTTAGAACTAGTTCTTTTATATTCTGTCATTAATTTTACTCTCAACCTGGCACTTTATTTTATGACTCAAACTTTGGAGGTACAGGACTGCCATCCTTTGATTATAAATTTAAAGCATCAAAACTTTTAAAATCCAGTGATTTAATGCATCAAAAATTTAAGATCCATTGCTATAAAGTATCAAAGCTTTAATATCCATTGATTTGAGGCATCAGCATTTTAAAATCCATTGATTTAAAGTGTAAAATTTTAAAATCCATTGATTAAAGCTTCAACATTTTTTTAATCAGACAGCCTGTAGTAGTATAATGTTAGACTACAAGGATGTGCAGGCTGATCTGGCTCTATACATTGTAATGATTGTATCTACTTAGCAAAGACTTATAGTTATATGAACTGAATGCGTATTTATTACTGCTAAATATTTACTAGGAAACAATCCAATGTGTTTGTCATCCAAATTATTTTCTTTTTATTATTTTATCTTATTAAATTTATGTTTACAGTTACTGGGGCATCTGTTGCTTGTTGCAAAGCAGGTTGCAGAGAAAAGAAATCTTGAAAATGGATACAGAATAGGTAAATTTAATACATATGAAATCATGATAATATATATGCATTGTAATAAATAAGTAATTTAAGGAGTGTTCTCAGATTTCACAGTGTCTTTGAATGGTAGTGGCAACTTGCCAATACTACTAACGTAAAGTCAGAAAAATGTGTATATCTGTAAAGAAAATTACCCAGCGTACATAACTCTCTCATCCCCTCAGTATACACATGGTGTGGCAAGGCACAGGGAAATGGCAGAAGGTTTAGTGGGTGGAACAACTTTATGTCTACTTGATCTATTACTTGAGACCAGCTGCCAGGGGTTTGACTGAACCCAAAGGGAGTGACCCTAAAAAGTAGGCAGGGAAGACGAGTTAAGGTACTAGGGTGCATGAGCTGTGCATACCCAGCAGCAAAAGCTGTTTTTTTAATGGGCCTTAACACATGTAACAGGCAGATGGGCCTTTATTAAACATAGACTACATACATATATACAGTATACATTTGACTTCATGCGCTAGTGAAAAGTTTATTGACGTGTTGAGCAAGTGCAACTTTGCCAAATGTACATTTAAGTTGAATTCCAAATTCACTTCTTTGACCAATGCTCTATGGAAATTGGGCACATTTAAATTCTCAATATTTCATGAAGTTTCGAATTTCTCTTTAAGGGCATGTTTTGTGTGATGTGCCCAGTGTTTGTTCTGCCAATTATTTAACATTATCAACGAGTAACAAATTCTGAGACATGTTTCTGTTGCAATGGTATTTATTTTATCAAGGATAAAATAAACTGTGGTCTTTATATTTTCATGGATAAACAATGGTCTTTATAATTATATTCATGGATAAACATTGTCATCATATTTCTGGTGATTAACAAGTGTCTTTATATTTTCATTTATAAACAATGGTCTTTATATTTTCAGTAATAAACAAGTGTCTTTATATATTCAAGGATAAACAATGGTCTTTATTTTTTTCGTGGATAAATAATGGACTTTATATTTTCATGGATAAGCAATGTCAATATATTTTAAGAATAAACAATGTCATTATAATTTCATGGATAAACAATGGTCTTTATATTTTGATGAATCAACTTTGTCATTATTTTTCTGGTGATAAACAATTGTCTTTATATTTTCATGTATAAAAAATGGTCTATATTTCCAGTGATAATCAATGGTCTCTTTATTTTCTTAGCGGTGATATTACAATGGTCTATATTTTTTCAGTGATAAACAATGGTCAATATTTGTTCAGTGATAAACAATTTATTATATTTTTTAGTGATAAATAATGGTCTATATTTTTTTCAATGATAAACTATGGTCTATATTTTTTCAGTGATAAACAATGGTCTATATTTTTTCAGTGATAAACAATGGTCTATATTTTTTCAATGTTAAACAATTGTCTATTATTTTTTCAGTGGTCTCTATTTTTTCAATGATAAACAATAGTCTATATTTTTTCAGTGATAAACAATGGTCTATATGTTTTATTGATAAACAGGGGTCTATAATTTTTCAGTGATAAACAGTGGTCTATATTTTTCAGTGATAAACAGCTGTCTATAATTTTTCAGTGACAAACAATGGTTTGTATATTTTTTCAGTGATAAACAATGGTCTGTATATTTTTTCAGTGATAAACAATGGTCTAAATTTTTTCAGTGATAAAACAATGGTCTATATTTTTTTCAGTGATAAACAATGGTCTATATTATTTTCAGTGATAAACAACGGTCCAGATGGAAGTCAGTCTGTGTACCACCTTCATATACATGTCCTCGGAGGAAGACAGATGGGATGGCCTCCAGGATAAAGAACTCTTTTCATGTCCACTAGAAAGTGCCAATGAAAATGTGCTATATATAGATGAAATCAATTATATTATATTCAAACATAAAAAAATAGTGGAAAAAAAACAACCCAAAAAAAATGAGAAAGTATCCAATATGTGTTAATTATCAATTCTTGTCTGTTATTTTTTTCCTTTTTCATGGTTTTTATTGTTTAGGGAAATATGATGTAGTATTTATAATCTGACCTATATAGGGGTTATGTAGTTTAAATTGTTTCTTGTATATTTTTTATACTCACTGGAATATTTTGGTGGAGCATGTACTTGTAGTTTTTCTTCCCTTCCTTCATTTGTCCTTCAACCACCACCTTTTTTGTAATAGCCTTGCTGTGTTGATACTTTCCATCATAATTTACCCTTGAATATGGCTTTATGTCATTTGGGACAAGGTCATTTAGGCTAATAATACTTTTTTGCATTTGCTAACTGTAAGGTCATTTTTTAAGGTAAATAAAAGTGACATTGGCTGAGTACCGAGTAGCCATTGGTTATACCTATAATTTCTTGTTTTCTTTAATTATTGAACTACAAATTGTATTCTGCTTGATGAATCTTATTTAAGTAATTATTAGTGAGGAGTGGCATGGGGTTGGGTCATGGTGTTTTGAAGGGAGGTGAAAAAATGCTTGAGGTAATAAATTTGTATGGAATGAACATTACGTATAAAATGTATTCAGAAAAATTATTGAATATTTACACATTGATATTTACATTGATTTTCACAATAAACAGTATGAAAATAATTGCCTTTTTATCATTGATGTTAGTTAAAACATATTTATTTTAGCTACCGGTAGTGATAAAAACATGAAGCTTTTTGTAACAATTTTAAAGAGTCACTTTCTGGAACCAAAGAGAAGTGAGATACAAGGGGAACTGGATTTGTGACCAAATAAGGCTCGAACCTATGATTCTGGGCTTTTCCCTTTCAATCTGGACATAGGCATTCATCATATTTCAGGAAAAATTTCAATATACATACTCCTTGATAGTGACCAGTGCAGACCATTATCAGGGTCTTTTTAAAAAAAAACGCCATCATCAAACAGTAGACATAAGGGTAATTTTCAGGTTAGTGTTTACTGTGACCAAACACTGTACTGCTGGTGGCTTAATTTTAGCATAGTGGTATTGACAGCCTCTTGATGAACAGTAAGCAATTTCAAATTCAAAGTATAACAATCCTTGCATTAAAAATGCAAAGTTAAACAAGTTTACAAAACAAATTTTTGTAAAGTAAGGGGTTAAATTAAACACGTGAACTTTGAATGATTCTTTGCTAGTCAGAAGGGATAGCAGTTTAAACAAGGGTGCCATAGTCACAAAATACGCCTGTTTACGAAAGCTTTAGATGGAGATGGGGGCATTATGGATAAGTGTTATCTAGCAAGCAAGTTTTTAAACTTGGCACTGTGTTGTTAAATGAACCTTAAAACAAATCAGTAGGGAAGATATGCACAGGATGTGTGTGACCTTGGTCGCAGGGACCTGAATTTTATGCACGGCACTCGGCCTCACAATGATGAACATTTGTGCCAAATTATATTGAAATCCCTCTATGCATGTTAGAAGTTTTGCTCCAGACAAGCGTTTTTCTATGAGCTCTAACTGTGACCTTCACCTTTGACCTAGAGACTTGGTTCATGTGCAGGGCACTACGTCTCATGGTGGTGAACAATTCTTTAAAGTAACATTAAAATTCCTCCATGCATGTAGAAAATATGCTCCGGACAACATCTGGATATTTAATCATCTCCAGTGACCTTGACCTTGCAAATATTAACCTAAATTAAATGTGTCACACCTGTAGTCATGATAGTACCATTTGTGCTACAATCCATCAATAAATGATGACTAAATGGTCCCTATCACATCTTCAAATTTTTATCTGAACTTTGACCTCTATGTGTAACCTTGACTTTGGTTGCAGGGATCTGAATTTTGCGTGCGGCACTCAGCCTCACAATGGTGAACATTTGTGCCAAGTTATATTGAAATCCCCCTATGAATGTAGAAGTTTTGCTTCGGACAAGCGTTTTTCAATGAGCTCTAAGTGTGACCTTGACCTTTTGACCTGGAGACCTGGATCATGCATGGAGCAATACATTCATGGTGTGAACATTTCATAAAGTATTATAAAATTCTCCCATACATGTAGGAGATATGCTCCAGACAAAATCTGGATATTTCACCATCTTTAGTGACCTTGACCTTGCATATATTGACCTAAAGTACATGTGTCACAGCCGCAGTCATGATAATGACCATTGGTGTTACAATCCCTCAATACATGATGATTAAATCGTCCCTATACACATCTTCATATTTTTATCTGAACTTTGACCTCTATGTGTGACCTTGACCTTGGCCGCTGTGCGTGACATGGCTTCTCATAATGGTGAACATTTCTATGAAATTTCATTAAAATCCCTCCCTGCGTGTAGGAGATATGCTCCGGACAAAATCTGGATATTTCATCATCTTTAGTGACCTTGACCTTGTATATATTGACCTAAATTATATGTATCACAGCCATAGTCTTGATAATGACCATTTGTGTTACAATCCCTCAATAAATGATGACTAAATGGTCCATATACACATCTTCATATTTTTATCTGAACTTTGACTCTATGTGTGACCTTGACCTTGGCCGCAAGGACTGAATCTTGCGCGCGGGCACTCCGCCTCACAATGATGAACATTTGTGCCAAGTAATATTGAAATCCCTCTATACATGTGGAAGTTTTGCTCCGGACAAGCATTTTCAATGAGCTCTAAGTGTGACCTTGACCTTTGACCTAGAGACTGGTTCATGTGCGCGACACTGATCCTCATAGTGGTGAACATTTTCTATGAAGTTTCATTAAAATCCCTCATACATGTAGGAGATATGCTCCGGACAAAATTGGGACGCCGCTCCGCCCGCCGCCCATACGCCCGACCCGCCGGCCCGCCAGAGGCGTTCCCATAATACGTCCGTTTTTTCAAACGGGGCGTATAAAAAAGTGTATTTCTATCTTTTAACTCAACAGGTAAGAATTTTTCAAAACATTGGTCTTTTTGAATACGCTGACTTCTGGATTTTATTTTTGATGTAGTTATCAAAATCTTGTTATTTCATCAGTCTTGTGCAACTAGAATCCTGAAATTTGATGCCACCTCATTCATTTGATTGGGTTTAACATAGCACCGACACAGTATAGGTCACATTCCAGTTTTACTGATGGAGGAAGACCTCAGCTGTCCTTCCATGCATAATTTCAAGCACCAACAGGAACCTGAGTAGAACCAACAATGTTCCATAAACTAGATGGATAGCTTCCTCACATGGAAGAATCCAAAGTCCCTATCAGGATTCGAAACCCACAGCGGTGAGGGGCAAGTGATTGGAAGTAAACGATCTTAACCACTTATCCATGTATGCTCCTGCCACCTCATTCATTTCTTTATATCAATCTTATACAACAACAAGAATCATATTTTGATTTTGAAATTAAGTCCAATAGAGAACAACGCTGTAATTTGTCCAATTTGAATTCCTAAAATCATAGAAAAACTCCCAGAAATGAAATGTTGCCAAGTCGGGGATAATAAAACACAAGTTGTTATTAGTCTTATATAGCGTCTTTATTAACACAGTATATTAATTACCATCTACAATACAGCACTAGCTAGACCTAGTTGTAATGAAAACTTGATCTTATCATAAGATATTGCTATAAATTACAATTTATAATCAACAAAGTGCCCTTGTGGCATGTTAATACACTGAATTTAAGAATTCTTTATTCTAAACATACATGGTCAATCTGCAATACATTGTCATATACCCCTGCTATACATCGACATATTAACCTGCTATACATGGTCATATAACCTTGCAATACATGGCCATATAAACTTGCAATACAGTCATCTTCCCCTGCAATACATAATATTCCCCTTGCCAAGCTTCATACTGGTGGCAATGGCTAATAAAACCCAGCATGTTTTGGGTTAAATGTTGCATTTACTGGAATTTGGAAAGGTTACCCTGATAATGTGTTCAATGAAATGATTTAATAAATACATCTACTAATCTAACCCAAGTGTTCTGAACTAGGAACAACATTTAACATAGTTAATGTTGAAAAATAAAGTTGAATAACCACAATCATTATAATCATGATTTTAATTAAGAGAACTTATTGTTATATATTTTGAGTTCTATTATACATGTAGATTCAAATTTTGTATTCGCAACCAGCAAATCAGTAGTAATTTATTGAAAGGTTGAGATAAATATTTATATAAACATTCTTACTTTTTTAAATACATTTGTGTATAACTTCCATCTTCCATGGCATTATGTTACAGTTCATAAATAATAATTAATATATTCAAATGACACATGTTAATTGCCTACATTACACAGTAATTTAGCTATTTATACATGATTTCTTGATTAAACAGGTGAAGACAAGAACATATAAACATTATAATATGTGGGTAACATAGTGTCTAAGGTACGTGATATATTATATAGTGGCTATTCACAGACACATCACAGCACGTTTTCTGATGAGGAGTGACAACAAGTTTTGTTTAACTGATCTTATTTGTTACAACTGACTTGATCTCAAATGTCCCCTGACTGATCTCAAATGTCCTGACTTGATCTCAATTGTCCCAGACTGATCTCAAATGTCGATATCTCTAATGCTAAAACAATACAAATTTAGCCATTTTTAAACCGTTAGTTTGGGGTAATTTAATGTTCAATTTTAAAATTTATTACACCAATGAAAAGATTGCGATCTTAGCTTCATCTCAGTATATATTTAGTAAATCTAAAACTGTATCATCCATACAAAATAATTAGGGTGTATCTATGGCGTGCTTTTTGCTTGCATTTATTTACTGTTAAAAATTTATTTTCCTTAAATCGAAGATAAATCATGATGCAAAACACCACATTTTTCATCATAAACTTATTCCTTTTTAAGATCAGTTAAACAAGAATAATTTTTGTCGTTGACACTCAAAAAACTACATAATAGTACATATATATTATCTATAAATATCATAAAAAACAACAACAAAATAATAAAACTACCTACAAAATATGTATAAAAATCCGGATAAGACTAGATCTACAATCAATCAGTGACACCTAACATAAAAGCCATTTTTACAACATATTGCAAGTTTAACAAACAGCCACTCACATTAAAAGATGCAATCAAGCTTTATTGACAACTGAAAAAAAAAAATGGAATAATCAGCCTTAATTATACAAGTTCTGAGACAAAGTCCAAAGTTCTACTTACAAGAGACTTAAAGGCCCATTATGCCTCAGAAATGCTTTTTTTCTCGAAAGCTTTTTTATATTAACTTGTATATTTTAAAACGTTACTCAATGGCCAATTACCTGAACCATATTTTGCTTCTATTGCCCTTTGGCAAATAGTGCACTAACAGTGATTGAGTATTTTGTATGGAACTCGAATTACTACTTAGTTTACATTTTTCTACATTTATTAACAAATAATTTCCAATTACTTACCACTTTCTTCAGGTGATAAGCATCTTAAATGCTCTAAAATCATTATTCAATTGCTATAAAATGTTAGTTCACCCTTTCTAAAGAAGGAAACAATTATTGATTTCTGAGGCATAATGTTCCTTTAAATGAAACCTTTACAGCAAATTTTCGAAATTTAAAACAGATTTTTTTCAGATTTTTCGAACTTTTTCATAAACAATCCTAAAAACCATAATTCAACTCTTTTTTTCAAATTCTTTATTTATTGAAACCTGCTTAAATACCATTTCAAAGTGGCTTGCCACCATATTCATAGAGACCTAAATGATTTGAAATGATCAGTAACGATAATGGAACAAGAAATAAAATGCTATACCATGAATTAGCGGACCACTTATCATTAACAATCTTTTAGGCAAAAGAAATACATGTATGCACAAAAAAAACCCAAAAAACAAAAAATTTTTTATTTAAACGCAAGTATTTAAAAATTATAAGAAAAAATATAAATTTTTTAACACATAAAATTTGGTATGAATTGAAACAAAATGACTGGACACTGTGGATTTCAATTTTTTTTTTGTGTACTCATAGCACTAAACTTCTATTTTTTATTACAAAATATTTACCTTTTTTTTACCCGGGGAAAAAAAAACTTTTTTTTTTTCCCCCCTTTTTTCATAAAAAAAACAAAACATTATGGAATGTTAAAGGACTAGAATTAAAAATGGGGCTACATTAAACGGTGAATTTTTTGGGTTTTCGTCCAAAAGCCCTGTTTTAAAAATTTGGGGGCATCTGCTGATATCAATCTAGGACTTTTAATTGTTTTCAGAAAAATTGTAATTCTGGGCCCCTCAGCTAACACCAAGATCTGAAAAGTTAAAATTTAAAATGTATAACTTTTTTTTTTACCTTTTACAGTGTTGGGGAAATCTTAGGGGACTTGCAAAAAACAGTCACAAAAAATCCTTTTTTTTTGCCCCGATTGTTAATTTTTTATTCATGTTTACATATATTGGGGTAAGGATAAAGTGACGCCTTAAGTGCTTTCCGTAAGTGAAAAAAATTTTTAACTTTTCATTTGGCCCTTTACCTATATCGGAATAGGGTATTTAGTGTGGTGCTCCAACACTATTTTTAGCCTCACTCTATGACATTTACAATGCAATGTTAAATCAAGCACAAGCAGAGAAATCAACACAAAGGATTGTCATTACTAGAAATTGAACTAATCAATTATGTCATAAAATATAAATGGTCAACAGCTTAACTTTCAAGAAATGTATGCCCTTTGTAGTTATTTTTAAAAAATCCCAGATATTTTTTTTATTTCATTTTTGTTTATCGACACGCCAACTCTGATATGGTCATATGGTGACTTTCAAGGTTTTCTGGTGGAGAAAGATCTACGAGTGCTACTCTAGGCTTTACTTTTTTGCACAAGTGGGTACCCAAGTAGAACAACCAACATTCTGTTATATAGCTTCCTGATAGGAAAAAGTCCCTGGCAAGATTTGAACTCACTTTTTTAAGGGAATGATTCTCAAGTCCCTGGCAAGATCTAAAGTTAAAGTTCCGAGCAGCCAGTAGTTCAGAGTAAGCAACTACAACAACTCAGCCAAAAGTGAACCCATAAAACTCCGAACTTCCTGTAATTTGTTTGAATATTTATCTAACAAGAGACTTACACATCAGCTGGTAGGAAATTGTCAGTATCCACAGTTATTTTCACATCTTTCTTGCCTTTTGTAGCATTTCTGTACATCTCTACAGCTGCTGGCCACGCATCCTACAACACAATATGGATCTGGTTTTATGTTATGCCAACAAAGAAAGAAGAATGACTTTTCCTGTTTTGTTTTTGGTTTGGTTTAACATTGCACCAACACAGTATAGGTCATATGGTGAAATTGCAGCTTTACTAGTGGAGGAAGACCTCAGGTGCCCCTCTCTACATTATTTCAGGCACAAACTGACACCTAAGTAGAACCACTGACGTTCCATAAACCAGCTGAATAGCTTTCTCACATGAGAAAAGGAAAACAAAATCTAGAATGACAAGTAAAGTTTAAGATTGCAGCTTACGCCATATTGTAAACAACAGCTTTGGAATGGAAATCATGTACTATGGATTATTTCTGTGATCCGCTAAAGTTAAATTAATAAATGTTTTCAGCAAAGAAGGTAGTCAAAATTTACAAAGGGTGCATCAAAATTAAAAGAGTTTCTCATTCACAAAATTAATTTTTCTAAAAGACTTTCATTTCAGAAATTCTTCAAAAATTAACATTGGTTTTCATTTAGAAAGTTACATAAATAGACGGGAATAATGTGTCAAAGTACAAATACATACCCTAACTAAATCAATATCTTGTTGTCTACATTTTAGTGTCACTTCTGATTCCAACAACTGGAACAGCCCCTGTGGAACACAATTAACATATTATAAATACAATACATACATTTGTGTTGAATAGAGTGGCACTTACTTTTCACTCTAGTTAGCACTGTTTTCAAACAGTTTAACAGAAAGGACAATAAAAACACTGTATAGGCTGGACAATATCTTCTAAAATAGAAATTTTTGTTTAAAAAATCAAAAAAAAAAAAATCTTTCTAAAGTAAAACTAAGGATTTTCTACATTTATGTATCAGTTATCTGCCCATACAGTGACCTAACATAAACTAGAAATGTGTCCATAGGACACGGGTGCCCCCACCGCGCCACTGTTCTGTCAATCTTTTTACTAAGTCAAGGGAAATAACTCTACAAATACTGGATAAATCCACAAGCGAAACCCCAGGTGCAAATCTAAATATGCTGAGCAACCTGCCCATAAGGTTTAATGACTATGTCAAATCCTTTTTGAGTAACTTGCGACACAAGTTGAAAATTGCAAAAATTTTCTAAGTGAAGGGCAATAACTCTAAAAATACTAAATAAATCCAGACGAAAATACCTGGTGCACAACTGCACATGCTGATCAACATTCCTGTAAAGTTTCATGACTCTAGGTCAAATACTTTTTGAGTTACATGCGACACAAGTTGAAAATTGCAAAATTTTACTAAGTCAAGGGCAATAACTCTGAAAATACTAAAAATATCCAGAGGAAAATACCCAGGTGCACAACAACATATACAGATCAACATTCGTGTAAAGTTTCATGACTGTAGGTCAAATACTTTTTGAGTTACATGCGACACAAGTTGAAAATTGCAAAATTTTACTAAGTCAAGGGCAATAACTCTGAAAATACTAAAAATATCCAGACGAAAATACCCAGGTGCACAACTACACATGCTGATCAACATTTCTGTAAAGTTTCATGACTCTAGGTCAAATACTTTTTGAGTTACATGCGACACAAGTTGAAAATTGCAAAATTTTACTAAGTCAAGGGCAATAACTCTGAAAATACTAAAAATATGCAGACGAAAATACCCAGGTGCACAACAACACATGCTGCTCAACATTTGTGTAAAGTTTCATGACTCTAGGTCAAATACTTTTTGCGACACAAGTTGAAAATTGCAAAATTTTACTAAGTCAAGGGCAATAACTCTGAAAATACTAAAAATATCTAGACGAAAATACCCAGGTGCACAACTACACATGCTGATCAACATTCCTGTAAAGTTTCATGACTCTAGGTCAAATACTTTTTGAGTTACGTGCGACACAAAAGTGAACAGACGGACGGACAGACGGACGGACTGACGGACAAGGGTAAATCTAAATGCCCGCCACTAACGTGGGGGCACAATAAAAACATAAGATAACTCAAAATCAAGAGGAGCAATTCCCATCTTTTCTGCTTAAAATGTTGCTTTTTTTGTCATATTCTTTTTGGATTTATCTCAATACATGACTGGAGCAGTACATATTGTTTTTTTTCCAGCCGATTCTTACATTTTTCATTTATCATACATAAATTGGTGTGAAAAGATGAATAAGACCTTATGAGGTTCATTTCATTGTGTGAAAGGCAAGATTTTATTTGTTTTATACCAATAAAATTATTTGAGTTAAGTTGATTTGATCATTCAAGCGCCTTGTCTGGTATATCCCGGAATATGGTATTTAGCGCTCCAATCCTTTTTTTAGTCTCACTCATTCTTTTTTTATCAAATTCTAAGATCATGCAAAGGTAAAAATAGTTCTTTTTTTTTCTATACATGTATGTGTATATGAAAACTAGCAAATTTGGACTGACCTGAGCAATAAGTCCCTCTAACAACTTCTGGTACTTGGCTTTGTCACTTGTAATTCTACCAAGCTGTTTCCTGGCTTCTTCTATCAATGTCTGAATAAACAATTATACGCTAGAGGATATTGGATGAGTGCAGGTTGATTACTAAATTTATTGAACAAGTTGAATAAAATCATACTATGTGAGCATCGGACGAGCATATTATTGTTTTATTGAACTCTTTCAATAAATTAAGTATTGAATCTATACAAATATAATATTCTATTTATCACATATTCAAATAACAATGGTATACTGTTAAAAATAGCCATTTTTCTTTGACATGCTAATATTAGCACGCTTCAACGCTATGTTTGTATATATCGCAAATGAGGTCACATCAAAGTGTTATTACACTAATGTAATATAATTTTCTTTATTACATGGTGTTATTACTGTCTGTACATATCTCCTGCACCATAGTTTATGCTTATATTATATATTATATTATATCAATTATATTGGATTCATCAAATGGCTTAATTACACTCCAGCTCTTTGATATATGTCATAAATTTAGTTTACGTGTTGCTGTTTTCTTGTAATGGTTATAAGCTTATACCCTTCAACTGAACTAAATTTCATTTTATTTTAGGATGGGGGATATTAAGATGAGACGTGGGAGAGATCAACTAACAGTGACACTGTTCATTTAGCACCTTTGCTGCTTTACTCAGAAGCACACCTATGCATAAGCTTAGGCAAAACCAAGTAAAACCACTGACTTTCAATATTTTACGGTTGTGGGCAACTCTCTCAAATCAAATTATTAGTCCATGTTAAAATTCAAACTGGCAAAATGCTAACATGAATTAGTGACATAAATGGGTATTAAACCACTCAGCCCTGAACCACATGTTACAATACATCAGCATGATAAAATGAAGAGTTTTAGTTCGTTTAGAACAATCTGTGATTATCACTGACCTTCAAATGATCCTCTCTGGCTTTCAACACACGTAATCTAGCTTGGTTAAGTAAGTTGGAGTTCTGTCTGTAATTAAAAAAAACAAAACACTAAATATCAGGCAGCTCAATATTTATGATTCCCCTATGACACCAGCATAGACTAGAGTCTGTCATGCAACATTGCATTTACATGCAGTCTGTCCAGGCTTTATAATGTTGTGTGGGTTTTAAATATTCTCATGAGGATATCCTCTGTACAACTAACTTTGTTTGAAATTCAATGTAAAATGTGTCTATTACACAAATTCAGAAGATAATGTCTCAAGACTTGTCACCAAAGTGCAGTAACGGCAAGGGATCACGTTTCTAGGCGACTTGGGCGACAAAGTCGCCTTGTCTCTCTCCATTTCGCCCGGATCACTTAGAAAAGCGAAAACAAAGTCGCCCTAATTTTCAATAAACCCTTGCAATAAATTTTGAAGTGTCAAGCAGCTCAGTAATCGTCTGCGCTCCTCCTATTTCAAAGCGATTTGTTAAACGCATTTTCATTGGTCGGTAAAATTGGAAAGCCAATTAAACGCAGCGAGACAATTTAGCGGGTTAAGTCCTTCTAAATTTAATTGGAGTTAACAAGTTATTGCACTAGGGTGACAAAGTGCTGAATTATTTAACTGTATTTATCTTACAAATTCTTTTGTTGCCCCTTTCTTCTTATCATTCAAGAATTAGGTCCTACTATACATTTAGAAATTGATTGAACATATTTCTGTCACTTAAATCTTAGTTTTGCTTTTTTTGTTTGGTTTGGGTTATAAGTCACACTTAACACTTTAAAAGTCATACCGCTCTTTTCCAGCTTTCCTGGAGGAGGAAGACATTGGATGCCTCTCTGTGCATTATTTCAGGCACCTGAGTAGAACCACTGACCTTCCTTAAGCTAGCTGGCTGTGAGACAGGATTCAAAACCACAGTGGTGTGGGGAAAAAGATTTGAAGTCAGGGACATCAAAGACCCCCAGCACTTAGTCTAGACATAGAGTATCAGAAAGATACTTAATGTTTTCAACAGAGACTGCATTATTTTCACAGATGTTACTATATTATAATAATACTGAATAAAATCACTGAATTATATTTACATTTTTTTCTGGAGTTCTACTTGCTTCTCCTTGCGTTCATAATATTCCATAATCTTTACTCTCTGTTGTTGCACCAGACGTCCTTTCTCAATGTTGAATTCTTCTTCCGCCTGAAAAATTAAAAAAATTGTTTAACCCCTAGCCTACAGGCGGCAACTTAATATACCCATTTGATGCCTTAATATGTGTGACGGTGCACTGTAATGATCAAATGGCCCCTTTTCAGTTATTCTTGTGAAGAATGACCTCAGGTAGCAGGTGCCCTTTCATACATTATTTCAGGCACAGGCTGGCAGCTGAGAAATTAATTTCATAGATCTAGTGAAATATATATCTCCCTTATTTTCTTTTGAGTCTGGTTCAGACAAAATATTATCAACAGATTATATAACATTTAAGTACAAATGTGACTCTATTTGAAACAATATGCATGTACTGTATTTTGTTTTATTGGAGCAGATCTTTAACTTGATATATATTTGGGATTGGCTAAAAGATTTTAAGCATGTAACCAAAAAAAAAACCAGAAAGAAAGCTGTGACACTGAATTGACAAAATATGATCTTAGTATAATTCTTTTTGAAACATTTTCAAGACAGCATAATAACAATTATATGCAAAAAATCAGATATAATAATAAGTAAGTTACCTTGGCATCAATTTCTTCTGCTTTTTCATTGGCTTCTTGTTCGATGAAAGCCATCATATGCTTGATCTGACAATAAAATAAAATTGTCTGTGAGATAGCACTTCAATGTGGAACAAAAATAGACAGCCTAAAAATGTTTATGTTTATTTTCATAATATACAAATGTACAAAAAGTGATGAAAAAAGAAATCAGGTTAACGTGATCAACTTCACAGAAATTTTATCATCATAATTTCTAGGAACAATATAGATAGAAACTAAGAATAATAGATTTATTATAAGAAAAGAATTTTTTTACAAAAATGAAACAAAAACTAAAAGAAATATTCAGTCCAAACAGTATTTCATTGTTGCCTGTTTTACAAAGGAATGCAAATTAAAAATGCATATAAAGAAATGGGTCATGCCCAACTTTTCAAACTAAGGGAAGAAACTCTAGATGAAATCAAAATAAAATTAATTTCTGGCTTTTACGGGCTTCATGATGACCAAAAGGAAAATGTATAATAAAGAACAGAATTCCAATTGAATATCAAAATTTTTCACGCATTTAATGATTTATGAAGAATCAATATGTTATTTGAGTTAATAGTGTTAATTCAAATTACACCCCATAATATTAAAAAGACCTCTTCATAACAATCGTGGCTGCAATTTTTCAGTATCATAACCTTGCCATTCAGCAGTCGTACAGGGCTCTCAGTAGGGTCAGAATTTCACGAGTCAAAGACTCTTTGGCCAAAATTTTCATGAGTCAAATCATTTTTTTCTAGTGTCATTTGACTTCATGAATCTTTTTTATATTACAAAAATGACTGTATTGGAGGTCATTTATGGAGATTCCAAAGTCTAAATTGACAGAAAAAATCCATAATTATATATAAATGTCTATATACCCCCCCCCCTCCTCCACCTTAAAAAAAAAACAAAATAAAACAAAAAATAACTGTTGTGAAAGAATAAAATAAGCAGCAGTTTTTCTGATTAAATGTATAAAATATAAAAAAAATTATCTTTACTTGTATGCTATCTCACATTAACTTTAAATACCAAAATGTACCTGAGAATATTTAATGGAAAAAGAAATAACAAATGCGCAGGTACTCCAATTTAATCAAAGACATATTATAACCTTTAAAAGCAATCAATAATTGACACCTCAAGTATGTAATTCTTATCAGTTGTGTAGAGCTATTTTTAGCACTGTCAAATTGCAGCCACTGAATTGTCGCGCTTCAGTGCACAGGGTATAAACAATTGCTGTGTGTAAAGCATTTTATACACCGGCTTATACTGCCTGTTGACATTTTTAATGAGTGAGATTTGGACATTAGCAGGATTTGATAGGTAATTAGGGGTGGATTAAAGGTAATTATTATTGCATAGCTGAAAATCCCATGTGGCAAATTGACTCTTGAGCAGATTTTATCACGTGTCAAATTTGTGCATTTCCTGATTTTCACGAGTCAAAACCCGGATCCCCGTGTCAATCGAGAGCCCTGGTCGTAGTTTCCTTGCTGATTATTTAAAGATTAATTTCAATGAAATCAAATAATGTATACATAAATTTTATGAATCATGTAGGCCTCTTTAATGACAGCCAATTTGTTATATTATATATTAGACCTTGAAATGTGTATACCAAATGCATGTATAGTTTAATAAAAAATAACATGGCAATGTACCTGTCATGTTTGAAGGTAAAGGGCCCAAAACTTGTTGATATATTGATCAGAAATTGTTTTTACCTTTAAGGCCAATGTGTTCTTGACCTCTGAGGTCCATTGAGGTCATCGTCTGATCAAAAGCAATGCATTTGTGAAGTTTGAAGGTCAAGGGTCCATGGGTTGTTGTGTTATTGATAGGAAACTGTTTTGACATACAAAATGTAACAAAGTCAATGTGACCTTAACATTTGACCCCCTGACCCCAAAATCAAAAGGGGTCATCTCCTAGCCAAAACCAATGCACTTATGCAGTTTGAAGGTCAAAATCATATGAGTATTTGAGTTATTAGTTGAAAACCATTTTGACATTCAAGGTCAATTTGACCTTGACCTTTGACCTAAGGATCCAAAAAAACAATAGGGGTCATTCTCTGGTCATGAACAATGTCAATACCAAATTCAAATTCCTAGGCCTAAGCATTCTTTAGTTATCGGCAACCATTTGGTCTATGGACCGACGGACAAATGCAAAGCAATGCACCCCCACTTCTTTGAAGGTGGCCATAAATTATGGCATAATATAATATGATAGCCTATACGGCTAGCCACTTCCATATTATATGCATAAATACTTACATGGGCACCATGGCAGTACAGACTGTAACTCATATTCTCTGTCCAATTAAGTGTACAATTCAATACTGTGACATACTCTATACAGGGCTTTTTTTCACAGTTTGGGGAAGCAGCCCAGCCCTTAATTTTGGGGAAAAATTACAAGGTATATTTGCAAAAGGGGAAGAAAAAACTTGATGTTAATTCAATTTTTGGGGAAAACTGCATGATTTTAAAGAAATTTTCTTTGGGGAAGCAGCCCTATACCGGCCCCTGTTATAGAAGGTAAAAAGGCCCTGCTATAAGACATTTGAAATTCATCCTTGAATTTCTAAATGGACAAGAGAACAATGTTAATCGACTTGGACATTAACATGGTGCCCTTATGTCACAGGTTACAGGGTGAGAAAAATATGCAGCTTGACCAGGTCTCAAACCAAGGACCTTCCAAACAGTTGAACACCTTACCACAGGTCTACCAACTGATTGCATATATTCTCTAACAGACCTTTGTTGACTGTTTTTTACTTGTGGTTTGAATTGACATGACTAAGATACTGTAGGGCCCACTTAAATTGCCCTCTTTCAGACATTTTCCCACTTCTTTATGAGTCTCCCATTTTTTTTGTCTCCCATCCCCATCCTAGATAGATTTACCAAATAATTTATTTGTAGGAATTTTAGGGGCAATATATTTGGTGTCAGGCAAGTTGAAATTCCACGTTCTCTGTCCGAAAGGACAAGTTCTTGAAAAAGAATATTGCCAAGACTGCTCTGGCATTGACCTTTAACTTCTTTTCAGGTGACAAATTATATCTGACTTTCCCTAACAATTTCCTTATAAAAAAAATAATTTTCTGCAAATAAATTATTCTACTGTTCTATAATTAGTTATATCATTTTCAGACACATAAGATAAATACCTGTTTCTGCACATCTTGGTCACTTAAAGCCATCTTTAGTTTTTATAAATAATGTCAGAAAGCTGTAAAATTCAAGAAAATTTATTAACAATATATGGTGAGCTGGTAACCGGAAGTTGTTATTCTCGTGATCTTCACTCATTCACACAAGTTTTTGTGACGTATTACACACTTCCGGTCTCCAATGTAAACTTTAAAGTTGAATATGGTAAGAATCAGTGTTTGTTTAGTTAGTTGTTTTGTTAATCAGTCTGTTTCAGTATTAAATATAATTAATTTAATTGATATATTTCATTCATCTGTTAATGTAATTAACTATTTTAAACATTGAACATTTTGTTACTTTCTAAATCATGTAACCAACTCGTCCCTTTGTCATTTCGACCCAAACACATGACAATTTCTTCTTATTTCATATATTGTAAGAAAAATCCATTTTACTGCTAGTATTACCTTTAATGTATTTTGAGTCAACTCGTTTACCCACAGTCACATTTGCCCTAGTCAACTTGTCACAATTTTAGTTAACTCATCCTGTAGTCAATTCATCTGTTAGTCAACTCGTTCCGAGACTTGTCACCTATTTTCTTTTATTTTGAATGGTTGATATTTTATATGAAAATTTCATTTAAGTTGAGATGTGTGCAGTGTCACAAGTGGGTTACTAGAAATTTTCCAGATTTGACACATACATGCCATAATTTTTTTTTTAAAGTTTTTGTAATAGTTCAAATATTTTCAAAGTCCATTGACATATGGCTTTGAAACTTTGCACACTTGTTCACCATCATGACCCCAACCTGTAGACAGGAGGAGGTAACTCTATCAAGCATTTTGACAGAATTATGCCCCTTTTTCGACTTAGAATTTACGTTAAAGTTTTTGTTATAGTTCAAATATTTTCAAAGTCCATTGACATATGGCTTTGAAACTTTGCACACTTGTTCATCATCATGACCCCAACCTGTAGACAGGAGGAGGTAACTGTATCAAGCATTTTTTTTACTATCAAGCACAAAGAATAGTCCAGCGTTGCTGTCCTACCGACAGCTCTTGTTTTAACACGGTGTTTGACCGCTAATAACTGCCTGCAGGCGGATTACATTTAAACTGGTCAGTTGTGAATTACAGTGTATGACACCTTCGCTCAGGAAGCCACAGGGGGGTAAACAATTAATCTTTTAATTGATCAAAATTATTTCCGATAATTGTTGGAAGGGGCACAGAGACCAATCAAAGGATTAATGTCACCATTGCAATGCTGTATGGGGATAATCGTTCGTTATTAGCGTTCTAGAATAATAATATCTGTCATATTTTGCGATTCGGATCGGAATATCCGTCCCGAGGTGACCCGCCCATGTAGATTATTAAAAGTAGATTATTTTAGTCTTTTTTTTTACCGGGACATAAATCATCTCCTGGACTTTCCTGGACATCCAGGATGTTATGGCATGTATGCCAGGGCTTCCACTAGGAATTTTTTTTAGGAAGTCAGGACTTCCTTTCAAGGAATTTTGGAAGTCATGAGGTAAATTTCTGGAAGTCAGTTGTTCTTACGCGTATAATTTTATGTTTCAATGTTTGATTTATAGTATGGGATGGTACAAGTAAAAGCAATTATTTTAATCACAAGATTCTGAAAATGTCATTCCTTTTTATGTTTTAAGTTCAAAGTATCTTTACATGATTGTTGGGTAAATATTTTCAATAGAAGTAAGAACATTACCCTGAAAAGGACTGTATTGTTGTTATTTAAGGACAGTGGTAGCCATGTAGAACCCTTCAGTGATAACATTCAAATAATTGCTCATTGGTATAACAAAAAAAAATATTTCTAGAAAACTTTTAATTCTTTAATCAATCATGGTACAAGTAGATTCTGAAATGTGTATGATGGGTTCTTCTTTTTCTACCTCTGGATCTGTACCATACAGCTGTTGTCTCATGTGATCAGCCTGCACAGCATTTATTCATTGTGTTTTAAAAGAGTGGATCTCTGTAGATTTCCTGAAATAAAAAAAAACATGACATCCTTTAGCATTGTTATAATTCTTATTTGTAAAATAAAAATTGTTGTTTAAATATTTCTTGTGTTTAAAATTATTTACTACAGTACCGAACACAATTTCAGTGTATCAAATGAATCTTAACACAATAACAGCCCAAAATGGTTAAATTTAATCAGGTTTAATCAGGCTTGTAAATTGAAAGTTTTATGGGAAAAAAAAAAAAAAAAAAAGAAAAAAAAAATAGCTGAATGTACGCGTGTGGTTGTTCTTTTTGGATTCATATGAAAATAATTTCGAACACCGTTCTTGACCAAATTATTTTTTTTAATTACGTTTTTGAGATACGCCAAATTTTTTTGAGAGTGGGTAGGGAAAAAGATTTTTAAATGTAACTTTGCTTCTCATAATTAGCGAGTGAAAAAAATATAAAATCTAATCAACATCTATAGAATGTGTGAAAATAAAACGTCTTTAACTTCAAAAAGGAAAAAAAAAATCAAAAGACAAAAACACGCTTCGCCGACTCGGCAAACTTTCGGATACATTCAAACTACCGATGCACACAATAATGAATAAATCATTTTATCTAATTAAAGTAAAAACAGATACCTACCATAGTTTATGTCAATTAACTATCCATTATCCGTACAAAACAAACAACTAATCCAATCACTTTGTTTTCACGCTTATCAAGGTCATAAATCAACACTCGCTAATTCGTCACGCGCCAGGTGCATTCGCATAATTTCACCCATCGCTGTCATGTCAACCATTCAATTCAGGGGGCGGAGTTAAATAAATAATCCAATCGTACGCCTTGAAAGTGAGAAAAGGTCGGAAAATAGTTGTGGCGTACGTCACGGCTTACGATTTTCGCCGTATTCCTAAATTTTTGGAAGTCAGCGGTACGTCATTGATCTTAATTTTCGGCGTACAGATACGATTTTCGGGCGTAATTTACGGCCGTACGCCCGTTAACGGAAGCCCTGGTATGCTTGACATCAGACGGAAATCCTTTATATATTTTGTTCAGCAAGGAACATGAGTGTTTTGATTAATCATAATTATAACACTTCTTTATGTTTGTCCATCATGAAGTGATATAATAATACTGTGTCTGTTCAAGTGAGTAGTGGCCTAGTGGTTAAGGTGTATGCCTGTTAGTCTCAACCAAGGGATCATGGGTTTAAGCCCAAATCCGGTCAGGACCATGTTTCTTCATATGACACCAGTACTGGTTGGTTCCAGGAAGCAGATGCGAAAGTGATTAATAGAAGTGGCAAGAACTTGTTTCACGATCAAGCTAAGATAAATATGTTTAAACCAGGGCTGAACATGTACATGTCACAAGGGAGTTAAATAGTTTACAGGTGGTCTTTCCATATTTGGCAGTAGGTAGCTCTGCTACATCACAGCTACAGTGTAATTGAGTTATTGACACATGATGGTGTAACAGTTTAAGTTGGTAGCATCTTTGATGTTCTTTGAGTCACATTGACAAAGATTAAAGGTCGTCAAATTCATGTAGATGGATCTTCTAAACACCTGCTTATGAAATGCAATAAAATCATTCCCAAAAGTGAATTTAATTTGTCAGCATAATTTCACTTTTTGAAGTTCTTCCTAAACCCTATGCAATTGTCATGAACTTCAATGTCTCTTTGCTATAATTACCATCTGATGCCATTGTACAATAGTGTGTAGAAAGGGGTTTAAGTGCCATGAATAACGTACATCCAGAAATTTGAGGTCACTGTCTTTGAATCTGAACAAGACTTTGAAAAAGTGAAACATACAATGTATCACTGTTAGGCCTACCTCAATACAGCGTCCCAAGAGTTATTTATAGGGCACTAGTGATATTCGTTTCTAAAGATAGAAGATCAGGAAACCTTTAGAAAAGCTGAAAGCTGCTTTAATTTTTTTCCCATATAATTTTGACAAATTTCATGAGCTAGCAAGACATTGTATTTTTTTCTAGTTGCAATTGCTATGACACTGACATTGATTTTATTTTTTGTTTTACAGATTTCAAAGCTATGACAAATTGAGAACAAAAGATGGATCTCTCAGTTTCCTCGGGAAAAGGTGATTCGGAATCCAGTAAAGAAGGACACTCTAGCAGTAGCAAAATTGAAGAATTGAATGTCTTAGACATTGAACAACATTCTAAAAGAAGTTATGATACGAATGGTACAATAAAAGAAGATGTCAGAGCTACAGATAGACCAGAATTTAGAATAGCAAGTGACGAACAAGCTCATTTAGACACAGATGATCAAGAAAAGGTCAAAATGAAATCAGACCCTGAATCTGAGGATGAATATGAAAAGAATGCTCATGGTGAAGTGTTTGAAGATTCACCACTTTCCAAGTCTGTAGATTTTATGTTTGAGACAAAGTATGTGATGCTGAATTTCATGAGTTTAATACCACCAGATATGTATAGAGGGCATATTTCAACTTCCCCTGAAATTGAGCCAGAATTGAGTCAAAGATACGCCAAACACAATACACATCTATCAAAAAGTAAATCATTTGATATAAGTTCTTACCACAGAAAACCGAAGTTAAAATACATTGGAAAGCTGAGATCAATTCAGAAACAAATGGATTCTCCTGCTTCAGAAGACAATCTTAGTTACCGATACAGGAAAAACTTGAAACCAGTCGAAAGCCCAGGTTGTGATAGGTTTAACTCAGATCCAGGCACTCCGCCCGCAGTCTCTGAATTGTTCGAAAAATCCCACAGTGCCCATGAATTTAGCACTCATTCTTCCCCATCTCTGAGTCCTCAGAAAAGTTTTCACTCACCTCAAAGGTTGTTTAGTGACGCAAGCAGCTGCGGAGAGCTCAGCTACATGAGTGATGCCGATGATGAATATGAAGATCATTCTAATGCTTCAAGTATATTTAGCTCAAGAAGTATTTCCAGTAGAGATGGTTTCCTTGACCTCCGTAGACCTTATAGAGGTGTACACATTCTTCCCACCTTACAAAGTCAGTCTGAAGATAAAGATGAAGCTGATGGTCTGTTCCCACATCTTACGGAAGGTAATGCTGACAATGGTGACCTAGAAACATTACCAGAAGAGGTTAAAGACGAGATACACAAAGATAAAGAAAATGGTAAAGATCTAGGGGAAGATGTACCACCTGATAGTGCTGATGTTGAAGGAAGAAGTAGATTGAAACAGACTGCTGACAGGTCAAAGCTTAAACTTAACATTCCATGTGAATCTGTTCAGCTAGATGATATACTCCTGTCATTACATTCTGAGCTAAGTAGTGAGATTGATGATATGGAATCTGAATTTGAAGAAGGTGAGTATAACAAGGAAAAAAACTATTTATGCCATAATTGGTTTGTCATCATCTGGCCTCAAGGTTATAAAACTTTCCTCTAAGATCTGTGTCAAATCTCAGGGTTTTCAAGTTTTCTGTTTCAAGGAGGCACTTGAACCTACATCATCAAAAAGATTATTGAAGGGTTACTAAAAAAAAACCCTTTTTCATTTTTATATGCCCGAAAGAATTTCGGGCATATTATGTTATACCCCCAGGCGTCCGTCTGTCTGTCTGTCAGAACGTCCGTCCGTCCGTCTGTTAGCAATTTGGTTTCCGGAGCATAACTTAAGTTCTATTTGGCCCACAGTATTCAAACTTCATAGGATGATTGTCCATATTGGGTAGAAGACCCCTATTGATTTTGGGGTCACAAGGTCAAAGTCACTATGACCTTAAAACTGAAAACAGTTTCCGGAGCATAACTTAAGTTCCATTTGGCCCACAGTGTTCAAACTTCATAGGATGATTGTCCATATTAGGTAGAAGACCCCTATTGATTTTGGGGTCACAAGGTCAAGGTCATGATGACCTTAAAACTGAAAACAGTTTCCGGAGCATAACTTAAGTTCCATTTGGCCCACAGTGTTCAAACTTCATAGGATGATTGTCCATATTGGGTAGAAGACCCCTATTGATTTTGGGGTCACAAGGTCAAGGTCACTATGACCTTAAAAATGAAAACAGTTTCCGGAGCATAACTTAAGTTCCATTTGGCCCACAATGTTCAAACTTCATAGGATGATTGTCCATATTGGGTAGAAGATCCCTATTGATTTTGGGGTCACAAGGTCAAAGGTCAAGGTCACTATGACTTTAAAACTGAAAACAGTTTCCGGTGGATAACTTAAGTTCCATTTGGCCCACAGTGTTCAAACTTCATAGGGTGATTGTCCATATTGGGTAGAAGACCCCTATTGATTTTGGGGTCACAAGTTCAAAGGACAAGGTCACTATTACCTTAAAACTGAAAACAGTTTCCGGAGCATAACTTAAGTTCCATTTGGCCCACAGTGTTCAAACTTCATAGGATGATTGTCCATATTGGGTTGAAGACCCCTATTGATTTTGAGGTCACAAGGTCAAAGTTCAAGGTCACTATTACTTAGAAATTAAAAACAGTTTCTTTAGCATAACTTCAGTTCAATTTGGCCCACAATATTCAAACTTCATAGGATGATTGCCCATATTAGGTAGAAGGCTCCTATTGATTTTGGGGTCACAAGGTCAAAGTCACTATGACCTTAAAACTGAAAACAGTTGTCGGAACATAACTTAAGTTCCATTTGGCCCACTGTATTTAAACATCATAGTATGATTGTCCATATTGGGTAGAAGACTCCTATTGATTTTGGGGTCACAAGGTCAAAGGTCAAGGTCACTATTACCTTAGAACTGAAACCAGTTTCCGGGGCATAACTTAAGTTCCATTTGGACCACAATATTGAAACTTCAAAGGAGGATTGTTTTGTGAAGGAGGTAATACTTTATTTAATTCCCATGTCTTACAAATGCTTCATCTTTACTAAAAAAAAAATCACTTTCGGGCATATAATGCTCCGCCTAGCGGTGCTCTTGTTTAAGTATTTGCCAAGTTACAATTTAGCACAAATATATCTGTTGAGGTAGAAGGTCAATGGTGACACTTCTTGCACAAATTCCAGCCCTTTCAGCTACACTGTAGTGCATTATGCTTGTTACAGGGTGGTTGGTTTAGATTTAATAAAAGATGATCAGAAGTCAAAAGTACTGAAAAATCATTTTTATTTGTTGGGAACTAATTTTTATGGATAGGTCAACCCACAAATGATCTAACAAAATTTCATTTTGTCTGCTTTAAGGTTATTTTGCATCCAATTATTTATATTTTACCTATTGGGTACCCACGAAAATGTTCTTTGTGACATAAGCACAAAATTTCATGCTCACGAAATTATGTGATTGACAGTAGTTGTGTCAAGGAAAACAACAACAAATAAAAACGACACAAAAGGAAGGAAGCTTTACTCAACATGAGCCACACCATGATAAAACCAATATAATGCGTTTGCGACCAGCATGTATCCAGACCAGCCTGCACATCCGCGCAGTCTGATCAGGATCCATGCTGTTCGCTTACAAACCCTATAACAAGTAAAGAAACTGGAAGCGAACATCATGGTACCTGATCAGACTGTGCAGATGTGCAGGCTGGTCTGGATACATGCTGGTCGCAAACGCATTATATTGGTTTTATCATGGTGTGGCTCATGTTGAGTAAAGCTTCCTTCCTTTTGTGTCGTTTTTATTTGTTGTTGTTTTCCTTGACACAACTACTGTCAATCACATAATTTCGTGAGCATGAAATTTCGTGCTTATAACGTCACAAAGAACATTTTCGTTGTCATGTTGTCACGTCGTGGCTCATATATATATTTTTTTTATAGCTTTGCACAGTGCTAGAAGTAGAATGAGTAGGTCCAGTAACATTACTCCCTTGACACCTCAGACGGAGGCAGCTCGGATCCTTGCTCGTATTGGTGATGAAGTAAAGGAGCAGTATGGTGCTCGTCTAGCAGCTGCCGTCAACCAGCTGACCTACGAGCAAATCAACAATTTGTCATACTCACAGTTCAGGGATATAGCTCAGTCTGTGGTGACAGCAGAGGTTCCTGGCTGGAGACAGGTGAGTAATCTTAGACCAGACATTATTGTACATGTACTAGTACAATGTATATGTATTTTATCATACCACGCATGACTTTGTCTGTTTCAATGAACAATTTGTTATATCACCATGTTAAACATAAATTAGGGAACGTTGATGGTTCTGCTTACATGTAGGTTCCCATTTGTGCCTGAAATAATGCACAGAAGTGCATTCCCCTAGTAAAGCTGGAAAGTCGCCATATGACCTATACTGTCTAAACCAAAAAAAATTCCTCTCAGGGTGATGGTACATATATTTAACTCATGAAAATTAATGTCAACCTCGGTTTAAGTCTCATTCATGGTTATGATCCAGTAATAAATAACATGTAGTTGAGTGTGCTGTATTTTCTGACAGCTTTTATTTAAAAAAAAGGAATAGACAGGATTTTTTAGGTTATAGAATATTGCCGCAGCTACAAATATAATAATGAAACCTGAAATTGCAAAAGTGTGGCTTTGAATTCATTGTTATTTAGATATCACTTATTTACAGGTAGCTTTATTAATGGTATTTGGTCAGAAGATAATCTGGGGAGCTGTGCAGCATGGCCAAAGACATTTTGGCAATGTGATTGATTACTGTGCCCAGTTCGTTGCCGAGAATGCTGCAGAATTTATTATAAAACAAGGTGGATGGGTAAGTCATTATCTTGTTAACGTTACCGTTCAGTTATTTTTCTCATTTTATTGGGAAAAGACCTTAGCCTCTTGTTTTTGGGAAGAAATTTGCTAATACTACTGTTTTGCGAAGTAAAAACCCTGGTTTAACTTTGGACTTTTGTGAAAACTGCATGATTTTAAAGAAAATTTCTATTGGAAAGAGGCCCTTTATAGGCCTCTGTTAAGAGGCTTTTTATAGCCTTTGTTTTATATGGTGAAAAACACTGCATTATGAAGGCAAAAGTGATTAGCAAATCGTAGAGCAAATCCAGCTCTTACTGGATCTCACCTTGATACCCCAGAATTGATAATGGACGGTACTGGGACAAGTCCATTTAACAAAGTCAGTAAGTTATTGGTTAATATACCAGTATGAATTGTCAAGATGTAAATCATCAATAGTTTTTAAGCTTAATTCTGAGAAATTAGACTTGTGCCCTACTGTATGGTTGTTATTCAGCCAGGCAACCTGGGTTTGATTCCTGGGCAGTACAGGTCACTTGCATTGTGATTGATCATAAAACTCTTATTACGGTCATTTCCACTGTACCTCTGATCTGGCATGTATGGAGGTTATGAGCTCCTTGCGAAAGTGAAAGCAACTAGTAATGGTTAACTGCTTGACAGCCTGCCCAGGTATGATGCAGTGAATTCAAAGTGGCTTACACCTGTACTACCTACACAACCACCACTTGTGCTTGCAATGTTAGCTTGATGTTAATTTGATTCCTAGCCACCTACACAACCACCACTTGTGCTTGCAATGTTAGCTTGATGTTAATTTGATTCCTAGCCATGTAGACTTGATATATAATTTGTGATTATAGGCAGTCTTTTGTTGATAAGGTCATCATTTAAAGGCACATCATTCTGGCCTTTTCTCCTGTACCAAGGTAAATTTTAAAAAGAATTGTGTGTCTAAAATGATTGATATGATAGATGTTGTGTCACACATTTTACTGGAAATGCTTTTCTTCAGCACTTATCTCCTAAGCATAAGAACAAAAAAATTCTTTTTATCTGTTATCCCTTTAAACTTTACAAATGACATTGATCTGTTAATTTAGATGGCAAATGGTGAATTTGACAGATCATATGCTGTTAATTGTGATACAATCTGTCGTACTTGGTTGTAATTTTAGATATTTCAATGTCCTGGAAGAATTTTTTTACCTGGGTATCCAACCCATTGTCTTTTATATTGTAGAGCTCAGTGATGAACTTTGACCCCAGTTCTGATGCACAGAGTTCAGCAGAGTTTGACACTTCACCAGAGATGGTGGTAGATTACTTCACAAGTCATGATGTCACTCAAGTAGAAAGTGAGAAGTGCATACATGATGAGTCTGAAGGTACAAACAATATATCACCAGGTATAACCTGTAAACTGCTACATTTTAATGATAGATTTACCCTGTTTTAAATTTTAGAACAGTCCATTTGAAGTTTAAGGGATTTCAATATCAAAATACACACAGCATGGAGTCCACACGGGGAGTTAAGACTAACAAATTTCAGTTCCAGTAGGTTAAGAGATAATATTAGTTTAAAACAAAGTGAAAAATAAAGAAAGCACTAAATAGGCTTTTGATTATGCCAAGTGTGCTTGCATTTTCAACTCTAACTGTCTAGAGATTAGTGTCTTCCATGACAAACTGGATAAAATCTCTTACTTCGCATCACTTGCCCCTCACTACTGTAGGTTTGATTCCCCATAGGAACTGAACAATGCACTATTTCATGGGAAGTTTCTTTAAACAGTTGTTTCATATGAGGGATGCTCTATCCAGTTATTTCATGGGAGGTATGCTCTTGAGAGAGATGCTCTATCCAGCTATTTCATGGGAGGGATGCTCTATCCAGTAATTTCATGGGAGGTGTGCTCTATCTAGTTATTTCATAGGAGTGATGCTCTATCCAGTAATTTCATGGGAGGGATGCTCTATCCAGTTATTTTATGGATGGGATGCTCTATTCAGTAATTTCATGGAAGGGATGGTCTATCCAGTTATTACATGGGAGGGATGCTCTATCCAGTAATTTCATGGGAAGAATGCTTTATCCAGTTATTTTTTTGAGATGATGCAGTATGCTCTACAGAAGACCAGTGGTTCTACTCTGATTCCAGTAATGCTGGACTATAATATTTCCTTTTCAATGAGACTAACAAGCAAACAAAAAAGATGAATAACCATTATTATCTTGCTCAGGCTTCCCTTTGTTATTCCAGAGAAAGGAATTTAATATCAAAATTAAAAACAAAAGCAGCCAACAGTTCTGTTTAATCACACTACATGAATATATAAGCAGACTGGGCTGGTTCTATACTGGTGACAAAGGCCAGTTATCATTGACAACTAGAATTCAAAGAATATACATGTATTAAGGTTTAATATTAGTCCAGACTATTTGACATAGATGATGTTTCTTTTGAACCAGGTTTTAAAGAAGACAAAAGTGAAAATACAGAGCAAATACTGAATGATGATCCAAATTTGAGTCCCAGTCACAGACTTACTGTTTCAAATGTAGTCAAACCTAGATATGCTTCTAGTGTTGGTTTTGAGTACACAGATGTTATAGAAGACATGGCAGGGGAAGAGATTGGTTCTGATTCTGAAACAGATGTTAATTTGGCATTTGTTCAAAAAGATGAAGTTGAGGCAAATGTTGAAGATACTTTGCATGATGACGTAGAAGAAAATGGTGATGAAGCAGTTAAATCTAAAGACCAGCTGAAGGATGATTCAGAAAAATGCCATGATAGAGATAGTGTTAAAGGGACCAATATACTGGAAAAGCAGAGAAAAGAAGACATTCCAGGGGAGACTGTAGATGGGAGAATATGTAGTGATAAATATGAAACAACAAATGATCTCAATTCCAAAAATGTGATAGATTATGCAAAAGCTGATAGTTATGACAAGGAGTCTGTTTACGTTAGACAGGCTACTCCTAGTTTATTTGATAGTGCTGTTGACAGTCTGAATGAAGTCAAAGATGTAAATGGCAATACATCTGATAAAAGAACAGAAAGTGGTCTCAGCATTAAAGTAATGAGTAATGACAAACATGGAATAGTTAGTGAAAGAAATGATATTGTTGGTGAGACAGGTGTTACTGAAGATGACATTGAGATTGCTGAGGATAAATCAAATGGTATTTTATATTTGAAAATTAACTCAGATGATAGCGAATCTCTTAATAATAATGCTTCAAAATATTTACCAGCAAGTGACCAGTTCAATAAAAGCCAAAATACTGAAAGAATAAAAGACACAATAAATAGAGTGGCAGGTACAAATGCTCAAATAGACTTGGAAGGTGGTACAGAACAATTAATAAATGATGATGAGCTTAGAAACATTGGTGAATCAAATAAAAATAACAATCGACAAACAAGTGAGGAGGATGTCTTCATTGAAGTCATTGATCCTCATAGCTATCAAGATTTCCAATACGAGAGTGATGGTGAGTCGACAGAAAATGAAAGTGTTGAAAAGGAAGTAGTTGAAGATAATGAGGGTTTGGATATTGAGGAAATTGATGATGTATGTAAAGACACACAGGGTTCTGAAAGGGAGACTATCCAAGAATCTCATATGTCAGAGAATCTGAAGAGAATAGGTTTCAGAGTCGCTGCCCTTGCTTTTGCATTGTTAGCAGTTGGGATAAGTGTGAGGTTTTCAACACTTAATAGGTAGTATATCTCAAACAATGATACTATTATTGGGACTTGATTTGGTGCAAAGGATCATCAGGGGACACATGCAATTGGATCTTATTTTTGGAGACGCACATATTTAGTATAGAGTAATTCAAGATATTTTGTTTAATGCGAAATTTCTTCTTATAAACATAAATATTATAAAGTAATTAAGTATGTTGTAATGTAAGTAAATTAATTACTAAACAATAAGTGCTCAAGACAGTTGTTGCAGTTCAGTAACAATGATAATAATTTTTTTTTTATATATTTAATCAGAATTTTTCAGGAAATATTAATTTTCGTACTTTATTGAAATACAAATACTATGTACAAGAAAGTGCTAAACAATTATTCAAATATTTTCTGATACTTTTTACACTGACTTCATTTGTCTATATTTTTATGAAATGAAAAAAAAAAACATGAAATAATTAAAGGGACTTTATTGTTTTTTGTTGTTTTTTTTTGACAAAACCAGACTGGAAATATTTTGTTAGAATGGTGTACTATTTTATGTAGATATGGACCAATAAGTTACATGTATATGTACTTTTTATACTCATTCTGTTTTATTCAGAATAATTTTTTTTTATTGTACAAAATGATAAAAAAAAATTGAAAACCATTTTAAATACTTTTAACTTAAAACAGACTAAGAATCACATTGAATCACATTAAAAATTTGGTAATTTATCTAATTCTAAGTGTATTTCTTTTGCATATTTTATTGTTTTGCTGCAATTGATCTATGCAAAAATTTCTAAGTTTTTAAGGTATTAGACCTTTGTGAAGTTCCTTTTATATATAGTAAACTCCACTTATACTGAAATTCAGTTGACGGCCAAATTTATATCATTATATCCGAATATCATTAAATATCATTATATCCGAGAGGCAACCAATTTGAAAACAGCTTCAGGACACGGCTGACAGCATCGTTATAAGAGAGATATCGGTACTGTATTTATGCGATATCTTTATAAGTGGATTTTACTGTGTGTATGTACTAAATTCCACGAAATTTTTGGTAAATAAAAATGTTCTTTTATAATAAATTGTGCATATACGGTCCCCTAGAATTTTGTGATACAGTTCATATATCAAAGTACAAATGTATTAAGGAATAGAGTGAAGCACTTAGAAAGATTTTTATAAGATTTGGAAGTAATGTTTTAGTACATAAGTGCCATATACATTTACTTTTAATTATAAGTTTTATTACTTGCTCAATAGTTTATCTAGTGAAAGATTTTTTTGAGATCATTTTTGTTACTGGTGAAAAATATATATTAAGTGATAATTCACATTTGACATTTCACAGTGGATAGGTGGCTTGTATTAACAACTATTGTTCATTAAATGACTCAGTCAAAGTGAACCTGCATGATTTTGAGGCTTCCTCTATTTACACACTGTTGAGTTTGTTGTTGCTTATCTTTTAGACACTTTTCAGGCAATAACTGATTAAAGATTTTGTTTGGGAAAAAAAAGTTCTATTTCAAGTCTCCATGTATACTCTCTTTAGACTGCCAACCTAGATTCTTTACTGATTCACCTTCCAGCTTTTTTCAAGTCTTTTCTTAACAATAGATTGAATAATTAAATACACTAATTTTTGTTCGCCATAGCTTTTGGTTTTTTGGCCTACTTCAGCAGCAATTATTACAAAATACAAATAGTTACATACAAAATAAAGAAAGTGACTTAATGTCACTGAACAAGGTCATGGGAGATGCTGTTTGCCATCTCCGACTTCATTCCCGAGTGTTGACCTAGTTTTGTCAAATTCTGCTTGCCGTCTGTCATTTTATTCTTTTGTGTTGACCAAGTAATGTCAAATTCTGCTTGCTGTCTGCCACTTTATTCCTTAGTGTTGTTAATATGTTATCACTTTTACACAGATTTTCGACTGTCTTTATGTCAAGGTCAGTCCTGTGTAGTTTTTACAATTATTTATTCATATGAAAAAATGAAGACATTCCAAACGAACTGACTAATGAGGGTCAGGGACAAGAAACAGTTTTCTTAGGCCTTACGCCTTGAAACCTTTACTTTATGCAGAATATTTTTGATAGGTCAAATTGATCTTTGTTATAGTGATAATTTTATGCAGATTTTATGTTGTTTCGTTTGTTTTATTCTCACATTTTATTGAACAAAGTGTTGTATTTTTTTTACGAAAAGTTAAACTTTAAGTTAGTGATATGATTTGAGATTTCCCATGTATAAAGTTAGAACAAAAACTAATAGTTTTGTCATTTTAATATTAATCAGTGTATTACTGGTATGTTAACAAGTTTAATTATTTACTCACCATGTTGTTAATGTTATTAATTTATACATATATCTTTTGAGGTAAGTGATCAAAATTAAAAAAATTTTTTTTATTGATAATCAGAACACTTATCCATCACAATGTTTTATTAACCAGTCTTAAAATTTCATATCTAGCAATTACATGTAGTTGGATTTTATTATGCTCCCCGAAAAATTTCGGGGGAGCATATAGTCGGCGCCTTGTCCGTCTGTCCGCACTCACAGGACAGTAATTATGTGGCTAGAGGAACAATAGGTAACTGTTCTTTCTCTTTGATGTCATTCATTCCGTAATGCTTTTATGTGGCTATTTTCTTTTGTGTGGCTAAAAAGAACAAAATAGAGAACAATAAAGTAGCCACATAATTACTGTCCTGTGAGAACGTCCGTCCGTCTGTCCGTCCGCACTCACAGGAGAGTAATTATGTGGCTAGAGGGACAATAGGTTCTCTTTGATGTCATTCATTCCGTAATGCTTATATGTGGCTATTTTCTTTTGCGTGGCTAAAAAGAACAATAGAGAGAACAATAGAGTAGCCACATAATTACTGTCCTGTGAGAACGTCCGTCCGTCTGTCCGTCCGTTGTCTTGTCCGGAGCATAACTTGAAAACCCTTGGAGATAATTTGTTGAAACTTCATACAATGGTAGAGGGCATTGAGGGGAGTGCAGTGTCAAAGAACCATAACTCTATTTTGCCCGGTTTTTGAATTATCTCCCCTTATAGAAAAATCTTGTCCGGGGCATAACTCTAAAACTATAAGAGATATCAACATGAAACTTTGTAGGTGAATAGATCTCAATGGGTAGATGTGCAGTGCATAAGAAAAATAACTCTTTTTGTCCTAATATTGGAGTTATTGCCCTTTGTTAATTTTAACACTTTGAACTTTGTCCGGAACATAACTCTAAAACTATAAGAGATATCAAGATGAAACATTGTAGGTGAATAGATCTCAAAGGGTAGATGTGCAGTGCATAAGAAAAATAACTCTTTTTGTCCTAATATTGGAGTTATTGCCCTTTGTTAATTTTAACACTTTGAACTTTGTCCGGAACATAACTCTAAAACTATAAGAGATATCAAGATGAAACATTGTAGGTAGATAGATATCATTGAGTAGAGGTGCAGTGCAAAGGAACCATAACTCTGTTAAGCCTTATTTTTGAATTATCTCCCCTTTTAGAAAAATCTTGTCCAGGACATAGCTGTAAATCTATAAGAGATATCAACATGAAACTTAGATACATCTCAATGGGTAGATGTGCAGTGCACAAGAATCATAACTCTGCCGTGCCTAATTCTGGAGTTATTGCCCTTTGTTTATTTTTACTTTTTGAAGTTGTCTGGGACATAACTCGGAAATCATAAGAGATATCATCAAGAAACTTTGTAGGTTGATAGATCACATTGATTAGAAGTGCAGTGCAAAGAACAGTAACTCTGCCTTGCCTAATTTTGGAATTATTGCACTTTGAACTCTGAAACTACTAGAGGTGTACTTTCCTGTGTCCAAAACCTATTCGGGGAGCATCACCGGGCTCAAACCGGGCTCTTGTTTACTAAGTTTTGGTATTTTTGATAAAGATTTTAACAATATAATCAGATACCTATATACTGTATTTAACTAATCTAGTCTTTTGTTCTAATACTGTGTACACTCATTTATAATTAAAGGCCCATTATGCCTGAGGTTGCTGCCATTTTTATTTCACAAAAACCTATAAATTTTTGGTACTTTGTTACAATTTCCAAAAAAATACTCATTTTGCCATATACATGTTCTATCTTTGCAGCTTTTGCTTTGTTAGCAGTGCATATACATGTACATATAATTATAGTGTTTTGCTTTGTTGGCAATTTGTATTTTGTATGGAAGTGAAAGTACTAGTTTGTTTTCAATTTGCTACCTTAGCAACACATACTGCACATTCAGCGCTACTTTCTTCAGTTGTTACGCATCTAATATGCTCTATATCCATTATTAAAACATTATTCAACACATTTTTGATATTTTTAAGAATTTAATTGATGTCATAATGTGCCTTTTAACATAAATGGTATAATTTTTGTTATAATCATACACTTTCATCAGTGTATTTTCTCCTTCTTTATGAGAACAGATCTGGTTTGTAATAATCGCAATTTCTCAGGCCTATTTTACTGTGCATTAAATTCAAACCATGTCTTATTATACTACAATGCTAAACAAAACTATTTTCAGAGTTAGATAATTAGAATGGCTGTAAATGGGATTCATTTTGTTGAAAAAGAAACTTAATGCATTAAATGTTTTAGCTAGATTTTCACTGTATGCATCAGATCTGAATTCATTTATTAGATGGGCGTCCGTGGCCGAGTGGTTAAGGTCGTTGACTTAAAACCACTTGCCCCTCACAGCTGTGGGTTTGAATCCCGACAGGGACTTTGGATTCTTTCATGTGAGGAAGCTATCCAGCTAGCTTACGGAGCGTCAGTGGTTCTACTCAGTACCCGTTCGTGCCTGAAATAATGCACGGAAGGGCACCTGAGGTCTTCCTCCACCAGTAAAGCTGGAATGTCGCCAAATGACCTATACTGTGTCGGTATGACTTGAAACCCAAACAATCAAACATTTATTAGATTCTCATTATATGTATTTGTTTCATAAATTTACATCACAAAGTGATATAATAGCTCTATTTTCTAGTGTTCTATACTTTTGATCTCAGATGTGTTTACTAACAATGGTCCAATATAGAGTAGCAATTGTTATATTTTTTATTGTTATTACATACATGTATACAGATATACACCTCTAAACCACCACTATCATACATCCCTTTCTCTTAGCCTGCTAGCGGCAACTGAATTGCCCGCGTGACCAGTTCAGACCAGTGCAGATAAAGATCAGCTTGCACATCTGTACTGTCTTGATGATCATGGTCTGCACTGGTCCCTTTTCAGTTAGTATTTACTTTGAAATTTTCCCTATAAATGATAAATGGTTTTGTCCAGAGATGGCCAAGTCCATTTAAGATATTTAGTTCGATAAGATTTAAATCTTAATACAAAACTATGCATTGAATCATTCTTTGCACAGAAGCACTTCTTAACACACAGTTTCATACTATGAAGAAATTAATACATTAGGGATTAAATGAATTGCCAAACATATTTGAAATTGAAAAAGAAAAAGAAAAAAATATGTAAAACAGTGGTAGTTTAGAAGTGTGTATCAGTATTTTTTGTATTTTTATTTACAAAGTGCCTTCCATGTTTTAACCCTTACCCGTGAATTACCCAAATAGTTTGTTGACTTTACATTTCTTGAACAGTCCATTATATACTTTGGGGATTTCAAGATGAATATTTAAAAGTTGGTCAGCCAGAAGTATAAAGCCAGTTCAGACTGCATAGATGTGCAGAGTGACCTGGCTCTGTACAGGTTGTAAATACTGATTAACGTTCCTGTAAGATATTAACCAATACGCAACAGAGCAAAGAATAAACTGGTTTCAATATTGTTGTTGAAAAAAAGGATAACTTCAAAGGTTGTAGTTGTGAAATATTGTAATTTGTAACCAGTCTGTAAGATCCAACTCTATAATTAGCTTCCTTTCTAATGAACCTAGTACCGTCCAATTTTATGTAAGCTTCTATTCTTGTCCCCAGGTTCAATTTTTAAATAACTTTTAAATGAGTGATGGCCTTGTGGTTAAGGTATCTGCCTCTCAACCCAGGGATGTGGGTTCAAGCCCAACTAGGGTGAAGACCATGACTCCTCCGCATATAATACCAAAACCGGTTAGCTTCATAATGCGCGAAGGGGCACCTGGTGTCTACCTCCACCACTATAGCTGGGAAATTGCCATATGACCTATACTGTGATGGTGTGACTTTTAGCAGCATTCCTCCAGATTCATGCAACATTGTAATTTTCATGAACATTTTGAAAATTGATTCGTAAGTAAAATATTGTGTTTAAACTTTGCAAATGGCACTTTCAATTCTTGTAAATTACCAACAAGATGTCAAAATATGCAAAAAATAGCCCTTACTCAAGTTACTGTGTTAGTCAGGCAGTAGAAAAGGGGTTGGGGTGATGTATCTGAGGGGTGGTTGTCTTGTTCCTGTAGAAATAGTGATAAATACTGCAAAATCAGTCATAAATGATACATATGTAAAATATTATTTCAATCTTGAATCTCTTTACTTTTCTAATTCTTAAAATCTAAGTATATTTTTCTCAAGTTTGATTTTCTGGAAATATTTTGACTCGTCTGAAGGTATGCAGCTTTAATATCCAACAACGGTTCCAGAAAGCAATCCAAGAAAATTTCAAATACATTTTAAATTACAACTTAAATAAATATGTGAAAACTTTTTGTCACGAACAGGTTATTCCAAGAAAAATGGCCATTTCTAGCTTGTCTGTCTGGAAGAAAAAATTCGAGCCATTATGATTGCTGAGGCGTTGTTGTAGTGCAAGAATTTTAGTGTGTCATTTAAATGCATTATTCAAACATTTCAAAAGGAGGTATCAACTTGAAACTCGGAACACTTGCCTAGCATGTCAAGGTGCAGATGTGAAACAAGGGGCGTAATTCTGAAAATAATATTTTTGGAGTTCTGCCTCTTTTTTACGTAAGAATTTTAGACAGACGAGCGGCTTTATCACCGTGTGCGGTGTTTTTGTTTTATTGTTACTGTTATTTATGTTATCTTGATCTGTTTGGCTAGTTTAATGCCATCATATATCATATATTGTTATTGAATAATGTTATAGCTATGTTGATTGAGAATATATGTTTTGAAGATTAAAAAATAAAAGAAAAATATTTTTTTGTCAGAATTTGACAGAAAATCCCTGTACACAGTTCATATCAGAATCTGCTTTCCCCAAAGTGTTTGAATTAGAGGTCATTTAATTATTTAGGTTTCTAATCTCGAGTAGAATACTTAAACTACTGCAGAATATGCTGAAGAATTCACCCTATCTTAAATTTGACATACATTTTGTATTTCAGCCCTGTTTGAAAAAAATCGAAATAATATCTTGCACATAATATATTCAACACCTTATGCAAACCTTTATTACATCTGTAACTAGTGTAGTTCCCTGCCAATATTTACAACGGAAATAACGTAGTGTAAGGGGAAGGAACTCCAGAATAGTATGGACTTTCAAACTTGTCAAATCTTAAAAAATTCACTTCGTGTTTACCATCAAATTACCCTATAAAAAAGTTTTTTTTTCCTTTTTAAAATTCAATTTCCCGGGAAGTTATGGAAAAAACCGGGGACGGTAAAAACAAAAAGGAGAATGGGAACAATGGGATTAACCGTTAAAAAGAGAAAAAATTGAAAACAAAAATTTTAAAAACCCATTGCCTGTAAACCCCGTGGTACAATTAAAAACCCTGGACATGATAAAACCGGGGGAAAAACCATGGTGTTTGAAAAACGGTCCGAAGGTGAAAACGCGGGGGGTAAAACCATGTTTTTCCCCTTCTCCTTTTTTTATATTTTTCACCATCCTTTCCCCCCGGGGGTTTTACTTTTTTATATCGTAATTTTTAACGCCTTTTTATATGGAATCGGGGTTTTACAATTTTTATTATTTTTTTTTTACTTTTATATGCCCTGGGGTTTTCATTTGTCCTTTCCCTTTAAAAGCCCCATCCCGTTTTTTTTTAATTTTTTTTCCCATTTTTTCCCCCCTTTTCAAATTGGTTTCGCTTTCCCCTCCTGAGGCCCCGCCCCCTTTTAAACCATGTTGAAATTTCCCATTGCCACCTTTTTTACCAGATGGTTTTAAATTCCCCCATCCATTTAATTCAATGACCCTTGGGGGGGGGGGGCTTTTTAAAAACTTGGTAGCCCAAAAAAACCTTTTTTTTTTTAAAAAAAATTTTTTTTAAAATTTTTCTACCAATAAAAAAACCCCCCCCCCTGTAGGCATACATCTCTAGAAGAGTTTTATGCCAAATATCTAAGCTCTAGCTCTTTTGGTTTGTCACTAGAAGATTTCGGGGTTTTACAAGAAGAACTTTGGTAGAGCTTCATGCAAGGAACATCACAAAAGCTCACATTGAGGACATTAATATGTATGTTTAATACGAGCACGACTTATTTAATTTTACTGTTAAGTCTATATAACATGATGGCGGGCGTGTTGGTAAAATTTTTCGTGTCAAACTCATCAGAAAAAGAAAACACTTAAAACCACATCTGCAATTAGTACATTTTAATATTTAAGTTTTTAGTTATTTGAATCTCATGTCCCGTTTAGTCTTTTGTTTTTTTTATAAAGTCCTATCGTTGATGTCTTTGTTTAGATATATTTGTTTTCCGTTCCATATTTAGTGGTCTGTTCCATTCTTTTGTGGAATGCTCCATTAAGTCTGCTTTTATATGTTCCGTTACGTTTTCTGTTTTGCAACTGTCATGTGAATTAGTGTGAGTTGTTGTATCTTTTGTATGTTCTGTTAAGTCTTTTGCCGTCTATTTTTTATGTTTATTTCTTCTCTGTTTCTGTTCTGCTGTTCTTGTTTTATTAAGTCTTGTTTACTTAGGTGCCTTGCTGTTCTGGTTGAGTAGGTATAGAGAATTTGATTTTATGGAGTGTACCTGTTTTCTGTCCTTTCCACTGTGTGTCTTATTTTTTTATTGTCTTATTAATTTTTTTATTTGCTTTTTTTTGTTATAGTTTTTTTGTTGTCTGCTTACAGTAAATTGTTGTTCTCTTTTGTTTTTGTACTCTGTTAGCTGTTTTATGATCTGTAATGTTTCATTACTCTTTTACCGTCTGTATTCGTTAACATATTATATACGTGGTTATCGTTTCCTGTTCCGTTTTAGTTTTGTCTTGTCGTATCATTTGTCTCATTCCGTTCTTTTGTCTGTTCCATTTCGTGTACATGTGTCTTCTTCCATTAAGTCTCTTTTGTTTGTTCCATTCCTTGTCTTGTTCCGTCCTTATCTTGTTCCGTTAAGTCTTTTTTTTCTGTTCCGTTCCTTGTCTATGTGTCTTGTTCCGTTTTTTGTCCATATGTCTTGTTCCGTTAAGTCTCTTATGCCTGTTCCGTTTTGCGTCCTCGTCTTGTTTCCTCCTTGTCTTGTTCCGTTAAGTCTTTTTTGTCTGTTCCGTTCCTTGACCATATATGTCTTGTTCCGTTAAGTCTCTTTTGTCTGTTCCTTTTCGCGTCCTCGTCTTATTTCCTCCTTGTCTTGTTCCGTTAAGTCTTTTTTGTCTGTTCCGTTCCTTGACCATATGTCTTGTTCCGTTAAGTCTCTTTTGTCTGTTCCGTTCCGCGTCCTTGTCTTGTTCCGTCCTTCTTTTGTTCCGTTAAGTGTTTTTTGTCTGTTCCATTGCTTGTCCATGTGTCTTGTTCCGTTAAGTCTTTTCTGTCTGTTCTGTTTCGCGTCCTTGTCTTGTTTCATCCTTGTCTTGTTCCGTTAAGTCATTTTTGTCTGTTCCGGTCTTTGTCATTGTGTCTTGTTCCGTTCCTTGTTCCGTTAAGTCCATTTTGTCAGTTCCGTTCCATGTTCTTGTGTCTTGTTCCGGTAGGTCCCTTGTCTGTTCCGTTAAGTCTCCTTTGTCTGTTTCGTTTCGGGTCCATTTGTCTCTTGTTCTGTTAAGTTCCTTTTGTCTGTTCTGTTTCGCGTCTTTGTGTCTTGTTACGTTAAGTCCCTTTTGTCTGTACAGTTTCAGTGTCTTGTAGAATGTTTCGTTAAGTTTTTGTTGTTATCTGCCTGGTAACTTCCCTTTTTGTATGTATTTTCCTGTTCTTCTCCTCATCTCCGTTAACTGTTATGTCTAGTAACCTGAACGTCTCTAGAGTTCTATGTTCTGGTTTTGTCAGTCTCGTAGTCATTTTATTCTTTTAGTGGAGTAGCGGGGGATCGAACTCATGACCCCTTGATTAATAGGCAGACAGTGTAACCACTGCGCCATAGCGCCCGCTCTGAATAAGAACTGTTTTTGAAAGTCCTATATACATTATTACTTCAATGGCTAACAAGAATGTATTGTAATTAAATTTTAACACCTCTGTTTAGGTAGCCAACCTACGTGACTTTATTATATAGTCGTCAAAGAGATTATTACTCGATTTATGTAATATTTTATATATAACTTTGCTGTTACTTTAAGATACCCTGGAAATTTAGTGGAGGGTACCCGGAATTCTTAGGTATATCAGATGGTGTGATAATCTTCTTGTAGAATTTTCCTAAAACCGAGACTGAATTCCGAAATTTTCAAGAGCTGCTATGGTATCGCAAGCACACGTACCAATCTCCCGATTTCAGACATTTAAAGCAAATAAACGGGCTATTTTACATAATGAAACGAGAAACCTCTCATTGAACAAAATTGTAGATCAAAGCGCTGGAAGCACTGAATGCAACGGCTTAACTTGGGGTATTATAAAACAAAATAAACAAATAAAAGAATGCGACATGCCATTGCGTCATATTTAATTAGTGTCTTGTACATCTCTGCAGTTGTGTAATTTAAAGGTTCCTTGATGGTGCTATATTTTATGTTGTAATATTTTAGGACAGAATTAACCTTTTCACACCCAACTTTTCATTTTAACAGCAAATTCTGGTTAACACGAATGTTTATACTGTACAACTTTATGATCTTACTCTTTCCATTTACCGTTATTTAAATACTTTGCTCATAGACATGCTGCTAGCTTTAAAAGAAAATGGCGCATGCCACTAAACAATGATTAAAATTTACAAGCTATCTTAAATACACCGCAGTGGATGTCAGTGACGAAAAAGACTTAACCGTTTCACGGTTCCTGGACTGTATAGGTGGTTAGGTCTTATTAAAGAGGCTTGCAGCTCAAAGGATTGATGAGTACTGTGGAGGGGAATACCCGCCAAAAGTATATATATCTTGATTACATGTTCATATATGAAAATTTAACATTTTAACTTGACGCAAATGTCCAATTATGTAGTTTAAGGCTGGGGCAAGTGTCGTAATTATAGTAACTTGTCAAAAACGATTTTTTGTTGAGTTTTATTCCATTTCTCTTATTCACCCCTCCTATCCTTATTTTTTCTGGAAACATCTGAGGTACAAAAAAGGTAATAAAAAAAAAACAACAAAAAACAGTGGCCTAATATTGCATAATCTTAATCTCCCTAATACTTACTCAATTAAAAATTGATGGACTAGGACAGTTTTTAAAATGTGGACAATTTTGAATATTGTTAGCAACATAGCCATGTTACAACATTCAACATACAAACGATGCTTTCCGCATATATATAACCATCATTAGTTTTTAATTTGCATTTAACAATAATGTAGATTTAACATTTTGTTTCCTTCTCTAAATCTTTATAATGTCCTTCAATATTATGTCAGAAAATTTGTGTTAAAGAGAGTTTAACATTAACAAAATTACATGAAAAATCATGATATTTTAGTTTTTAAGTACTTTTTGTTTATTTACAATTAAAAACGAAACAAATTACACATAGTTTATTGATTATATTATATATATATTATTGATTATAACACCACATAAAATTAATGTTGCCTTCGAGCTTGATATTCCGATCTGTACTGGCAGCCGTTGTTTACAAGATCCTTATAATGTCAACCATTATTTGAAACACAAATTATGAGACGCCTGTAAATAATCCATATCTACAAAAATATTTGCCAGAGTATGATTTTTTTGTCACTGCCCGGAATACTCTGATTTATCGTAGAGCGACAATTTTTTAAACTATAAAAGTTAGGTATTTGTGAGAAGAAGACAATGTCCGTTTGGCATTTCTTCGTGTAGCTTCGGTATAAAATAGATTTGGACGGGATTTTCGTTGGTGTCATCGATTGTTTATTTTCACAGATGCAATAGCATTTTTTTACGCAACATTGTCAACTTTTAGCGGTTCAGTTGTAGAAATTTCAATGTTAACATGAATCAGATCTTGTCAAATTTCATGTATCGACTGTATCGGTGTTCGTATAACACAAAATTCTTAACACTGCTTACTATGGAAGATGTCATTCCATACATATATCTATATTCTGTTGATCGAGACCAAGTTTTTTTAAAGAAAAAATATAGAATTTGGCTTTATGACATTGAATAGGATCAAAGCACTGGAAGGGCGTAGGAGTTGCTGTATAACTAATACTATAGAGGTATAGTGAAAATTATTTGACAGTGTCATATAATTGTAGTTATGAATACTAAATGTGGAAATTGACTTTACGTAATGTTTTTAGGGGTTGTAACAGGGACTAGAAAGAGTCGGGAAGGGCTAGCGGTAGGGGATGATATCAGATCAAAGGGTCTTATCCCTGACGTCTACTCGACTAGCCCTTAAACATAAAGGGACATAAAACAACAACAACAACATTTAATTAGCAATTAAGCATTACAATGCTTTTAGCCATAATATACATTTGACATAAGGTGACAAATGACACGAGAAATCATTAGCAATCAAATATTTTCTGCATAGGGAAGCTTACACAATAAATTAACTAGTTTGACAAAGGTAAATTTAAATCGATACCAATATAATAATTATCAAATTTCTAAACTATTCCTTAATTTATTTGAAAAAAATATATATTTTGATAAGTTTAACAATTGTCTTTCATTATCTGTGGACATCAGTCTATCAAATTTATTAAGAGATGGCCACCTACAAAAATATGGTTTGAAGTATTTTTTCCTTATTTCTCGATATATTGGGCATACAAGAAGAAAATGATACTCATCTTCAATTATATTATCTTGCAAAATTTACATATTCTTTTGGTTCGTTCTATATTAAGATATCTACCTCTTTCTATTTCTAAATTATGCGAAGATAATCTAAATCTACTTAAGGCAATCCGAAATTTCCTTTCACTTATTGAATTTAAATATGTTTTTTCAAAGTTAAAAGATTGTTTAAACCTACAGTAAGTAAGTAAACGTTGTGAATTGTTTATGTTTGCATACCAAGCTTGATAATAATTATCTAATATCCTTTGTTTAATTTTTAAAAATGTAAAATTTCCATTATCTTGATTTATCCATATATTTGAAAGTCCTAGATTGTTTAACATTGTTTTTATATGAAAGGCCCAATTTGAATTATTGTATGTTATATTATTATTGGCATCATTCTTAAGCATGATATAAATTTGTTTTTGCAAAGAGTTGTCTGATTTCAGTAAATGGATCCAATATCTTATCATATTTATTTTTCTAAAAATAATCATAGGAACTCTCCCTAATTCTCCATAGAGACCAGTAGTATTAGTTGATTTATTAACATATAAAAGTTTTCGACAGAATTTTGTATGAATAAGTTCTATATCTGTGCCTGCATTCATTCCCCAGACTTCTGAACAGTAGTTTAGTACAGTAGCAACTAGCGAATCAAACAATTTACTTTTTTCACTAGTAGAAAAATCGTACTTATCAAAAATTGAAAATAGTTTATGTAAAGATTTAGATGCATGTTCTGCAATACATTTTTGGGTTCTATTCCAGTTTGCATTTTTGAAAAAATATACGCCTAAATATTTAAAAGAAGTAACATTTTCTAGTAGAGTATTATAAAGGTAAAAATCATAATTTGTATGTCTACTGCCTTTTTCAAAAATCATAACCTTAGTCTTTGAAGTATTTATTTTTAGACCCCATGTATTACAATATATTTCAATATCATTTATCATTGATTGTAAGGATTCTGGTGATGTTGCAAATAACACCTGATCATCTGCGTATAAAATTAAAAATAAAATTAAATCTTCATATGTGAATAACCCATCTAGATTAGTATTTATATTGTCAGCAATATCATTTACGAACATCATAAACATCAAAGAAGAACTCGGGTCTCCCTGTTTCACGCCCAAGTGTGAGAGAATTGGCTCAGAGAGTCTATTATTAAACCTAATACGTAATCGAACAGTTCTATACATAGATTTTATTGCGTTTACCATTCTAGAGCTAATGTTTTCACTTAATAACTTTTGCCAGAGAAATGATCTATTTATCTTATCAAAACATTTTTCATAATCAATGAATACACTATATACTTTTTTACCAGAATTTAATAATTTTGAAATAACGGAATGCAAAATGAAAACACAATCGACTGTACTTTTCCCTTTTTGAAATCCGAATTGATTATTAGCAATTTTCTCATATTGCATAGTCCATTTAGTTAACCTATTTAAAAGTACCTGAGAATATTTTTTGGCTATTATATTATTTAAAGTTACACCACGATAGTTTTTTGCGTCAGTTTCGTCTCCGCCTTTAAATATTGGTATAATATATCCATCTCCCCAAGCTTCAGAGTAATCAGAATTTAAGAATAATCTATGAAAACATGACTTAAGACTTTAAGGTTTTAAAATAATATAATATTTATGTATATAATATATAATAATAACAAACATTAAGTAAAAACTCTCTAGTACAACAGCATTGTGACAATTAACGAACAGTTTGTTTGTTACTATGAGGTGTTGATCTAAAAATAAAATTCAATTTATTGTAACGCCTTGCTTTAGCATGAATGAATGTTCTTCTAAAACAGCTATTGCTATTGCTGTTTTGAGGTGGCAATGTATATTTAAAATTTGAAAAAGCAGTATTTCACACATCGAATTATCATAAATTTTTCAATGATGTATTTATGTGAATTATTGCAGAAAAGGAGTTATTTATAAAAACTCATCGAAGATAACTTGTTACAAACGTAAAAATCATCCAAACAGGTACACTGTATGTAGTGTATGTCTTAGAATAAATGATGCAGTCAATAGAACTGTCAACATTATGGTTATTAAATTGTTATATTATTTATGTTTAGGAAATCTCCAGTACATTTACATTTAGCGAGAGATCACGAAAATTGTTTCTTTGTTATTTACTGTTTTACATCAGTTGGCCAGATGCGTTTTACAAGTTCCGTGTGGCAGCTGTAAAAAGTTCTCCTCGACAGTGTTGTTATATTTTTCTAGTGCTTCGGGATTATTGTTTCCAACACCTTTACGTGGTGAAGATATAATACCGTTTAAGCCGGTGCTGTTGCACTTTTACATTATCTCTCACGAATAGACTCGATCAAACCGAGTCTGCAATATTCGTATAATACTATTGTTTCCATTGTTTCTGAGGGCCCGTCCTTTTTCCAGATTTTTTTTATACCAATTTAGTTTTAATCATAGCTGGAGCTTTGCAAAGTCCACGCATGAAATAAGAAGTTTCGATTAAAGTTCTTGAATAGACAAGTTCATGTGATCTTAATATCTTGTCTAAATAAATTAATTAATATAAAAGTTTTGATTAAGGCTCACAATTTTACAGTCTATAGAGAATAGTTCTTGTTTTGGCGTCCAGCTTAAGATATATAATAATGATTTTTTAATATTTTGTAAATAATCGGAAGGTGGTAAACGATAAAAATGTTTAATGTACTTAGTTTCGGGTGCGCTTTATGGAACAAAGATCGAGACTTTGTTGCTCACAAATTAAAACATAGACATGAACTGGACAGTGCTCTAACCTATGACTGAAGTTAACAAGAACCTCAACAATTCCTGGATGTTTTGTTTTAAATTTTGGAACACATATCAGATCCCTGGCTCCTGATTCAATTTGTTACCGTTTTCAATGCGATGATTTTTGAAGAAAAGAAAAGAAAACAACAAAAATAATCAAACAAACAAAAACATCCGTCATTTATTCATTTACAGTAATTTACCATAGCGTTCTCCATTCGGAGCGATATATCTTGTTTATAATCCAGCTAACTGTGTCGCGAGTTGATATATTGTGTTATTTTATACATGGGCAATAACCAAGAACAAAAACAACGTATTTAATAGCTTTGCATGTCTAAATACTTTGACAAATGTGCTACAAGCATGCAAGTATTGGACATCTGCTAAATTATGTATACATCCATTACCATGACTACAGTTCCAGACGCCGCTCTTACTTGAATCCCGTGCGGGCTGTAAGATATTAATTTTGATGCGCAATAGACAATTTACACTAAATATTATTTACAAATCATATACGATTTGCTCGTTAAATCAATGTTTACAGATACTCCAATATCCCACGGGAGCGTTAAAGATTAGAAGATTTCCAAGAATTCAAATTTTACATTTTATGTTCTCTATTGACGATACAGTGCAAAAATATTTTACAGATTACATGTTGACTTTTTTTTCTAAAACATATTTAATCCAGACAAAAAAAACTAATTTAATTCAGACAAGCTACTCTTATAATTTCAGCTTTCTTCATCACTTTAAATTGCAGAAATTTTGTCAGAAAACATTGAAATATACATTGCAATTGGCAAGATTTTGTTCATTCGGAACACCTCGCAATTTTACCAAAAATCATCTCTAAAGCAATTCGAATCGAAAGTAGTTCTACCATGTGTTTTGTGATCTGGGACAAAATGAATTTTAAGTCCCAGTTGTGATGCAAAGAGGCTTAGGGTTACACCAATATTTGCATAATGGGTAACGAATGTATTTATTTGACATCTCTGCATTCGGTTATAGTATGAGGATACAAAATATGTCTACAATTTTAGGGTAGAGAAGTCGGTCTGTGTATTAATACTTTGTGTACTAATGTAACGTGTACCGAGCGGATGTACAACGAATATATAATAAATTTTTCTTTGGGCTACCTGCCGTTTGATTAGAAACAAATGATTATAAAATTATCATATATCATAAACAATCAGCTTAAATTAACACTCCAAAATACACTATTAAATTCTAAAAAGTCTAAATATAGTAAATATCTTTACAATATAACACTATGAAATAATTCAAAAGCTATAGATATCACGCTGCAACCCGATAATTTCCTATAGTCCAGCAACTACCTTCCTATCTATGAAGCGATGCTTCTATTTAGATAGAAAGATAAGCTGCTGGCAGGGATTTACAACAAAGTTCCAACTAATTTATCTATACAAACTTATTTGTTATTAGAATACCTCTGGATTTTTAATACCTATATGTTACCGATTCTGATAGCGAGGCTTTCAGGAAATGTGGTGGTCTATAAGTACCCAGAGTCAAATACAATTTCACAAACTTTCATATAACAACCCTATATCCATGAAGCTAGGCTTCAATTGGATAAACAAGGGTATTTAGTTTTGGCCAATTCTTCTTTTCTACCTATGAAGCTAGGCTTCAGTTAGGTAGACGAAATTATCCTCTATGTATGAAGCGAGGCTTCAGTTACATAGAATAACCCGGTCTCGGTAAATTCCTCTGCAGACTGAATAATGTTGCTTTAATCGCCGTATTTATACCTGCTGAAATGATCGCTCAAGCATGACTTATTTTCATTGGTTGATTAGAATGATCATAATCACTGAAACGTTTATAACATTATATGATATCAAACGTTTATTGAAAATACGTATACCAAACGTATATTGTAAAGTACCGTAAACTAAAATATATTGTCGCAATATAAACAAATAACATAATAGTTATGTAACACTTATATCATTTGAGTAATTTGATAATCTTTAATCAAACCAAGCTTATTATAAAAAATGCCAAAACGTTACACTAAATAGTACACGTAAAGGTCCGAGGGAAAGGTCCGTAGAGTTGCGATTAGAATTTATAATGCCCCTAATCATAAAGAAATGTTACAACATTGACGAACATTGCGAAATTTGCCGTATTTTCATGAACTCATGGTTGACTGCCTCTATACACGAACACATTTGAATTTCTTTTAGAGAAATTCAATGGAACTGTAATTGGAAACAAATTTATTTTTTCTCTGTGTGTGTTGACCTTTTTGTTATTATGCAATAAATGAATCGTTCACAACTGGCAACATATTTACACTTGAAACGAAAGGATGCATGCAAGATCATATCTGAGTAAAATCAAATTTTTTTAAAACATCACATTGTTTGGACAAAAATCAGCATAATTATGGCTGTCAAGCCTGAACCATAGCTTTGTATTGTTTTCATGTCGTTTGTGTAAAAAACTATAGCGTATCAGCGTGTCCTTATTTTGTTAATTTGCTTCCTTTAAGAGTTTACGTTGCTGGTTAACTACGATTATTTCGCAGCTTGCTGGTTAACTATGATTATCTTCATAGTTAACTGGTTAAATATGATTATCTTCTTATTTTACTGGTTAACTATGATTATCTTCTCAGTTTGCTGGTTAACTAAGACTATCTTCACAATTTGCTGATTAACTATTATTATCTTCACAATTTGCTGGTTAACTATGATTATCTTTACAGTTTACTGGTTAACAATGATTATATTCTCTGTTTGCTGGTTAACTATGATTATCTTAACAATTTGCTGGTTTACTATGATTATCTTCACAATTTGCTAGTTAACTATGATTATCTTCACAGTTTACTGATTAACTATGATTATCTTCACAATTTGCTAGTTAACTATGATTATCTTCACAGTAGATGACGTTGCGTCTGACGCACACTCGGTTACTCGATGTTTTCACCAGCATGCGTTTAGTAACAGATCTCTTTCTATCACTTCCGTTCCAGTCATTCAGACAAACGCTCTTTAACGCATTCCTAAATTTTCTTGAGACAAAGTTGTATACAATTGGATTCAAGGCGTGATTAAGATAAAAAATAATTCGAGTGGAGAAGAGAATATTCAGGTACATCTCCAGACCAAGGGAATAAATGACGTGTTTGTCCTCAAATGTAAACCACAAACCCGCGACTCGGAGCGGCAAATGACATAAAAAGAACACAAACACTATTGATCCAATAAGATTCAGCACTTGCCTCTGGGAGCGTTTTCTTTCGCTGTAAAATGCAATTCTCCCAACCTCCGATTGTCCGAAACGCGCACCGTGGTCCTTGTTGGTACGGATTAGTTCCCGGCATATTTCAATGTAAATTCCTAGCAAAATCAAACATGGTACCAGGTAAAATAGTAACGTCAGTCCAGTAATGTATACCTGCTGCCAATATAAACGAATTGGGTTACGGCAAACCTGAAAATACACTGTTAAGTTGACTGGTTTGAATTGGACATATTGCTCTCGCAAAAGTATGACTTTCAAAAGGTAACGGAATAGTGAGCCTCTTGTTATTTTGGGAAAGTAGGTGCGTTACCCCACAACTCTAATATACGATAACATAAAGTATAACAATCTTTCTGATAAATCTTTTAATCCTTATATGTTAATATAATGCAATAAAAGTGAGGATGAAAGAATACGGTTATTGGAAATTGCTTCCACGAGCAGTAAACCCCATATTATCTATTTTTAGAACGTTTTTGATGTATTGGAATGATCTACTTTTATTTTTCAACCTTTTGGTTTTTCTTAAACCACCCTCGTATTTCCTATTCTAGCAATAAATGTTAAAAAAGAAATTTATGACCATAACTCCAGAACTTATTTTTTTCTGAAAATACATTAGGATTAATAAAGAAAATGCAATTTTAATGATTTTTCAATAATTGAAATTGTCGAAAAGGACGAGTTTTTATTCTATAATTTGCTTTTGCAAAACTTTTATCTGCAGAACGTATTTCCCACACGTGATTTTTAGTGGCAGAGCAATCAGAAATTGTGCAAAGACACGCTTTAGAATATGACAAAAAGATATCTAGGATGTTCAGTCTGTCTCGTGGTGAAGGGGCCAAATTACTACGCATGCTGTGATTTGCCATTTGAAGAATATAATTAAAGTATTCATCTTCATTAAAACGAATTGGCATTAGATTATCTTGCTGTTAAAATAAAGACGGCTTTACTTTTTTGTCATCTAATGAACTTTTGTCCAAATTGATTGGACCTAGCGTATAAAACTTACGTCCAAAATATTTTAGGATAATTGTTATTAAAACTGAAATAATTTTAATTATTTATGTTCCGTCGAAGAAAATTGATTAAAGATTTAAGTCATCAATATCTACGACTTGTATTCTTAAAAGTACATTCTACTACTATTGCAAAATAATTGAATTCCATGTACGTAATCAAAGCATTGGAAGCTGCAGACGACAACTTTTTCCCGTAAACTATCTGTTCAAATGATTTGTGCATCATGTCTGAAACAAGTACATATTGTATGAATTATTTGACCAAAAAAGAATAATTGACCCAATTTTCAGTTACAAGTATATCTTAATTCGAATAATTTTTTAACATTTGTCTATTTCAATGTTGAATTCTACATAAGCCGGTACCAGGGAGGTGTGAACGCTAATGATATTCATCGGCAATGTTGGAGATTTTACGAAAATGTAAAATGTAATAACTCTGACACAAACAACCCGGGGCCACAATGTTTATCATTTTCAATGGGGGTGGTAGGGGGGAGGTGGTAGTGCTCTGTTTGATGCGGGAAGGTTTTCAAATTTATGATACATGTAATTCGAAACGCTGAAAAAACCCATAAATATAGATGCAGGCTTTTTTAAAAATTGAAAAAAAAAAGATCTGATTACCATAATAGGCGTTCCATCCATAAGCATTGAGCTTCTATAAATAGCAATATAAAACCACGGAAAACTAGCAATTACCGACACGCTCCAGATTACTACAAGCACTTTCACCACCTGCAAAATAGAGAACGTTTTTAAACAAAATATCGGAGGCGTGGTCAATTGTCAAAGATCTGTCCTAATTTGTGATATAGATTTTGCAAAAGGAATACAATTTCAACTTTTTTAGCCCTTTTAGCTGAAACCGGTTTATCCTTCTAACACAAAAGCACCTGTCTGTTGGAAATAATATACGTTTATTACTTTATTGAATTTAAGAAAATATGTATCATTATTTTGGTTTGTTTTGGACAAAAAATCATTTTATGTAAACTTAGTAATTGGAGTGTTGATTATACGTATATATTTAAGCAACATAAAGTTATGACAATAACCATTCATCCATAAGAAGGTTAATATAATTCTTAGAAATATTCAAGGTAAATGCATGTACCTTATTACTTATTCCATAATCTTTATTTGTTTATAATCTTTTGATTTGTGGATTTGTTCACGATTTTCATATTCAAGCGGAATACTTTTTGTCAATACTTGAATACTTTATACATTTAAAAACCATTTGGAAATTGTTGCGAAATGTTTATAAGCTAATTTTTCATGTCATTCAGTTTTATGGTGAATTCTTATTTCTGTGTGAAATAAACAAGTAATAATAAACAAATATAAATAAACAACTATACATAAAGATTTTCACAATTTATTAGATTTTATCTCATGACTTTTTATTTTGATTTATAAACTGCTGAAAATATTCCATCATTTATTGCAAAGTTTGAACATCAGAAAGTCGTTCAATTTGAACAGAGAAAATTAAAATCATTTGTGCACAATAAACCCGCGTTCTTTGCCCCTGAATTTAGTTGAATTTAGTTGAATAACCTCTGAGTAAGTGTAGAGTTATATCACATTACAATATGATATAACAAATTAAATAAAACATTTTTTTTGTGCTATTTTAGCCCGATATGCGTGAGAAGGGTTGTAATGCTTTTCAATTTCGGATCATTTTTATTTGTTTGGGTCGTCAGACCAAACAAATAATGGTACTCTAATGCTGTTAATTGCAAGTGCCGAAAGTAGTCCACTTTTTCGAAGCGGTTACTTCCCTTTATATGTAAACTAATGCCGAAAAATTCAGGGGAGAGATCACTGCGTAAAGATGGTCAAATGACAGGCGCATTAATTTTCAAGCAAAATAATTCCCGAATGGTCAGAGGCAGCACACCACACTAAATGAAGCCACAGCTTCGAATGGCCAGGGAGGATTTCATGGATATAGTGACTATTGTGGATTTAAATGACTGGTTGTCTTTAAAATGCATTTTCAGCATTAAATTTGTTTTTGTGACATGTAATATGATCATTGGCAAATTCGAAAACATGGTTAGAAATCACATGCTGATAATTATTGATGTCAAGGTCGCCATTGTTTGTAAACAATGCTTTTAAACAGCATGCTCGGTGAAAACAAGTAATTTTACAGGGGGGTACAAACTTTCAGCAATAGCAAAAAATCTACAAGGCCAAGCACCTATTTCTTTGTGATATTTTGCATGCATAGGGAGTTGCTAAAGCAGTGACAGAGTTTCTGTAGACCGTATATTTGCAGGTATTTTTTGCTGGAGGTGCGAAAAATGTTGTTTTGGGTCTCGGACCACTATAGATTTTTGGCTTTTACGGAATGAGTTGGAATTTTTTTTAACTGCCTGACTGTTGCACATGGGATGACTTCATTACAGATTTGCAATGTTATGACATATATGTTCTTAACAAAATGTGTTTTATTTTTCCAGGTTGTGTAGTTTGGGATCAGATTTATCAGACATATTGCTTGTAGGACATTGACGGCAGAAACTTGAAATTTAGTGTGGAGTGCTACCAGAGATTTCTAATATTGTTTTATTCTTAATAGATATACATGCTTATAGTAAGCTCCATGATTATTTACACCCAACAACAGTAAGCGTCGTTACAAACCCTAATATAGAATAATATGTGACTATAATGCGATAAAAGAAGAAACGAGAAGAATTTTTTTTAAATTGTTAAATTTAATTTTCAGAAATTATATTTCTGTTAAAATCAGTTTGCAAAACACTTTAGGTAACAAGAAATAAAGGGACTTTCAAACTTAATCGTTGTCATTGTATTACTCCATATGCTGTCATCATGTTCGGTTAAAATGGAAAGCTATTTATTAGTCGCAGAATTTAAATTAACTCAGGTTTTGTGCCCAGACCAATGAGTTAAAATATTTCCAGGTTTCGATAGTTGCTGTGTAGAAGTTATAAACATTCACGGAATGCTTAGATTACTACAATATAAAGGTCGGGTTGATTACTATCAAGATTTGTGGTTTTGTTTGGAAAAGGCGTTGCCTAAAAGATGCTATATAATTTTAATTTAGATCGTAATTGGCGCTTTTGTTGTCTAGCCCAATCACTTGACGTAATTTATGCCAAAAGTTCTATCAGAACACCTATCTGAATTATTAGAAGTCATTATCCGGAGACTGCCGGAAAGGGCCGAAAAGTTACGATTGCATACATTTATCTCAAAAATACACGTTGTTTGCATACATTCGTGCATCGTCTGGACAGATATATTGAAAGATTTTTATTAATCCATTACCTGATATACGCGCCTTTTAACGCCTTTTTCACCCCCCCCCCCCCACTACTTGTTGTCTCAAATGGTGAAAAAATGCCTTATTTAGGCCCCCAACACTTGTTTTGGTTTGACAAATGTTGCTTAAAAAGTGATAACTTTTTCGGCGACGGCCCCATCCAAAAAGATACATTAGGGGCTGGGGATGTGCCCCCTTCTGTTTGGGGGGTTTGAAGGGGGCGGTAGTCCCCTTCATAGTCAAGAATATTTTGGACTTGTGAGAGGCTAAAAAAGAGCCCAGGTCGATCATAAGGTAACGTGTTACCACGCTGAAAAGCCTTTGACTGTCTCAATCCATTGAGAAGTTGCAGCACTTTGAAATCAATTTTGATGGAAAAAAAATCAACGCAAAATAGTGATTTTTGGCAATTTTGAGATGTCCCCTCGTTGCCATGGTAACAGGAAATCAAGACTGAGCATGTCGTTACAAATGCAATGGACCAGTCAACATTTGTGCCAAGTTTGATTAGTATTGAAGCAGTTTTGATAGTTTTATTGCAATTTGAACTTGTAACGGGAGACTTTTCAATGAAAAGAGCCATTTTTCACAAAATGCTCATGAAGTAATGGGTTAAGACTGTTTCCTCTTTTTAACTGGGACAATCACAACTTATGAAAATTTCGAACTTTTTCTTTTTTTCCTCTTTCTGTTTTTTTATATTCTATATCCTTTTTCAAGTACAAAAAACTTTCTAATCCGGAAACCTTCCATATCCGAATTTTTTTTCTTGTGTGGACGGGGCCGGATTAGACAGGTTTCACTGTACTTCTATTTCAAAACTGTACTCTTTTCGCGAACGGTACATCGATTCAATGACACTGTTTTCATATCTGTACAGTATATCATGCATTTTCAAGGCTACTGCAATATAAGGTTTCTGCAAAATGTATCATTTTAAATTGACTGTCAAAGTATATCACAATATCTTAATGGAAATAAGCTCTACTGAATGATTTATAAGTCGTTATCTTGAAAATCATGTGATGTACGGACACATGGAAAACTTTATACGGCAATATACAATATTCTAACTTTTGATTTAAGATTAAATTTTTACGGAAATTATTAATGTCTATATGTTTTGAAACAAAACGTGAAAGGTCTTTATCATACTAGTATTGAATTGAAATGTACATTTATTACATGTAATGTGATGTTAGCATTTAATTAAAAAATATGATCTTGTCTTTGACTTCAAGCAACAAGCTAACGTTAACCACAGGTTATCGGCGTTGGGTCAACCCCCCAAAAGGACCCCATATACTACACAAATATCCTTCACCCACCACCAACCCCCCCCCCCCCGAAAAAAAAAACAACCCCCCCCCCCACAAATTCACGGTTTAAAAAAATGTCAATACAAAATCAAACAATTCTATCATGAAGGAATTACTGATATATACTTTAAGCTTTTCACATTAGAACTAATTTCAAATAAGCATAATGTTGTACCTATTGAAAAGTTATGTCATTACAGTATAAGGGTAGCTGCCGTTTATACTATCGGCACGCGTAAACGAGCACCAGGAATTAAAATTGCGTTTCAGATGGTATCTTTTTATTGCATTGTTATTTTTTCATGATGAAATAAGTAAAAAAATACTCAATTCTCAGAAGCATACCTGGATCTTTTATGCGCCCGGTGTAAAGCACCGATACACGAGACCTCGGTTTAAAGTCCCATCCGAAAGACTGTTGGTAATGCTACGGAGGAGCGGAGGATCGAACTCAAGACCCCATGGATTATATATATGTATTAACCACCAGACCACAGATCCGCTCCTAAATAACTCGCTAGATTCCTAGATGTCCTTGTATTTATGGACAAGCTTCTGTCATTGTACGAAATATAGAGCTATGTATGTACATCTGGTGCATCTTCTGCTTCACTACATGAGGTACTACGTTTGATTGCCCTACTACTAAAACCTTATGTTGCAAGGTTTTTTTCTGTTTCAGTTAAGATTGTCGTTTTTTCTGTACATAATACATCATTTGAATGTCAATACGGATTTTAAAACTTTAGTGTACATATTTGTGACAAATCTCAAGTATGGTGTATACCATATGAAACAAGCATTGTTAGCCCGCCGAGTTCACACTGCCAGCAAATGCATCATAACGTTTTAGTGTTAAAATAATTAAGTATGGAATTTAGACCACTAGACTGCTAGCACGCTGAATTTGTACCGCTAGCCCGCTACACTGTTAGCTCGCCGAGCTTACACTGCTAGAAAATGTATCATAAGGTTTTAATGTTTATTCAATTAAGTATTAACGTTTAGCCCGCTGGCCCGCCAGCCCGCCCAGTTCACACTGCTAGCCCGCTACACTGTTAACCCGCCCACTTCACACTGCTAGGAAATGTATTATGAGGTTTTAATGTGATTCAATTCAGTATTAAAGTTTATTCCGCTGACCCGCCAGCCCGCCGAGTTCACACTGCTAGCCCGCTACACTGTTAGCCCGCCGACTTCACACCGCTAGGAAATATATCATAGCGTTTTCATGGCCGAATAACTATAGTTTTTAGATAATTATTATTTATCAAAAATAGACCATGCCAAACTATAGGTTTATTATTTCGATTAAAACAATTGTTCATGAAGTTGTTGAATGCTTATCAAATTTATTTCTTTTTTTAATGCTTTTTGTCCTACGCAGAATGCGCATAGGCGAAATTCTACTTCCGTTTCTAAGGAAATATCGTAGTGCAAAAATATATTGGTTCGAAAGTTACCTTTGTATAACACTCTGTGATTCCAAGAAATGGTCGTCGGATAACCCTGTAGCGTTCCACACTGATGGCAAGAATTGTCAGTACAGAAGCATTGGAGACAGTGTGTTCTAAAAACGGAACTAGCTTGCCTGAAATATGATAAAATATCCTTAGACATTTAGTTGCAGAATTCATAAACTTGCAAACAAAGGACACTAAGGGGGGAAGTCTTAAAGTGGCATTTTGTTAAGCGGATATTATTATTGTGTTTGTTGTGTTTTTTGAAACTGAACTAGCTTCTAGCTTGTCTGAAATATGATAGAACATCCTTAGACATCGACATATGTATACAATAAAACAAAGGCCACTAAGGGGAAAGTATTAAAATGGCATTTGTTTAGCGGATATTATCATGACGTTTGATGTACTCTAGAAACGGAACAAGCTTGTCTGCTAAGACAATAAGTGCGTGTATACAGTCAAAAAAAGATCCAAGTCTATGGATATGTTTAATGTGATAGACACCGAGGCCGAACTTAACTTCCATACAATAACTGTTTTATTATATGACTTAAATAAATTCTTCATTCGGGTATTTTTTGAAGTTGTTCGATTTCTTATTGTCAGCAAACAGGCAACGGAAAGCGCAGAAATTATTCTGGTTAAGCATTTGTATTTCTTAAACGAATGTGGAATTCATAGAAAATACTTTTTTAAATAACAATCGTTGTATATTGATCTGATACGAACATTTCAAATTCAATATTTCATGCTTTTCATATCACGGTTTCTAAACTTTTAACTTATTTTTTCACGTATCATGGTGATACATGTAGTTATATTTCGGGCCGGAACAGACTCCAAACACAGAAAGAAGTTTGAGAGAAACAAGAAAAACTATGTTTCATATTGACCGCGGTGGCCTAGTGGTTAAGGTGTCTGCATCTCAATCAAGGGATCGTGGTTTGAGCCCTAATCGGACCATGATCATGTTTCTTCATATGACACCAGTACTGGTCGGTTCAAGGAAGCGAACTCGAAAGTGCTTAATATAATCTGAAAGAACTTGTTTCGCAATCGAGCTTAAATTATAATATGTTTAAACTAACTAAACCCCTTGAATGTTTGTAATTAAACAGTGTCATTCAACCGTTCACCAATGATACGTAACCAATAATGTATAATTTGTAGACTGCATATGGAGTTATTATCGCTTCAAGAAAGTACTTCCTTTTTAAAACATATTCTATGTTAAGAATTGATGCTGACAATGGAAATCTTATAATGGTAAAAATTGGGCTTACACTATTAAACAAATATTAGATGAATCTGGATTAATATTTGTATGGGAAAACCAATATAGCATACAGGTAGATTTTAAAGCAATTAAATTCAGAATTCTTAGTTTGTATTACGAACAATGGTATACCTTGATAAATAATTCACCTCGTCTTGACACATACAGTTTATTTAAACATACTTTTGATTTAGAAAAATACTTAAGTGTAATTAAAGAACCAAAGTATAGAATAGCCTTATCCAGATTCAGAACATCGTCTCATAATTTAGCTATAGAATATGGAAGATATCGTAATATTCCTAGAAATGAACACTTTTGTGAAAATTGTCAATTTAATCAAATAGAGAATGAATATCATTTTTTACTTATATGCCCGAAGTTCTCCGATTTGAGAAAAAGTATCTTAAACGGTATTACAACACATGGCCGACTAAGCAAAAATTTATCAATTTAATGTCTGAATCATCGTTAACTGTAATATTTATGGTTTTAAGCAAATTTATATATCATGCTAACACTTTAATAAATTAATCCTATCAAATGTGATCTGTATTTTATTCATATGATTGTATGGCTCTTCTTAAAAAATCCATGTACTTGTGTTGTCTGTGTTTATATATTTTGTACTTGCTATAAACATGTATTTGTTTAATGCAATAAAATTTTGAAGTGAAGTGAAGTATATAAAAAAAATCATGTTTAGATAATGTTAAAATAACTACCGAAACCTTTGAGTCATATTTTGATTCTGCTCTTATGCAGTAAAACCTGTATTTTACAAAAAATGCGATGAGGAAATTTCAATACAAAAAGTCGTGTAATTCAAGTTTGGCTATTGGACCGGGAATACTGGTAATCGACAATTTCATTATAAACCCCATAACCATTATAAAAAAAGCAACATTTAAATGAGTTCTTAGGAAAAAGTACAAGTTCAACCACCGAGATCAAGATATTTTTTGTTTTTCGTTCTTTTTTATGCAAAGGGGTATGATTTGAAATGTCGCATTTGTTTGATCTTTCTAATGGTAGCCTATATGTAATAGTCTCATAAACTTATGTGCATTTACCGTAAAATGTTATAATTTGTTATTGATATGGTATTTGGTTTTCATACATGTATTGTGCTCCATCTTCATAAACATAACTTGCGCATAAAATATTCAATATACAATGTATGCATATTGTGTATAAACATACTTCTTTGTTAATATATAGAACATAACAGACTTGAGCTCTTCGTTTCTCGCCTTAATAAATACAATACATATAAATACAAAAGCCAAATCAATTGGTTTAAACATATTTATTTAAGCTCAATTGCGAAACAAGTTCTTGCAACTTATATTAATCACTTTCGAGTCCACTTCCTGGTACTAACCAGTACTGGTGTCATATGAAGAAACATGGTCGTGACCCGAGTAGGGCCCGAACCCATGATCTCTGGGTTGAGAGGCAGTCAATTTTTTTCGTTTGGGAAATGTCGCTAAAAAAGTGAGCATTTTTTCGGCGCGGCCCCCCATCGCCAAGAAACTTTTGGACTTGTGAGAGACTATAAATGAGAGGCTATAAATGACCCCAGGTCGATCATAAGGTAAAGTGTAACCAAAGCTGAAAAGCCTTTGACTCTATCTCAATCCATTAAGAAGTTGCAGCACTTTGAAATCAACTTTGATGGAAAATATCAAGGCAAAATAGGGATTTTTGGCAATTTTGAGATGTCCCCTCGTTGCCATGGTAACAGGAAATTTAACACTGAGCATGTCGGCAAAGGCAATGGTTCAGTCAACATTTGTGCCAAGTTTGATTAGTATTGAAGCATTTTTCATAGTTTCATAGCATGAACTTGTAACAGGAGGCTTTTCAATGAAAACGGGCATTTTTCACAATATGCTCATAAGGGAAAGGGTTAAGACAAACAATCACAAAATGAAATTCATCTTCGATAACAGACGAACTGCATATTTCACATTTTCTAATATGTTTTCCAATCCTGTTTATATATATGCATATAACAGGCCTTCCTAAAAAGTGAAAGAAAAAAAGGAATTTTATGCAATGATCCGAAATAGTTCTAGTGCATTTTTCGGTTCTTTAAATTCATTGTCATGAATGCTTTTTTTTTCACACTGTAAAAATCTTTTTTGTTGAAGATTATGTTCGTTTAGGCCTGCACTGGGGAATTAAAATCTTCTTTGAACGAAATGAATCAGTTTTTATCTTGATTTGTAAATGACAAATATTCAAGTTGCATCGCATCAGAACATGTTTTTTTAATTGGTTAAAAGTACTTTTGGAAAGCAACTTTTGAATTTTGCAAGATATTTAATTAATGTTAATAATGCTTTTAATTTCTCAATTGAAGAACCATTTCCCAAGTGGGAAAAAAGTGCAAGTCAAGTCGTGCAAAAAGCTTCTTTTTCCCCGTCTGGCTGACCCCTCTCAGTGTTTTTGTAAAGAAGTACTTTTATGACACGTGTAAGTAATGAGTGACTTTTACGTTCATGAAATGCCAGAGATGATGTGTTTTTTTAAATGAGCTTTTGAATGAATGAATGAATGAACGAACGAACGAACGAACGAACGAACGAACGAACGAACGAATGAATGAATCAATGAATCAATCAATCAATCACTCACTCAATCAATCAATCAATCAATCAACGAAAGAACGAACAAACAAATAATAAATAAAAAATGAATAAATAAATGAGTGAGTGAGTTAGTGAGTGAGTGAGTTAGATAATAAATAAATAAATAAATAAATAAATAAATAAATAAATAAATAAATAAATAAATAAATAAATAAATAAATAAATAAATAAATAAATGAATGAATGAATGAATGAATGAATGAATGAATGAATTTCTAATTATGTATTTCTGAGGCATAAAGCGCCTTTAAAAAATATCTATAGTTGGATTTTAGGGAGCAATATATGCTTTTTCAAGTATGCACAATATGTAAATTATTTTCGTTGTTCACTTAGCAATATTTTACTTTTTAAAATATTTTCAAAATTTTCAAGGAAATTAGAATGAATCTGAAGGCATGCTGCTTTAAGAAGTAAGCTAGTTGTAAGCACGCATTTAGCCTTTTACCAATTCTGACAAACATTAGTCCCGAGTCCAAGATAATGTTGTTTCAACCTTTGGCCCGATTCTTTTATATATACATTTGATGATAATGTATGTAAAATTGTGAAATTTTATTTTGTATGTATATTGATACAAAAAATTATAAATAAACTTAAAAAATAGAACTTTATTATATATTTATTGCTTAAACTAAATTTTCATTTTAAAGCCTAGTTTTAAGATATTCATTCTAGTAAAACAAATGGTGAGTAATCTCGAGGGTGTTCAGAGCATATAGGAATCTCCGTGCCATAAACAAACAATAATCTCGTGCATATTCATACGATTCCACTTCAATAAACAAAGTCATAAAAACGCAAAAATAAAGTTCATAATAAGCTGAAATATTGCGACTTTCACATTAAATTAAAGGTTTACGTCATACTTACACATAACTTCCCCAAAAAGCCATTCTTCCATCGTGAATATTTCCACCAAAGCTGTCGGCATACACATTATGAGTACCAGGAGATCGGCAACACATAAATTAACCAAGTACATATTCATTGTCGTCTTCATAGCTCGCACGAGACTTAACACCGTCACAACTATGACGTTACCGCTTACGCCGAGGACAAAAATAATGACGTAACATACCGTCGCCGTAACAACTAAATAAAAGGGTGCTTCTGGTTGATCAATCGATGTAACGTTAAACTCATCAAAATCACATTGTGTCCAATTTTTATGAACAACACTTCCGTCATCTGTACTTCCATTGAACGACATTTTATCAACCATTGTAATTCTCAAATTTTACTAAATAAATATTAAGTAAAACATTAAAAGACTTCCCATGAACTGCTATAGCATCAGAATTGCTGTCATGAAGTAGTCATTTACGTTAAGTAACAGAGCGTGTATTTGTGTGCATTAAACGTCTGCCCGTATTATACAAAACTCGATAACGAAACTTGATTTACTTTCTGCAGCGGATTCTTTATTTACAGAGGTTATTTGGCCGCGTCACCTTATCCGGTATTTTCCGCACGCACAGTGCTATAACATCCTGATTAAGCGGGTGTGCTTATTTGTATTTCAATGTTAAATGCAGACAGTATGGTGAATACTGCAGGCTAGAATACCATCTCAAGACAATTGAAAGAAAGTGGTTACATAGACTTTCGTCCCCTCAGCAATTTATATCTTTGAAGTAAATCAAAGTCATAACTCTTGGTGATGTAGGCCTAAGTTCCATTCGTGCTCAAATTTTGGATATGAAAATTAATAATTGTATGTGAAGGTTAAACTAAGAGATGAATATTTGTGATAATAATACTTACCGTGATATCGTCACTTTAGAGCAGTAACGGGTTAAGTCCTTCTTAATCTAATAGGAGTTAACCAGTTATTGCACTAAGGTGACGATATATACTTTCTTATTACCAAAATCCGAGACATAAATCAACGTATATCACTTCCTGAAAACGCAATTCTGTAAAAGTCGGCATTTTCTTTCTGCTTGTTTCTCGTTTATTTTTGTTGTGACAAAGAATTATAAAATTTGTGTGAGCGCCAAATGTATTTAAAAATGTCTTTTTTAATTGATTTAGTGAGTTAGTATATACTTTTCGTAAATCGATCCTAATAGATCTTTAAATTTGTGTCTAAAATCTAGGAATTTGTAAAATGAAGTTTTGTAGCTATTGGTTTTAATGACCTTAAAATTTACTTTTCTAAAATGCCAGCCTTTTAATACTGACGTTCGAGGAAATTGAATCAAATGTCTTTATCATGATTGTAGGTTTTTTTCTGAACCTTTCCTAAGTTTGTCTTCAGGTAATGTAGTAAAAAATAATTAAGTTTTTTTTTTGTATGTTGTACAAATATGTATATTTATTATGTAGATTGACCCTTAGATTTCTGGCGGCACCCGGATTTACCCATGCGACCAGTGTAGACCAAGATCAGTCGGCGCACCAGACACTATTATAAAAATAGTTAAAATGTTTGCAAATGGTCTTCCAAACACAAAATTATGGTAGCTGATTTGGTACCCCATGCACAATAGCGACAACACAACCTATACCTTTATCGCCTTTTCGTCTTGTCGCTAGCGAAATGCGCCAAATGGCGCGTTGTCGTGCGGCACGTTGTCGCCCTGTCGCTTGGCTTATAAGCCAATCATTCGAAGTTGAGCCGAGCGACAATATGACATGGCGACAATACGTCGCACGACAACGCGCCGTTTGGCGTGCATCGTTAGCGACAGGACAACAAAACGAAAGTCCGACAAGGCACCGTTTGGCGCGTTGTCGTGCTGTCGATAACGACAACACGACGCACAAAAGCGTTCCAAATCAGCCACCATACCATACATATGAATTGTTCTGTTCACTTTTCCTTTTTTATTATTGACATTACGTTTAAATCAAAGCTTAAGATGTATTTGATGGTTGGTTACTTCAAATCACTTGTCCCAAACCGTAGCGAGTTCGAATCCCATCAGGGACTTTGGATTGTTCAATCCAGTTAGTTGTCGGAAGTTCGGTGGTCCTACTGAGGTGCACGCTTGTGTCTGATCAGATATACTAGTATTTGGATCTATATAATTAAAAGAACATGTTTTACCATGTCTTCATGATTTTTTTTTAATTATAAAACGCATTCCTGTACTTAAGTCTTATAAGGTCTTCTCCATTGTTTTCCACTCATAACAAATCTAACTTCTTTCAGTCTTAATGTTGTTTTTTTGTTTGTTGTTTTTGCTCTTTTTTTGCAGACAAATAAAATGGTGATGTTTTACTTTCAACTATTGTGATTCTGTCATGCAAGTAAACGTTTGTATTGTGAATACCATAAATATAAATCATGTCTTGTTCATATATCAAATGAATAGGGTCCTAATATTTTATTTTAAAAACGTATGCAAATTTTATGAAAAGAACCCCCCGCCAAAAAAACAACAACAAAAAAAACAACAACAACAAAAATAAAAAACAACAACAAAAAACACACACACAAACAAACAAAGCGTTAAGAAATTTAACATCTAAGCTTTTTTTTCTGAAGAACTCTCTAAAAAATCTCTCTAGTATGACTACTTTTATGACAACACAAAATTGGTCTTAAACCAACAGAGAAAAGAAAATGTTTTTCTTATGCGATTATATAATTATTTTTTTATGTGTATAATCTATATACCAGACCTGCAAATGGATGAAAAAATGATTTGTTGCCAGCGTCTTGCCAGCGTTTTGTCAGTTTTTCCTGTCGAGATTATAACCAAAATTCACTCCTAAACAGAAAATATCCAGACAAAAGTCTTTAGATAGAAATCTTAACACAATGAAAACAGCTTCTGAGACAGTATATGTGGAAATAATTTCTTAATATTACTGCGCATGCGCAAAGTAGCATTTTCTTGAGACTTTTAATTCTAAATAGTAGACAATAGTGTATATCTAAAGACATTTACGCTTTGTAATTTGAAATTTGCGCAGGAGAGATAATAAAGTGTAACGGAATCTTGATATTTCACCTAAAATAATTACTTTAGTTACTAGTATTAGCCTCGAGCGATTTCCTTGTTGTTTTTTTTTTTTTTTTTTTTTTTTTTTTGATGCAAGAAAATCTAATACAAAATCATATGAATCGTTTTGCACCTTCTTTACAAAAGATCCATTCCCCTTTTCGCAAATTTGTTATCCATTTGTTTAACATACTTTGAAGAAAGAAGAAAGTAATGGTTTAGTAAGGTTTATAAATCTATCATTAGTCAATGCTTATTGATGTGTAAAAGAGAGCAGAGATTATCAGACTAATTTAACAATTATTACTTTATAGTTATGTTTTTTTTTATCAAATTAGTTGTAGATGCAGCTATATTTTACAGTTCAGCCACTTTTTTTATTTTATCGTATCCTACTTGATTTGAAATTATTTTTAATGTTTTAAATTTATCTTTGAAATGAAGAACCAGAGATGTAGATCTCTGGAACGACGTCATTTTTAAGGCACACGTCAAGCAAAGACGTCACTTTAGAGTTTTTTACACGACCGTTAGTTCTTTGATAGTTGTCCAATTAAAGTGTGCCTTCAAATTCACGCAAATTTTCATGAACATTTTGAAAATGTAAATTTTAAAAGTAAAATATCGAGAAGGTTTGCGGTATCTACTGCTTGACTAACGCAGTGAAGGCTATTTATGCATATTTTGATCTCTTATTGGTAATTTACGTGGCTTGCAAGTGCGTGCCGTTTGCAATATGTAAACCATTTTCTTTGGTAACTTCACAATATTTTCATGAAAGATAGCATGAATCTGGAGGCATGCTGCTTTGATATAAATTGTATATGTTGTCACTGCTAACTTATTTCTCTGCTACAAATGGTAAGCTAATAGCTGGAACGCACTCAAAAAATAAATACATGTAAATAAATAAATAAATAAATAAATAAATAAATAAAATCGGGACTGTTTTTATTATTAGTATGTTTTTTACCTATTTGGTGCTGTTATTTGTTTAAATGGATTGTACTTTACTTTTGTCATAGAGTACACTTGGTTTTCTTATAAATCCGATGGTGATAAAGAATTTCTCCGAGTTTTTATTTTTTATTATCATTATTATTTTCATAATGTTCTTACATGTTTTACATATTAAGTACATGTGAGTGAGTACATAAATGTTGAATGTAAATGCCTATAAAGAGTTTTCAGTTAGCTTTACATACATTTTGTCACTATTTAGCAATCAAAGCGCTTTGTTATGCGTCAAATTGTACTTTTATTACTTTGAACAACATTTGAGCCGCGTCACGACAAAACCAACATAATGGGTTTGCGACCAGCATGGATCCAGACCAGCCTGCGCATCCGCACAGTCTGATCAGGATCCATGCTGTTCGCTATCAGTTTCGTAACTTGTTATAGGGTCTGTAAGCGAACAGCATGGATCCTGATCAGACTGCGCGGATGCGCAGGCTGGTCTGGATCCATGCTGGTCGCAAACCCATTATGGTGGTTTTGTCGTGACGCGGCTCATATTATTTTGTTTAAGCTCAATTGTGAGGAAATATTGTAACTTTTATCAATCTCTCTCGGACTCGCTTTCTAGAATTAACCTGTACCAGATAGCAATTGAGTAAGACTCGAACCCATAATCCCACGCAAAAACCGCTCCCCTTTTTGTACGTTTATCGTGTTGCATAACATGTCAGTTTGACGTGAGTACAGTGGTACTCAAAGTACATTAAGGTTAGTCTGATTTTCATTTTTTCTTTCTTTCGGTGTAGAATAAGACGTTTATGTAACTTGAGAAAACAGTAATTAGTAGGTGTTTACGTATATGTATCGCCTAATATAAATAATTATGCATGGAAGAAAAGGTGCAAAGGTTATTTTTTGCCATAATAACTTGCGTGTTTAGGTATTGTTATTATATAATCGTTATTTTTGATTAAAGTAAAAAAGGTAAACGCATCGCACATACTACTTTATTGGTGTTCGTTAAAAACTAAAAATCCATTATTCCAAAACCTTTATTGACGATTTCCATTATGCAACAAAGAAATCTACCGATTAAACAGCACTTTTTAAACATTTCTGAAATCTGAATATGACAGCAACAACAAAACAAACAACACCTTTCTTCTGACCTTTGTTCGTAACTAGGATACACCATCTTTTGTCTATGTTTAAAAAACCAAGGATAATGGTTCGAATTTTTTGGCTTACGCCCATCTTCAGATAAAATTTTATTTTCGTGTATAACGACTAAAAGAAATCAATTAAAATTTGGGGGAAACCTGCCCCGAAATTAGACCTAAGTATATTTCAACTGAAATGACCATTAATATTAAAAATTGTTTGTGAGGGCACAAAATATGAAGTTATTTATTCTAAAGATTATTCCGGAAAGGAAGGTCGCTTGTTTGTACAGAAAGAAAATGGCGCGGAGTATTATTAAAACGTTTCTTCCCATAATGCGCAGCGGATATTTTCCGTTGATGCTGAAATATCTAATATATCTTCATAATTATGTAAAAAATAACCTTTTTTTCTTTTATTTATGCCTAACTTTTTGTCTTGGCAAAATCATAAACATTGGATATTTAAGAAATGGTTATGAAACAACCGGTAAATTAAAGTTCATATTCTTACGCAAGATCTTTCAATGGGTATGACCTCATTTTTCTTGCAGCTTAATTACGCAGGTTTCCTCTTTGAATACTAATTATGTTATTTATAGGCAATAAAGGAAATGTTAAACTGTGTACAAAGAATGCCTTTTATGTTCAAATTAATGCATTAAATGGTTTGTACTCATAATTACAATGTACTTCGTTGGTCTATTATCATAAGCATCAGATTCCATGTTGAAAATATTAGTTAATACGCGGAAAAGCGTTATCATATAATATAAAATAACTAGATGTATATAAACATAATGAAATATAAAAGACATAATCATGGTTCAGAGGAGAGGAAGTTAGATTAATGTATGATAGGGGACTTCCGGTAATTTCTTTCGTCCACATATTGCATTGAATAACATTAATGTAAAACCTTGAAAGGTTTGACATAATATATAAAATCAAAAGTTTATCGTCATCTTTTTCAGCATAGCTCGTTGACGCACACTTTTCAGCATGACACAGTCATGCAGTCTTCATAAGAACGGCACGCTGACCTGTTCGGGACGTTCATGTAATTTTCCCAGTACGACACATTTTTTTGATCGACGTCTGATAAGCTCCGTGCGTTCTTGCAGTCTTACCAACAAGGCTTGTACATTTAGTCTGCCAAGCACGACAGGTTCATTCATTCTGACCGGCACGACACGTAAATTCTGTCTGATCAGCACGACATAATCATACATTCAGACCAGCACGACACGCTCATTCATTCAGACCAGCACGACGTGTTCATTTAGTCTGACCAACACTACACTTTCATTCAGTCTAACCAGAACGACATAGTCTTTCAGTCTGACAAGCACGATGTGTTTATTCAGTCTGACCAGCGCGACATAGTCTTTCAGTCTGACAAGCACGATGTGTTTATTCAGTCTGACCAGCGCGACACGTTTATTCAGTCTGACCAGCACGACACGTATATTCAGTCTGACCAGCCCGACACGTTTATTCAGTCTGACCAGCACGACACGTTCATACAGTCTGACCAGCACGACATGTTCATTCAGTCTGACCAGCACGACACCTTCATTCAGTCTGCCCAGAACGACATTGTATTTCAGTCTGACAAGCACAAAACGTTCATACAGTCTAACCTGCATGACATGGTCTTTCAGCCTGACCAGCACGATGTGTTCATACAGTCTGCCCAGCACGACATGGTCTTAAAGTCTGATGTGTTCATACCGTCTGACAAGCACGACACATTCATTTAATCTGACCAACACGACACGCTCATTTAATATGACTAACACAACACGTTCATTTAATCTGACCGACACGACACGTTCATTTAATCTGACCGACACGACACGTTCATTTAATCTGACCTCTATGCCTCGTAAAAAAATATTTTTTACTTCTTCAGAAAGGGTGAAACATGAAATTTATAATGTTTAAATATAGTTTAAAATAAAGTTAAATGTTTTTACCTGGAGAATGCAGCGATAGATGGGATATAATTTTACATAAAAGTCGCAAAATGTAACTAAGCAGTATTTTGACTTTCATACAAAATACTAACTCACTATAGCTGTACTTATAGCAAAAAAAACAACAAAAAAAACAACAACAACAACTGAACAAGATGGTTGAGGTAATTGGCCGATGAGTAATTTTTTGATGTTATAAAAGTACACCGAAATTAAAAAGTTTCTGAGAAATAAAAATAAAACGCGTTTCTTAGGCATAATGGACCTTTAAGATGACATCAGACAAAACTTACGACACAATAACAAAAAATAGGAAATATACAAATTTACATTTTAATACTTGATAGTATAATTTTATAAAATTATGTCATGACTTTATACATGTATATACAAATATACAAACAAACGTTTTGATTTGGAGCATCATTGATACATTAAATTCATTTTATTTATGTATAAATGTACTTAACGCTTGTTTAAATGTGCGGTATGAAATATGACTTGTGTAAAACACTTAAATCACTTAAATTACCATAACATGATTACAAATATATAATATTTATATAGTACATGTATATTCAATATTGTTTGAACTTACATTCAGCGAATTTATGAGGAACGTTACGTTTTGCACAATCCGATTTTTTTTCATAAAGCCACTTAACTTTTGTTCTAAAAGTCACGAAATGTTTAGACTTTTGTACAGTATTACATGCATAAAATGCACTTAACAAATCGCATTTATTCTTACATTTACCCATTTTAAACACGGATCAACTTCGAAAATGATCGGAAAAAATCGTTCTTCCGGTGAACAACTCTTAACACCGGACCAAAAATTTGCTACGCAGTGGTCCCCCTTTTACAGTATCTGCAGTGAAAAGTTCATAAAATTCATAAAATTCTTCGACAGTCAGGTAATTCACCCATTCATACTCGTGTACAATATTACAAAGGAAATTTTAGCATACAATGTCAAATACGAATTTGATATATATGCTACTTTGTTATTATGTAATGTTTATCAGCCGGAGTACCATCTATTTGTTCAACAACGTAGAGATCTGAGAGGTGTTGGTTGTTCGGCGCACTGTCTGATGGGTACCAAACATGCGTCGGTGGTTCTTTAACGGATGGCACGATATGAAGTGTTGGGGCGACGTACACACTGTCGGGTGACAATGACTTCTCCGACCCTTGGCTCATTTTGTACCTCTCAGCCCTATAAAAAGAAACACGAGAAACTCGTTTATGACAATAGAATGTTTGAACTTAATACCATGTATCATGTATCCACAGGTGCCTGAAACAAACTTGTTTATGTTCTATATGGCCTATATACTATAATAAGACATATCTTAATATACATGTATAGGCCGATTAAGTAAAATTTTTGATTATGTGACTAGCGCCTGTGCACGTTTTTATCTATGACGCCGTGAATGAGTTACAGTTAAAGAAGTTTTTTTTGTTAGGTTTTAATTATGTCACTACGACACTTGTTATAAGAAGAGTTTCCGGCAAATTACTGGCGGAATGATAATAACAAAAACCTATTTCGTGCATTATTTTAAGAGGCACACAAGTAGATTCATTGACCTTCCTTAAATTATAAGAGAATAGAATAATAATTCTACATCCTGTTGGAAATAATAAGTTATGAACCCTGAACTTCAAGTTCGATCGCAAAACCTTTTCCATCATTTTTTTAATGATAAAAATGTACATGAATTTTAAACTAGACCGTGTTACGATAGTGTTCGCATATCTGTATTTATTCAGTCAGCGGGCTTTTAGATAATGTTCTTTTCAAGAAATTTTCTGTATGGCTACCAGGTTAAGGTAATGTAATTTTAAGGAAAATTCTTATTAAGGTATATTAAGCCTCAGAAATTAATTTTGTTTTCGTTGGAGAGAGCAAAACATGTGTTTAATACTGTTTTTTTTATAATGAATTAAGAGCGTGTTAGAGCCTGACATGTATCACACTAAGAAAGTTGCACTGAATCTGAAAAAAGCGAAATAAGTAACAAATGAAGGCAAAGTAGTATTTTGACTTCAATACAACACGTTAAATCACTATAACTGTACAAATTCCAAAACGCAATAGTAGCAACAGTTGGTTCAGTTATATGAGCATTGAATAACTTTTTAGAATCTTTAAAAAAATACCAACAATACAAATGTTTTGAGAACTAAAATAATACCAATCAGGCCATTATGCACATCTTCGGGCCATTATCGCATAATGGCGAGCAGCAACCAAGTATTAACCTCTAAGTTACTAGTAAACGTGAGTAATTACGGTTTAATAGTTATCGTTAGAAATTACGTTGTAACTAGTAATGTTTGTGCCTTAATAAAATCATGAATTTTGAATCTAAGTATTTTTTTAAATTTTAATAAGGGCAAGAATCTGTAAAATAAAAAAAAACATCTGAACTTACCTATTATTCCTGTAAATAGATGAAAAAATTTTGTGTTATTCATGGTAGAGATATGATTTTTGTAACATATTTCTTTGATGAAATATAAACTAAGACAATTTTAACTTGTTTCAATAGTGCGTTTTTTTGTAAATGAAGTTTTATATTTGTTTATGGAAATCTTATTATCATTAATGCAGATCTACATAATTCGTCCGTATGTCATTGAGTAATTTAATCACACTTACAACAAGTAGACCTAATTTCGGTGAATCAAAACAGTAACAGAAACATAGGCCTATTATTTTCAATTTTTAAAAAGAGAAATGATATGCGTAAGAAATCGGGGTAAAATACGGGAAATGCCCCCAATTCTTACGAATATCCACTTGTGAAGAATCCGGGTAGAATAAGGCATAACAGAAACATGAAAAACATTTTACACATATATTTCATGTCTTTTACAGTGCACCCTCAACAAAGAGGCCCCAGTAGAACAACAATATCAGTACTTCCTGAGAGGCAAGACTTTAATATGAATTTAACATCGCTAAAGCTACACCTCTAAATAACAACCAAGATTTTTGTCTCTAATACGATGTTTCTCTGCAGAGCTTGATCTGCTTTGTGTTGTAACGTTTTGAAAAAAAGTCAATTAATCAGTATATTTGAGCCGTGTCATGACAAAACCAACATAGTGCGTTTGCGACCAGCATGGATCCAGAACAGCCTGCGCATCCGCGCAGTCTGATCAGGATCCATGCTGTTCGCTATCAGTTTCTCTACTTGTTATAGGGTTTGTAAGCGAACAGCATGGATCCTGATCAGACTGCGCGGATGCGCAGGCTGGTCTGGATCCATGCTGGTCGCAAACCCAATATGTTGGTTTTGTCATGACGCGGCTCATATTTCAGAGATTACATGTCATAACATGGGAGTATAGTACAGAATATAAAATCTTACCAATTTTTTGTTTTTACCCAGTAAACGATACAGCTTAATAAAAGGAGGAGAAACAACACACCGCACACAATACCGACAATTATAGCTGAAATTAAAAACAGGATTACCTCCCTTTATAATGATTTAAAAAAAATACATATATATATATTCATCGTCAAAATATCAAATAGATTACATGAGTAGTGTTCGCGTGTCAACTTTTTATTGTCCTCCTTCATTTCTTGCTTACATGCTCTTCTTTTATCATTAAATACACTTTCTAATTATGACATGAGGCAGTAAAGAGTGGTGTAGGGGTAAGCCAACGAAGTCCTGATCGAGAGGCCATGAGTTCGGATCCAACTGGAAGTGAGCTTCTCTTTCGGCTTCCTCAATCCACATTGGTGCGGTAATTTGTTCGAAACTCAAGAAACAGTTGTCTTGCGCGACTTAAAAGAGTTTGACGTAACAATCAACCAATCAATCAATCAATATAACAGTATAAGCTGCCAAGTTGAATGAAAATCAATAAATGATAAATAATACGGAACACAATACTACAATACAAATTATGAATCTATTTGGATCAAAATAGAAATCAATTTTTTTAATAAGATTTATCCTTCCTTCAATGTATAAAAAGGCCCGTTTCTTGAAAGGTATTTTGTTTCACTTTTATCGAATTCATGATTAACTTGCATAAACTACTAAGAAGTTTTGCATTTTGTCCTTGAATAGTACTTTATTCTTCGTGAACATTGGGCCAGCTGGCCCCGCGTCCACTAAGATTTAAGTATTAGGTTCAAGATCAGTAATAAATTTAAAAACTCAAATATTCTCCATTGTTTATTCTCCTAGATATAAACTTGATAACATTGGACTCGATATGGCATATTCATGAAATTTTAGAATAAATGTATTGTTATTTTTACAAGGTACGGGCATTTTAGAGTTGATACAAATATTGATCTTGATCCTAAAATTGATCCTAATTCTATTCCGATTATTCTTGTATTTGTCTTTTTTCCCGTCGTTTTTATCCCAAAATTACGGAATGCCGTTAGGGCCATTGCCTATTAATGTGTTGATCTGAAACGTGATAGTCGATAGTACGATGGTGAAACGCGAAAAAACGAAACTACGATGGTGAAAACGCGAAAGTACGATGATGAAAACGCGAAAGTACGATGATGAAAACGCGACAGTACGATACTACGATGATGAAAACGCGATCAACTATCGTGTTTTCACCATCGTACTGTCGCGTTTTCTCCATCGTAGTTTCGTGATTTCGCGTTTTCATCATCGTACTGTCGTGTTTTCATCATCGTACTGTCGCGTTTTCACCATCGTACTATCGCGTTTTCATCATCGTACTGTCGTGTTTTCATCATCGTACTATCGCGTTTTCACCATCGTACTGTCGTGTTTTCATCATCGTACTATCGCGTTTTCATCATCGTACTATCGCCTTTTCATCATCGTAATATCGTGTTTTCACCATCGTAGTTTCGTGATTTCGTGTTTTCACCATCGTACTATCGACTATCGCGTTTCAGATTAACACATTCATAGGCGATGGCCCTAACGGCATTCCGAAATGCCGTTATAGGGCCTTCGCCTATGAATGGTTTGATCTGAAACGCGATACTCGACAGTACGATGATGAAAACGCGAAATCACGAAACTACGATGGTGAAAACGCGACAGTACGATGGTGAAAACTACGGAATGCCGTTAGGGCCATTGCCTATAAATGTGTTGATCTTAAACGCGATAGTCGATAGTACGATGGTGAAAACGCGAAAGCACGAAACTACGATGGTGAAAACGCGAAAGCACGATGATGAAAACGCGATAGTACGATGATGAAATCGCGACAGTACGATACTACGATGATGAAAACGCGATAAACTATCGTGTTTTCACCATCGTACTGTCGCGTTTTCACCATCGTAGTTTCGTAATTTCGTGTTTTCATCATCGTACTGTCGAGTATCGCGTTTCAGATCAAACCATTCATAGGCGATGGCCCTAACGGCATTCCGGAATGCCGTAAGGGCCATCGCCTATGAATGTGTTAATCTGAAACGCGATAGTCGATAGTACGATGGTGAAAACATGAAATCACGAAACTACGATGGTGAAAACGCGATAGTACGATGATGAAAACGCGATAATACGATGATGAAATCACGACAGTACGATGGTGAAAACGCGATAGTACGATGATGAAAACACAACAGTACGATGATGAAAACGCGATAGTACAATGGTGAAAACGCGATAGTACGATGGTGAAAACGCGATAGTACGATGATGAAAACACGACAGTACGATGATGAAAATGCGAAATCACGAAACTACGATGGTGAAAACGCGACAGTACGATGGTGAAAACACGATAGTTTATCGCGCTTTCATCATCGTAGTATCGTACTGTCGCGATTTCATCATCGTACTTTCGCGTTTTCATCATCGTGCTTTCGCATTTTCACCATCGTAGTTTCGTGATTTCGCGTTTTCATCATCGTACTATCGACTATCGCGTTTCAGATCAACACATTCATAGGCAATGGCCCTAACGGCATTCCGTAGAAAACACGATAGTTTATCGCGTTTTCATCATCGTAGTATCGTACTGTCGCGTTTTCATCATCGTACTATCGCGTTTTCATCATCGTACTTTCGCGTTTTCACCATCGTAGTTTCGTGATTTCGCGTTTTCACCATCGTATTATCGACTATCGCGTTTCAGATCAACACATTCATAGGCGATGGCCCTAACGGCATTCCGTACAAAATAGGGTTGTTTGTTTGGAAATCAGTAATTATGTCCCCCTTCAAAGAAGTGGGGGTATATTGTTTTGCCTTTGTCTGTCGTCCTTCGGTCCGTAGACCAAACGAGTTCCAAGTGATAACTAAAGAACGCTTAAGCCTAGGAACTTCAAAATAGGTATGATGACTGTTCATGACCAGTCAATGACCCCTGTTGATTTTTGGGTCAATGTGTCAAAGTCAAGGTCACATTGACCTTGTAGGTAAAAACGATTTCCGATCAAAAATTAAACAACGCTTAGGGCTAGGAACTTCAAACTGAGTTTGATGATTGTTCATGACCAGCAGATATCCCCTATTGATTTTGGGGTCAAAGGGTCAAAGGTCAAGGTCACATTTACCTCATAGGTAACAACGGTTTCCGATCAATTACTAAAGAACGCTTAGGCCTAGGTATTTCAAACTTGGTATGATGATTGTTCATGACCAGCTCATGACACTTATTGATTTTGGGGTCAAGGGGTCAAAGGTCAAGGTCACATTGCTCTTGTAGGTAAAAACGGTTTCCGATCAATAACTTGACAACCCATGGGCTGTTAGCCCTCAAAATTGGAAGGTGCATTGGACTTGACCAGTAGATGACCCCTATTGATTTTGGGGTCAAGCGGTCAAAGATCAAGATTGCATTGACCTTGTAGGTAAAAACGGTTTCCTATCAATAACTTGACAGGCTATAGGCTTTTGGTCTTCAAATTTTGAAGGTGCATTTGTCTTGGTCAGTAGATGACCCTAATGATTTTTGGGTCAGGGGAACAAAGGTCAAGGTTGCATTGACCTTGTATTTCAAAATTTCCCTTGACATTCAAGCTTTACAGATGCATTGCTTTTGGTCAGAAGATGACCTCAATGGATTTTTTGGCGTTAAGGGATCAGAGGTCAAGATCACATTGACCTTATAGGTAACAACGCTTTCGGATCAATATCCCAACTCATGGGCCTTTTATCTTTAAACGTCACAGGTGCATTGGTCTTGGCTAGTAGATAACCCCTATTGATTTTAGGGTCAAAAGTCAATGTCATATTGACCTTGTATGTAAAATCTGTTTCTGACCAATAACTCAAGTTGCCTTGGTTGATATTTTTTTATTAAACTAAAAATGCTTTTGGTATACATATTTCAAGATCTTATGTAATATAACAACTTGGCTGTCATCAACGAGGCCTACATGATTTATAAAATTTATGCATATATTATTTGGTAAGATTTGAAATAACTTTGTCGTAAAATTGCTGCACACAACCTTTGCGGCCACAATTACCTAGTGACTAGTCATAACCAGTAATTAACCTTAATTGATTTTTGGTCACTAGTTCAAAAGTCAGTCATGATAACCTGATCACATGACTAATTGGCTGCCAATAGGGGGCATACATCTTTTACAAACATATCTTGTTGTATTACATTTTGTTTATGTACCATTTCATTTTAGCAAATTACGATCAATTTTAATTTTTATAAAACTATGGAACCTGATCTTGTTTTGTGAACCCATGGCGATAAAAGTGACCATACCTATATCTAGATCATCATCTTTGTCTGCTAGAGGCGCCGCTTTTGTTGGAGTACCTGAAGAAAACAACATATTTTACAACAACATGTATACTGTTCTTTAATCACACCGTATAACCGGTGTCAGTGGTGACAGATTGCCACAGTGATGGCAGAAATCTAAAGTTTTACCACTTTCGATGCTACAGACTTACTGTACATTGACTGGAAATATACTGCTATACTAGCAGGTAATTTTAGAGTTGTTTCCTCCTTTGAGCCGGTTAAAAATGGACAACGTTGGGAAAATCCGTAAAAAATGATTGATTTTTTTCAAATATCTCACGTTTGAAATAATTGAAGGGATTTCGTGTTACACATATAAACAATTATCATGAAGGGTCAGGCTTGTCAAATATCAACTCAATGTGTAATTTTGAAATACTTAAGCACAGCGAATAAAAATAATAAAAAATAAATAGGTCCTGTGAATTTTACTTGTATGACCAAGACATTATATGTATCCGATTACGGCACAAGGTCTGTACGTTATCAATGATGTTTCTATATTCAAAATGTTACCATTTTTACCAAATTTAATTTGATGCTTTTGGTGTGGGCGGCAGCTTGCATTTTCTATGATTATGAGTTTCTTAGTCATGCTAACGAAATAACATACGTCTAATTAGAAGTTAAGTTTCTTCTTCGAATACATAAATTTGTCATATGAAATTATTTACTCTAAAATAGAAGTTAGGACCGCCTAATTAGAATGACCTTAAAAAGATAGATAAAAAACCTTATTAGAAATTAGTTACTTTATCAATAAAGAGTTCAAAAATGGGGTATTAGGAGATAATGAGGATTTTAACTCCTAATTATAAGAAATAAAACTTCTACTATTTAAGAGGAAAAAACCTATACATGTATTAGGACTTTATATGTTCTAATAAGAAATTAAAAAAAACTTATTAGGATAAATTAAATCCTAAATAAAACGTTCAATGCATACAAAATATTATTAGGAGTTACAAGTTCAAATAAGTGTATTCATTTCTGCTAATTAGGCTTTTATGGTCACTAATTAAGATTTTTTTAATGTTAAATTAGGACCTACTAAGTCATAATAAAGATTTTATCTCTCAACTTCTAATTAGTCTTAGCAGGACATACAAATTCCTCTTTTTCTTGTGTCTTATAATAAGGAGTTAAAATCTAGATTAGTTGTAATTGAGAATAACAAATTCCTTATCAAGTATGGGAGTAACAAACAGAAACAGAAAAACAAAACAAAAATTGTTAGAGTTTCGACCGTGCGACCTCAGACACGCACCGAGGACATGTTGGAAAAAAGTGCCCGTGCGACCACATACACGCATCACAGGATTCCCCTTCTCATACGAGAAAGGGACAAAAAAAAGCTGTCCGCCCCTTTATTAATGGGCAAACCTGCAAACTATACCATTTCCTTATTGTTATAGATAAGGAGGCTAATTTTGACAGGAATGTTTTGAATCGCTTTATATACAACTATAGTAACGCAAACCGAGCGGGTTATGAGTTTTCGCCCATTTAAGTTTGCTATGAAATGTCTGAAAGAGCAAATATGATTTATTACATTTTTTTCTACTTTCCATCTTATGTTAATAATAAAATAACCTTATTTTTGCAAACCACGAACGTTTCATTAACGTTTAAAATGCAATAGATGTGGGGGGATATATTTCACACTTTCCAAATATTAACCTGGGGACATTTTTAATCGGTTGTGCAGATAATATTGTTCTCTATATCTCCATATACATGCAATATAAAATCGCACTGAAATGATGGACTTTGATCGATTTTAAATAACATCTACTGTTTGTCTTTATTTTTGTTCGATGCAACTACTGGGGAAACGATTAAAAAATACCGTATAGTATCTCCAGTAAATGGACAGTAAGTATATACATGAAATATATATGAGCCGTGTCACGACAAAACCAACATAATGGGTTTGCGACCAGCATGGATCCAGACCAGCCTGCGCATCCGCGCAGTCTGATCAGGATCCATGCTGTTCGCTTACAGACCCTATAACAAGTAAAGAAACTAATAGCGAACAGCATGGATCCTGATCAGACTGCGCGGATGCGCAGGCTGGTCTGGATCCATGCTGGTCGCAAACCCATTATGTTGGTTTTGTCATGACACGGCTCATATATGAAATAGGCCCTCTTCGAGTAATAGAAATAATGTTTACAAACTACAAGTAATCAGAAATAAAGACTTCTGTCATCACCATCACTGGCACCGGTAGACGGCGTGTTAATATACAAATACAGGCCAGTAACGAAAGAGACAAAATAAAAAATACCTTACAACTACAACGACTACAGAATGAAGCAAAAAAAAAAATTCTTAAGGACTTAATGAAGAAACCTTTAGACAAATGTCCAGCCAGTTTTTATGGTTTAATGCCATGGCAAATACAGTATAGTATTGTTCTTGCATAGAGAGGCATGTTTTTACAAACGTTAATAGGAGTACTGTACCACAATATTTTGGAAGTTCGTCAGATAAATCAGGGCATTCGAATTTGCCGTTACATCTTTCCTTTGACTTTATACATGTTCGTCTTTCATCACATAGGAACATGTTTTCTCCACATACATAACTTGCTGAGAAAGAAATACAAAAGTCAAGTTGTATTATACAGTGGCGATTTATACTCGGCGATTGATTAGGTAAACAAGTATGTCATAGTCAAATGATGACACTTTCAAAATATCGATATGATAGTTTAGTTATATTTGCTGGTATCGGTGTAACTGATGCAATCTGACTTTAAGAATGGCTTGAAAGAGAAATTCTAAAATACACCAATACAAAAACCAAAAACACAAACAAAACAAAGCAACATATGAGTGCAGTAACTATTCTTAAATGTTCTGCTTTTGAACCTTCATGTAAAACTAGGCAGACAATTAGTCGGTATTGTCAAGATAAGTTTCTTTCTTCTTCTAGTGTGGGCCAGTGGTATTCTAATCGGGCTGCTAATGTAGTAAAAATGTAAGAACTCTCTTTTCCTCATTTTTTTCTTACTTTAATATAATCATTGTCGAAGCGTTTCGGGGGATAATATTTTAAAATAACATCTAAACGTTATGTACTAAATGTGCTTCTCAGTGGATCAATTGCTCTTTTGTTTACCCACTTAAAAGTCGTTTGTGTAATTTCTATGAAAAGCTTGTCAACGACTTTCTGCTGTTTTTCATAAAAGAATTGGAACACGCACTCATTTAGTCTCATAATCTTAAACAAGAAATGTACTGGCTCCCTTTCTGAGTTTAATCTCAAATCTCAGGGTTTCCATTGGCCAAAAAACATTCTGCGCTGGTTTCTGACCAATCAATAATCAAAAACCAGAGATCTGACATTGGGTTTAGAAAATATCCTACGACCTTGGACCCTGAAGTTTTGGGTTGAGAGCCTTTACGTAGCTAACGTAGATAACCCATCAAAGGGTTAACGCCCCGAAACATAACAAAATTGTCTCCCTTATATTTAAAATATAATTCTTGTTATTGAAATGTGTATAATACTTACAGCATCCAGATTCATCGGAGTTGTCCGTGCAATCATTAAGACTGTCACACCGCCATGAAATTGGAATACATGATCCATTGCCACACTGGAATTGTGATTCTATGTTGCATCTGGCTATTGGTGACAAACCAAAAGACGTCATGTATATGATATATTATAGGAAACTTCTGACAAAATCGGAGTACACTTAAAAATAATATCTTCATAGGAAACATAGGAAATAAGTTAAAGCTTACACATATAATAGCATTATAGAAAAAGATGGAAAATATGCAGTCTTACGTTTTGGTGCTGTTGTCACTTTTGTTGTTGTGGTGGTAGGTGTACTTGTCGTGGTGGGCGTGGTCACAGTCGTTGTTGTGGTAGGCGTGGTAATAGTTGTAGTGGTAGGCATGACTACAGTTGTTTTTGTGGTAGGCGTAGATTTTGTTGTAGGCGTGGTTACAGTTTCTGCTGAAGTAGGCATTGTCACAATTGTTGTTGTGGGCGTAGTAACAGTTGTTGTTGTTGTTGTGGTGGTAGGCTTGGTTGCAGTTATTGTTGTTGTGGTGGTAGGTGTGGTTGCAGTTGTTGTGGTTGTAGGCTTGCTCGCAGTTGTTGTTGTGGGCGTGGTTGCAGGTGTAGATGAAGAAGTTGTTGTGGAAGGAGATGTAGTAGTTGTAGAGGTTGAGGTAGATTTAGATGTTGTTGGTGTTGTAGAAGGCGTCGCAGAAACGACTGTTGACGAAACAGGCGTGATTGAAGTTGTTGATGTGGGCGTGGTGGAAGTTGTTGTTGTAGAAGGCGTGGTCGAAGTAGGTAATGTAGAAGTTGTTGTTGAAGTGGTAGAAGACGTGGTTGTGTAAGTGGGTAAAGTAGGCTTTGTTGTTGTGGTTGAAGATGTGGTGGTAGAGCTTGTAGGCGTGGTTGTGGGCGTGGTTGATGATATTGAGGTAGTGCTGGTTGTTGCAGCTGTAGTTGATGTAGTAGTCGTGGTTGGCTCAGGAAAGAAATCACTCTCCTCGCAAGTAATAGTAATCAATGGCGGCGGAAGTTCATCTAATAATAAAAAAGAAGATTTATATAACGTACTAAAGTGCAATCGTAGGAAAAATATAGTAAAACATTTTATACACATTTAACATTATAATTACTTATGATGTGAAGAAACATTTTATATCATCTTTTATTTTTGTATCATCTTATACATCTTTTTTCTTTTGCCATTATTATCTATGAAAGGCGTAATGATTAGCATAGCCATAAGAGCGTCTACACTATTTATGTCTTTCTATGCTCTCGTTTATGCATAAATCAAAAAGCGTTTCACTTACTAGATACCCCATCAGAGTTGCTACCAGGTCTATAATCTGGGTCTGGAAAATTAAAATCAGAAAATAGTCATGTGCATACTTTAACAGTTTATTGTTTAAAACAAAATGGTAATACATTATGATTAAAAATAGAGACTGTAACTGTTATCTATTAAAAAGTTGCGTTGGCTACAAACACTCGCAAATTTGGCCCATCAAGTGAATCGTCAGAAAGGGATTATGAATAATCACCGAGTTGTTCCGAATTTACAACAAACATACTCGTAGTATTACAAGTAAAACATACCGCAGTATTTTGCTAATTCGTCAGATTGGTCGGGACACTGATAAACCCCGTCACATCGGTCAGACGGGTTGATGCAGAATGCGTTATCGTCACATGCTATCTGTCCTTCGGAGCAGGTGATGCTGCCTAAAAGTATTACACCGTTTCAAAATGTATAAACAATTTCTGACGCGTGTTTATTCTTGTACAGTTCACAATTATGTAAATCGTGTTCAATTAATATAGAGTACAGATATACAAGACCTATATCAGACTCGACTAGCACTTCGTCCAATAAAGTGTTGACAGTTCTGTACTCGTCCAATAGAATTCAGTATTGTACTCAACAATGTATGTACTGTCATCATAATATAAAATGAAAATACTGACAATGACAAACTTTCATGATTAAATACAGGTTCTCCTGTATAATACATAGAATATTGGTATCATTATATTGACCATAAAAGAAGAAACTAAAAATATGAAAAAATATGAAAATTAGCGTGTTTTCGCTCCGCGACTCCGCCGTTTAATTTCTTAAATCTCGGCCCGCGCCCGCGCGGTTCGAAGTTTTATTTATTAAACTTCGCCCCGCGCTCTCGCTAGTTAGGCGACCCCGCCGTTTTAACTTGTTAATTCTCGACTTTTCGCTTGGCGGGGTCGCGGGGCGAAAACACGAATGGCACAAATCAGCCACCATATTAAATAGATGTCACGTCACATACGAATGGCATATGTAATGCAACGTTAAGTATACTGATATCTATGGTATATACAAATATATATCTGGATAAAAATAATATTTTAAACGAAAAAAAAGGGTATACAGTTTACCACATGAGATTTCGTCGGACTCGTCATCACAGTCCGGGAAAAAGTCACATTTGTTAAAGGCGGGAATACACGTGCCGTCACCACATTGGTGCTCATTATTGCCACAATAATCTATAAACGAGAAAAATAAAGAATGATAAAAAAACGTCAGAAAACTGATAATGATTCTCCTATATAAAGATATTTCAATTAAAGTAAAATATCTAGTAAAATACTTTGATACCTTCTGATCTTTAATTATTACGGGACCAAAAGGGTGCAGGGGACATGTTCGAATGACGACCCCGGTCAAATTTATTAATAACACAGACATGATGTTTTGAAGGTACTGGAAACTTTTGATATTTATTTCTGTCACTGTAATTCTTTCTTGCTTGTGTGTAGGAAAAAAGCAGTATTTTTGATATTTTTACTCGAAACTAAACATTTTGGTAGCTTTGTATTTATTTGTGACTCTCCGAAAGGAGGTGAAAAAGTTAAAAATCAAGTTTTGACAGCTAGTGCCAAACAAATAAGAACCTAAATTTTGTGAAGAATCTAAACGCATGAGAGAAAGTTCATTGGACATTTTTGATAATGCCGTTGATTGCACTATGTGTAAGTGATATTTTTGAAGAAATCGACGAATTCTGGAGTATCCTGCACCTTCATGAAGATTGTCCATATTAGATTATTTCAGAAGTGATTTTTGTTGGGTGGGGGTCGATATAAATTGCTGTCAGTCATTATTTTTAGGAGTAATGCACGCAAACTATTATTTTCTTCAATGTAAGTAATATATCCTTGAATGATGCTGTGCAACTGTAACAGATTTTGAAGTATTTGGTATTTTGTTTCTGGCCACACTGAACTACAAAATTGCTCATTTTATGTCCCCTGCCCCCTTATCTTTGAGCCGTCATATTGGTGTTTTGTGAGAAATGACGTTGAAGTGGAAATTACCCTCTCATGCCACAGGATATACTAAAATTGATAATACAATCACGCCCGGCAAACTGTCGCTCCACTTCAAAATTGTGGTGTACGATAAAACGAGCGAACGGCATTTCCGAGATAGAGCGGAAGGCCGATTTAAACGCCTAATTGTAAGTATTGTTTATGTTTTTGTCTTGTTATTTATTTAAGTTGTATTTTTTCGAAAAACGGAAAATGTGGTTCCGTGTAGGATTGATTTAGGCTTCCAATGATCTAAGCTGTTACAAAAAGAAAATTATATTAAGCCCGGGAGAACTTTTCTCCCTGACGAAGCGAACGATGATTTGTAGAATATTGAACTTCCCAACCATAGAAATGCCATACCTTTCGGATTTCTTGAAAAAGTGTATTAGTAAATTATCAACCCGTAATAAGAACTTGTCCTTCGTGCAAAATAAATTACTCCTGAAGGATTTCTTAAATTTGTAAATCGATATTTTTCGAAAGTAGTGGAGCGAAAGGGCAAGAGATGGAGCAAAAGGTTCGATGTTGAGCGCAAGGCGATATTAATTTGACAAAATCGAATATTTTTAGTTCTACCGCGAACAAATGTTTCCGAGCAGGTACGTGTAAATCGACTGTTCACGCCAAAATGTTATGTTTTTCGAAAAGTTAGATATTCAAGGTGCATTTAACACAAATAAGCCACGTTTTCATGAATTAGTAAGGTGGGGAATCGCTATGAAAATGGTTGACAAGGTGTCAGTCTTTATAAGGATATAACACATGTTCCAGTTATGTTTCAAGATACTTCCTCCCTTATTTAGCATTGTTGTTTAGTTTATTATTTTCGTCTGTAAGTGTAAATAGAAATTTCTACTATAACTAGGTCTATTATATTATTGATAATTTTAGTCCGTACACCGACTGAGTTCTGCCTCACTTTGAGAGGAAAATAATAAACTAAACAACAATGCTAAATAAGGGAGGAAGTATCTTGAAACATAACTGGAACACGTGTTATATCCTTATAACGACTGACACCTTGTCAACCATTTTCATAGCGATTCCCCACCTTTCAAATTCATGAAAACGTGACTTATTTGTGTTTTGCTCAGAACAGGTACGTTAGAGCTATTAATTACAGAAAGTCATTGTGAACTGAACTTGGTAGTAGTGATCCATTTAATTTAATGCGTTCCATGCATTGCATAATTTTGTTTCTGTTCTGCACCTTGAATTTCTAACTTTTCGAAAAACATAACATTTTGGCGTAAACAATCGAGTTACACGTACCTGCTCGGAAACATTTGTTCGCGGTAGAACTAAAAATATTCGACTTTGTCGCATTTAGTTTAAACATATTTTATTTCAAACATTTTCACACAAACATATATTACAGACAATCAATAGTTACATAATATACAATGCTGAAAAAGGATTAGATCCGAAAGCATACAATGCTTATAGAGGTATTTTCCTAACATATAATTCATTACTGTAAATTTGTTTGTCCCATTTGCACGAACACACGTTTTTAAATGTACATAACCATGTCAAAAATCATGATTGACCTCGAATTTATAAGTGGCATCCTGTGTGTATGATTCAATGGTCGGGCCTCATCCAAATTTCGAACATAAATAATGGAATCTTCACGGCAGCCATAGGTGACACCTTCGCGATTACAGTTATTACGCTATAGTCGTTGAAAGGATATCACAATTTATTAGTTCTCTTTAAAAGGTATATATATCTCGGTCTTAACACTTGATCATGTCTATTTTAACTTCTATAGCTTTTATTTATAAAAATCATTGACTACGCTCCTCCTAATACGTCAAATTAATATCGCCTTGCGCTCAACATCGAACCTTTTGCTCCATCTCTCGCCCTTTCGCTCCACTACTTTCGAAAAATATCGATTTACAAATTTAAGAAATCCTTCAGGAGTAATTTATTTTGCACGAAGGACAAGTTCTTATTACGGGTTGATAATTTACTAATACACTTTTTCAAGAAATCCGAAAGGTATGGCATTTCTATGGTTGGGAAGTTCAATATTCTACAAATCATCGTTCGCTTCGTCAGGGAGAAAAGTTCTCCCGGGCTTAATATAATTTTCTTTTTGTAACAGCTTAGATCATTGGAAGCCTAAATCAATCCTACACGGAACTACATTTTCCGTTTTTCGAAAAAATACAACTTAAATAAATAACAAGACAAAACATAAACAATACTTACAATTAGGCGTTTAAATCGGCCTTCCGCTCTATCTCGGAAATGCCGTTCGCTCGTTTTACCGTACACCACAATTTTGAAGTGGAGCGACAGTTTGCCAGGCGTGACAATGTACACATTAAATTGTCAAAATAAGGTGAGAACACCTTCAGATTTGTTACGATATAACCCGAAATAAGTATCGTATCTGGCGTCTTTCTATCATGATATTTTAGCGTAATTTTACCTACGCCAAAATGTATGGTAGGCACTTTAACTTTAAATAGACATCAGAAATTTTGTTGCATCACATTACAAAATACCAATTTTATATGGTCTAAGAAAACTATTCATCTGCCAAGCCCGACTTTGACTTAAAAGTTTAATTTCCTGAAAAAAAATGTACGAAGTAAGTTCCAATCTGAAAAGTAAGAACAATGAATTTTATATATCTTTGTAATTATCTGTATAAAGTGACTACGACCGTCCATGCAAACATTTTCTTTTTAATTCCTAAAATACGTATACAACAATTGGACAGATACAGGCATGCAAGACAAATAATCTTTTGGGTTTTGTTTCATTTTCAAGCGTATATATTAACACTCCAGGTGTGTTTAAACCCTATTCTGTTTATACCAGGTAAAAACTTTTATAATACTGCAAGTGTTGTAACGTCGTTTTTCATTGGACAATCGTGACATTTACATGTATATAGTTTTACATACACGGCTGCGAAAATTCCTCATTTTCCTCTAAAAAAAGGTAGTTTGCTGTATTATAAATTCGTCATAAATATTCCTGAAATGCTATATGACCTTATATAAACTGTTGTTTTTGCCTTGCGACTCGAAATAAATATCAAAAGAACCGTTTTATAGGGTCATATAACCTGTCAAAAATCTTTATAACTAAATGTTATACTATAAAAACATAACAAACAATGAATATGCATATATACAACATTCTTGATAATTTGCATGCTTTCAAATATACAATGCTATACAATCTACAATTCTTTGGTTCTTAAAACCCCCAAAACAATAACAGTAACAAGACTTTGTTGTCCCCAGTTTACACAATAATACTCAAACCAAACACCTCTATTTTATATAACAATAACATTTGTTTAGTTGCGTTCCCTTGCCGTACACCAATATTGTCCACTTACTACGACTATTGTTACAACCCTTCTCGTCAGATTGATCGGCACAATCTAAATCGCCGTCACAGCGCCATGCTTTCGGCACACACGCTCCGTTTGTACATTGGAAAAACTGACCTCCACAATAGTCTAGATATAAACACACTTATGTTTAAATGTCTTTTATACGGTTCAAAATTTTCCAAAAGTTTTTTGGCGCTATGAGCGCATTTTCTCGCTCTCAACAACATTGCTGTTTGCTATTTACGACAATTTACGATTCATAATACTTATAGCAGGAAACACGGTCGTAACCCAATTTGGGCTCACACGGTCGTAACCCAATTTGGGCTCAAACTTTTTCATACTAGGATTTTGGTCGAGCTACAGCCACTTTAATCTTTCCTAAGTGAACGTTGACAATTTGAAGGAATATGAAAAAGTTGTTTTTCTCTCTATGTTTGACAGTTTCTTTTCTCTTAAAGTCGGTGTAAACAGCTCATTAGAACTTATGTTGTCTTATTACATGAATAGACCTTTATAAATGAATTTGACTTGACTTGATTTGAAAATCTTCTCGTCAACGCCTGATGTTAAAATTAAATCCACTCGTCTAACTGGCCATCTACAAATTTAAGTTTCTGTACATATGTAGAGAACTAGAATTACTTGCACTACAAATCTTAGTCATGCAAACAACGAATTTCTAAATCTACCAATACATACCATACATTGTAAAGAAGTTAATTATTAGTAATACACTTGCTATCGGAAAAAGTACGTTTAACTGTTCATGTATTTTACAATAATCCTAGAAGTAACATCATTCATTCAAAATTGAATCCGGAGTATACTTACTTAGGGAGAAACGAATGCAATATGGTGACGAATAAGGGTCATAATCCCTTCTTAAACCCACTGACATATTAGTGTAGGTGTGGCTTGCTACATCAAACTGGTACGAGTAACAAGGCGTTGATAATACCGTGTGATGCCCCAGGGCACCGCCTGTGAAGTCTACAGATGTACCGCAGTTACTACGCTGAGGTCCAGCGAAATGTGAGCTTACTTTGACTTGTTTACCACGTTGGGTTTGTAAATTACATCTACATGCTGTACCGGAATTCAGCGTTAATGTTTGTCCTAAATCTGTGTCAATGAAAACATCGACGCCTTGTACCACACCACTTTTACACATAGTAGCAACTGAAACAGATAAAAATGTATAAACAGATATTAAAATGATTTACTATGTCTCACGTAAACTTTTTAATATATAGCCTAATGTAACGTCACATGTTGTTATTTAGATCTATCATCCTGGAAATGAATAGCACCCGGTCAATACTGTTTTGCAATATTCCCCAGAAGCGAGTATTCTATATAGACTACAGAAAACATAACGTTCTAGTTATTCTAGTTATCTCCCCTCATAGAAAAAGATAATCGATCGAAGTAATAATACATAGAAGTGAAAAATTACATTAAAATGTTGGTTCAGCAACACATGTCTGTTAGGGCAATAGTGCATATAAGCAATCCGAGAACTGAGGTAATACACGAGGCTCCGCCTCCTCAGGTGTTGTTTCAGTTCTCGGGTTGCAAATACGCACTATTACCCTAAGAGACATATTATTTAAAGAATAACTCAAAACCTGCCCATGTATGTGCAATACAGCCTGTATACTACAGAACGACATTCTGTACAGCAACAGCCTCTTAAAAACATCAGTATATATACTCTTCTCAAGGTAGGACATCACAATAAATGTTAACTTCCTAAAGCAATACTTCAAAGATACAACTCTTTGTCTCTCGAAGGGGAATGATTTCTAGAGGATATTTTGTATATTATTTATATAAACCAAAAAGAAAAAGGGAAATAACCGTCCCTTTTTCTAACCAGAAAAAAAAATTTCAAGAAGGAAGTTTCCTTGATAGATAATGTTTATCTGATATTCATTTGATTTTACCGTATACTTTATTTTTATAGTTTTGAAGATGGGGACAAAGTAATATATAACGTGATATTGTAATACTTACTTTTATCAGTTTGTATTTGAGAATATAATGATGAGCATGTGCACTCCACACCTGCAAATATATTATATAAACAGCATCAATTAAATGTTAATAAATGTACAATTAAATACATGTAGTTATACAAACAGTTTTCACTACGTAGTTGGTCCTATCAGAATAAATTGTCAAACGCTATTAGTATAACGTTGTTTAAATTAATAATAATAATAATAATAATAACAATAATAATAATAGTAATAATAATAATAATAATAATAATAAATAATAATAATAATAATAATAATAATAATAACAATAATAATAATAATAATAATAATAATAATTGCCAACTTTTCGTCTCTTATTGGCCTATTTTCAATTTTCCGTTTCTTATTGGCCTATTTGCAGCTTTCCGTCTATTATTGTATTATTGACATATTTGAAACTTTACTTTCCGTCTCTTAAAGACATATTTGCAACTTTCCGTTATTTTTAAAACGAAAAGAAGCAAATGGAATCCTGTCACACAAACGTTTTTCATATATTTATTAGATACAGACAGAGGTGAAGTTTAACCGATTTTTTACGGTCTATATATAAACGGAAACTCTTCTTTTTTGAGTTTTTAAAAAATACCCTTCGCGTAATGAGAGTGATCGCTAAGCCTTTACTAACAGCTTGGTACCTTAAACCGTTTTGTCAACAATGTATCATAAAGTTTTAACTAAATTTTAAAACATGGACTATAAAACTGTTTATGTACCGTCATATAAAGATTTAAACATAAAATTGAAATAAAAAAGTTACAAAATTTCTTTTGTCAATGGACTTTAGCTAATAAAATGCAAGCAAGCATAAGATAATTATTGTGATTATCCAGAAATACAATAGGATTGCTGCTTGATGTGCAGTTAATATATTCCTTCCTTATATCGTCTTCAATTACGATCCTCCCTTAAGCATTTATGAGGACAACTTCACTTCGTAAAATAAAATATTGTAAAACTTGACTGGCTATTTCAGCGTTATAGAGCGCGTCCGGTCTTGCTCCCTTATGTGCAGTTCATTTATTAATTCCGTCAAATCTATGAACAAAGGTCACTCAAGGGAAGAGACAAATAATAATCTTTTTAGACAGATGATCTTTATTTTTGAGGTTTCTTTATTCCATTTTATCAATGAAGGGTTATCAAAACGTGACCTTTATTTGCAGGATTATCTTTATTCAGAGGTGATTTTTAACACTGGTTTGACTGTATCTTCGTCAATTACGATCCCTACAAGGACAAATTAACATTGTTAACTGTAGAGGACAAAATAATAACTTGGTAGAGAGCTAGTTTTGTCTTCAGATCTGAATAGTGTTACCCTTCTCTATACAGACACCTGCTATATTAACCCTGTGTTAGAAAATGTTCCTAAAATAATAGTGGGCATATAAAGTAAAAATGAACTATCAGATCCGTGCAGTGTGAGCTAAATATACATCGGTTCCACGTGATTAATGGTAACGAAGCTATACATGCTAAAATTCCCTTGACAGAGATTTGTTGCATAAGCCGCTCACCTTTTTACTTTTAAACTGAAACATACATTTTAACTCAATGTTTTAGGATTGATTAGAACTATTTCAATCCACTTCTTTTATTCTTTCTTATTGTATTGCTTTGTTTCCTGATCTCAAATACAATCATGTTAGTTTAACGATAAAAAGATATGTCTGCAGTACATGCATACATGTGCATCTGTCTTTAGTACATGTATACATGTAATATTAGAAGCTAAGAAATAAAATTAGAAGCATGTAGATGTTTTCTTTGTTTCTTTGTGAGTTAAAGGTAACACTCACGACAAAAAAATGATATCAAATACCTACAGCATTCAGCGTTAATGATACAACATGTTTTGATATCTGGTTCAAGTGCACCAGAGATATCTTATTAAATACGCATGCACACTAGAAACGATTTGCACTTTGTTTACCTTTATCAAGAAAAGATCATGGCCATGCAGCTGTACAAAGTTAACACGGTTTCATGCGCGTTTTCCTTTTCCTTTTCAATTTTAAAGCTGCACGCCTCCAGATGGTTATAAATGAACAAGAAAATGAAATAAAATTTAAAGTTGTGGTAAATACATGTACTTGTCTGATTTTTATGTGAAAATCTATTATAAGTTGTAACTGACTTCTTAATTCAATCACGAAAGTATTTGTCTTTACATGTTATTCTATACCGTTACTAATGACGTAGCCATTATATAAAAAAAAATATTTTTACACAATCACGTGTATTTGGGAACAATTCCAGAATCCGGTAGTGTATTTATGTAAGCTGATATATCTCTAATATTATTTCAACCTTAATTTTTAGTCTGGTTATGATATATATGATGCACTTAATTATTTATAACTTTTTAATTCCACAAATATCAAAACTAAAGCAGATAATTTCTTTCAGCAATCTAAGCACGGATCCCGATATTGTTCCCTACCACCATGTGGAACTAGAAATAACCCAGATCGAGGAATTCCGTATACAGTATACTTAAAAATGGCGGAACAGCGGTCTTTCTTGTTTCGGAGCAAAATATCAATATATGCACGCTTTAAAGCGATATTTCGACTACATTGTGTATTTCAAAACAGATTTTGAAATATTAGTACATAGATTTTCTGTTATTTTCTGAAAACTTTAAAGTGTCTTAGTCTAAATGGAGTATATAAGACGAATATCGTATAAAGGCACATTTTATTATGCTACATTCAGTTTGTATCATCATCCACCTGTATGCTAAAAGTTCATGCTGAAAATGCGGAATATTTGGCTGTAAACTTGCAGAAAAAAGGAAGTAATGTTTTGCCAACATATTGAACATTTTGTATTGCGCAACATATGGCAATAAGATTGTGTAAACTTTGGTTGCAATATTGCAAAAAATGGATTGAAATTGCAAAAGATTCTGAAAAAGGAGTGCTGTGCAAATTGCGGTACTTTGGCAGTGGAATATATGGTTACTTTGTTTCTAAACTGTCTTTGCAATATCCAGGATTTACCTATCCTAAACAATCCAAATTTTACATCTTTGTTATAATAATTTTAGTTATAAACTTGATCCGTTTGCAGCAAACTATGTATGAATGTTTATAAACAATTTTTGACAAAAAAGAGTTTATGCTATCTACTAAATAAATAAAAAATGAATTTTAAAGATCACAACATATCATCTTAAATGCATTTCGTGTAATGAGTTTTAATCAGTTTTCAAGGTATTCAATTTTTAACTTTCTCGCATCGTTATTCACAGATAAATAGGAGTGCCTATGTCAGGTATTAAAATACAGTTTCGTATTGTATACAAGTATCATAAAAATGGACTTAACAGGGTCGTTTATTTTCGCCATTAAGTGAGAAAAGTTTCCGCCCAGACCGTTAAATAGATATTTTATGAGAATCCCTATTCTAAAACCAGAGATGACATCATAAAAATCTCGCGAGATAACGTTTATTGCGTGATTCATCAACAATTCTGATGTTGTATTATTAGTCCATTTAAAGGCACAGTTTACCTCAGAAACAATTTTTTTCCTACTTCTTTAGAAAGGAAAAATTTGTATGTTTATAATGTTTAAATAATGGTTTTACAGAATGTTACATGCGTGCTATCTGACGAAAGTAGCAATAAATGTGAAATAATATGTCATAAAAGAAGCAAAATGTAAATGAAGTAGTATTTTGACTTCCAATACAAAATACTGATATTCAAAAAGCAACACATGAAAAAGATGGTTCAGGTAATGGCCAATGAGTAACTTTTGGTATACTATACCAAAATTTAAAAGCTTTTGAGAAATCAAAATAAAGCATTTCTGAGGAATAGTAAGCCTTTCAACTAAGATCAAGTGTTTATAATAAAGGTGATGATTGTGATATGGAGGGGAGTGTTTGTATGTTACCCTCCGGAACACGACAGAATACCACTTTAAATGTACAAGAGCACATTTCTTTCTAGACAAGGTGTCAAACAGTTTAACTAGTACTAGATGCTTTCACTTGTGCAAGGAAGTTCTCTTTTTACCAGAGTAGAAGTACAATGCGAATGACCGTATATTTCATGATCAATCATAAATGCTGCAACTTTTTAATTTACACTTGAGTTTTTGTTAATTTTATAGTCACAAAACTAATAAATTACATACATTTCAAAATGTCACAACTTTTATTTGACACTCAAAACTAAACAAAGTTAAATTTGTTTAATTCACATAGCGTTTATTTATTGGAGTAAAAGATAAACAAAATAAGTTTAATTCCCATGATTGAAACAATAAAACTGCTTTTTTTATATCTGGGCGATTCAGCAAGAAAAAGTACATCTATGTCCCTATATAATTAAAGAAATGCTTTTATATGGTGACTGATTTCTGCCATTTCGTGTCTTCGCCCCTCAAAAGTCGAATCTTCGCCTTCGACTTTTGAGGGGCGAAGACACGAAGACAAGCAAAATAACGATATTTTGATTGGCGAAAACACGAAATCTTCTTCTGTAGGCTTGTAGAAATCTTCGTATCGGTGCCTTATATTTGTCTTGTCGTCGTGCCGTTTTCTCAAAAGGCGAAAGGCGGAGACACAATAATTGGCCAATTTATCGTGTCTTCGACTTTCAGGGCGAAGGCACGACAATACACGAATACACGAAATGGCGGAAATCAGCAACCATACTTTAAAGGATCCTTGATACAGTGGATATCACTTTGGACTGTGTAATCCACCGCTACAATTTTAGAAAGTTTTCGAAGATGCAATTTTGATAACGTTTTAAAATAAACACCGAACATTTCAAAGTTACAACCGCCCAGAGGTACTATAAATCTAATTCCCTGGAAGATTGATATCAGCTAGAAATTACAGTTAGTGTTTGAATTACAGATAAACTTCACGGAGTTAAAATAAGTTATTATCTTTACCTATTCTAGACTTTACCAGCAACTCCGTTCTATTAAATGCATTAGATCGGTGTCAGGGAACAAAGGCCAAGTTTGTATTTAAAAATCGTGGGGGTTTACATCATATCAGCAACTCATTACTAACAAATTCCCCAGGAGGTTTTGAGGTGGGAAAGAAATATAAGAAATATCTGACATCACATTTATCATGTATATCTTAATTATTAATAAAAAAACAAGCATGATTAAACACTCATTTGAAAAAATAAACACTTAAAAGCTATTTAATTAGGATAATTAAACACTTCTGAAAATGCAACATTAAAAGATTCTAAAATGTATTACGTTCATGCCAAGAGATTCACAAATAATTTCATTTCGCGAAAATAATAATTGTTATTGTGCTCATGCATAACTTCAAAACAATGTTCTTAAGATTTTTAAAGGCCTATTTTCTCCAGAAATTTTTATTTCTCAAAACCTTTCTATTTTTCGGTGCCTTGTTAGAGTTTCCAAAAAGTTACTGACAGGCTGAACCTGAACAGTCTTTGGTTCTTCGATCTTTGCTAATTAGTACAGCTATAGTTATTAAGCATTTTGTAGGGATGTCAAAATACTATTTTGTTTAAAGTTTGCTTCTTTTGTAACAAATAATGTCAGATTCATAGATACTTTCTTCAGGTGATAAACATCTAACATGCTCTTAAACCATTATTAAACGATATTAAACTTATGTTTGTCCTTCCTATATAACGAATCATTAAATTGTTTCTTAGGCATAATGTGCCTTTAACATTACACACAGATGTTTATCTGTGTACAACTTTAATTTGTTTTTCATGTTCAAAGAAAATGCTTAACTGCATCAATGCATGATCAGAAAATATTATCATTATTTATCTTATCGCATTTATCAGCTTCGTATTTAGGCTTGACATTTTTAAATGTCCCAGGGGTTATGACACAAAGAACGCTAATTATTTACCATTTTTTGTTTTAAATTCAAATAACAACCCCTGTTTAGAATTATCTTTTAAACATCAGCTTTTGCACTGCTTTTTGTAAATTTATGTTTTATCAACAATATAGCTTTTTCTAACATTACAATAAACATTTCAATCTGGAAATAGTAAATCACTCAAGATTGAAAATAGAAATCCATCGAAATGTAAAATGAAAATCATTCGACAGGAATGTAACAAAAATTCAAAAGGTGAAAATTGCAGATACTTTCTGCGCTTTGATCGAGTCTGTTCACGTGAGATAAAGAATGACTCAACATCTCTCACGATACGCTCCCTTCGCAGCTCACTGAATATACTAGTGAACATTTGACCGATACGCAGGAAGAGTACTCTCACGCGCACTAGAACCAGTTCAAGCATTGTCCAGTTTTAAAGTTTTGACATAAGTCTTTTTAACAGAGCAACATAAAAGATACATGAAACAATCACCATTAAATACATTGGAAAGAAAACACAATAAAATGAAAATACCACTGAGGAAACTGTACATTGATGACTTTAATTAAAGTCTTATAGCGAGCTCGACGAGCTGGCCCGAAGGGCCTGCTCGCAAAGCAAGCTTTACGGTAACGCGAGTACCTGCTAAGTGATGGTTTTGAAAACTTTCGTCCGAAGTACCGAATTGGACACATCGCAACTTTTCGAATTACAAGATAACGAGAAAAGCCGGTGTACTCTGTTTGAAAACGGAAGCGTAGTCCTGCGCCCTTATATAGGAACCATAATAGAAAGGGGGAACCAGAATAAACGGAGGCAGTGTATAAAATACCGGATGACAATTTTAAAACGGAAAATGTAAAATAAAAATGAACGATTATTTTAAACTATCTTACGGTAAAAGAAAATCGAGCTAGCTTTGAGGCTTTGCCTTTTTCATATTAATAACATACAAAAGTATGATAAAATACAGCATTTTTTTTTAAAGAATTCATAAAATATATTTGCTGATGTTTTGAAATTTACCAAGTTATTAAAATAAATAAATTTATTCATTCATCTTTGGGTTTTCTTTTCTGATTTAAAGTCCCATGAATGGTTCAGTTTATATTTTGAATCATTTAGCCACAGGCAAGCATATAATGTCTCTGACTGGTGAATACTAGTACTCAGGATTTGTACTCAACTATTTTCTTATCAACAAACCAATTTAAATATTTACATTGGAAATATGACTCTCATCACCTACAGTTCAGTTGATTTATTTTCAATTAAATATTTTATTGGTGTTGTTTGATCAGTTTTCAAGCATCATGACTTCGATTTAGCATAAATAGTATTTTAATTTCCCCTGAAAGCACACATATTACTTTTATAATTTAGAGGCCTGAAGATCTTTATGATGAAATCTTAACTGATAACCTAGGTATAAATATTAAATTCCTAGCCGCAACAACTAGAAAAAACAAAATTAAGGTATATAAAACCAGTCAAATAATAATTCTATCTATATATATAAATTCATCATTCCTGGACCTCCATCTATTTGATGAACTTCTTCAAATTGTAAATCTTTCATCTTATTCTATTCAATATATAAATATTAAAAGATTATTTTTATGTTTATATACAGCTAGAATAGTCTGTAATGACTAAGATAGACAGATAAGAACAAACAATTTAGTAAACATGAGTTACATCCCTTAAAATGAAGAAAAAACTGAAACCCAAAAGAAAGTGCCATGAACAGCAAAATTATAAACATTTGACTTATTTTGGCAGATAAACCAAATAAAATATTTTGAATCTTGAATCTATAAACAGTTATGTTGAAATATCTGAATTAAATGTTTTGTTTGTTTTTATAAAATACTGCAGACTCAGTTTGATCAGGCCAATTAGAATGTAGTGGTGATAATTATGGGTCAAAAATTAATCAAATGTTTAAATGATATCATTTTCAAGGGATATTCTTCTGATATGATTTACTTTTAATAATGGGTCATTATCAACATTTAAACATTAGCATTTGTTAAATTAAAAATTTAGAAATATCCACAGAAGGCCTTCCGTGTCATCACATGAAAAGTATTGTCGAAAGGAAAAAACATGTATGCTCTAAATGAGGAATTTGTAAAACTAAATAAAATGTCATTAATATCAAGAGAGGATATACGTATCATACACTGCTGCCATAGGATACAGTTAAAAGCATCTAACATATCCTAAGCATATTTAAATTCTATAAAATTAGGAATCCTTGAACCGTCCAACTAGAAAGAAATATAATTGATTGAACTGACGATACTACGAATACAGCAGTAATGCGTTGCTAGTTGATCCTAAATTCTAATGCACTCGTACACAGTTGCAGAACCTATATCAGACTCGGCTAGTGCCTTGTCCAATATAGTTTTGACATCTGCATACTCGCCCAAAAGAATTCAGTATTGTACTCAAAAATGTATAATAACCTCATAATATATAACCGAAGCATAAGCCTGTTATAGTTTTTAAAAACAGTATTACTGTCCTCATAAATTATTTGTCTATAGATTCACCAGACAAACGTTTCTGACAAGTGATTAAGATTTCACTATACTTGCATGCTACCACTTATTAATAAAACAATTGCTGCTATTCAAAACTGCCACACAAATTAATATTCTTTTTCTTTCCAACGGATACAGATGTGGACTTAAACATATTTGCAAACATTTTTTTACGACCGGGTTACAGATATCTAATCTCAAAAATGTGTTTTCTAAGAACGCTCCAAATTATAAAGTAGTATACATTTCTCCGAAAACATGTTTATCTTAACTTATCTTAATTCATCTGATGTGAATGATATTTATTTATGTTGGTATATGCATAAAGGTTTATTCAGTTTACATGCACTTTATACATTTCATCAGGAGAAATATTTTCATCAATTTCATTTTCTTTAAGTCATTAGTTCGTTGACTTTTTTCAGTTTACTAGTATTTCATTTGTAACGATAACTTTTTTTTTATAATAACTTTCTTTATATTTCATCGAATTATTTACCTCAAACTTCGAGAGAAATATTTTCAACATTTAAATTCATTTTTGTTTTGTTGTTTAGAAATCATATTGATAAGATACTTTAGTAGGGGATTTTCAATTATTGTTCTATTTAGCATATACTTTAATAGTGGACTCCACTTATTATGTACTACTTTGAAGATATCTTAATAAGGGACTTTAATTAGTGTTCTGTTTTATAAACAGAGACAATTTAAATTGATAGGTATTGATTGTCGCAATTATTGAAAATGTGGAAATAGTTGATGCCTTAAATTATCATACTTTCTAATTTGTCAATATAGCGGAACATTTGGTATTAAATATGTTAATAGAGAGACATAAAATTCTAGCATCATAAAATTGTTTGCGTGTTGCTGAAATAACGAAATAGGTGATTTGTTGGCCATTCTCTGTCTGAATTTTTGTGACTTAGACTAACCAATTCTTAAACTTAAATGTTCACAACTAAATCAGCATAAGATGCAAATTTTCAACGTTATAATACTATCATCTACTAGTACAAAGCGATTTTTTTTTAAAATTCAGAAATATTCTATACTAGTATGTATTACTTATATTAAGAAAAACAACATAATACATAATAATAATAATACATAATGTAGAATTAAACTATACGGTCCTGCTTAGTATAGAAGGTCAACGCTCTAATAACCATCATCCATCAAACTGTAATTATATGGTGAACGTATCTATTTATACAACAATTTATCATTAAAGGCAAAACAACCAATAAATGACTTCAATACAAAGTTATATTGCCCTATGTGACTGATACAATCTCGTTTTCGCACCTTTTTTACGGCAACGAAACATTAAAATTAACGTTCATGATCAGTCTGGAACACACAAAGGGAAATATGTAAATAGCCTTAACGGTTGACACGTAAATACATTGTTTTCGAAAGGATACAGAGGGTAACTCCATCAAGTGTTCTTTTTAAATCAATGGTAATAAAAGATAGTTGATCGGACAGTTTATTTAACGTTTCAAATTTACATCCCGGTATGCGACTGTCCATGCTATTAGATATTGCAATTTTTACCTCTCACTTTTGTTCCCTCTCGTTAACATTCTCTGCGATTTCTGCCGCATAAATTTTAATTTTATTTTTCATTGCTGAATGCCCTAGAGGGATTTTTCCTTTTTTTTTAAATTTTGTTATTTGGGTTTCATTGTTTTATACGGAGGCTGTGCAATGACAATACAATAACAGGATATTGTCATGACCTTTACAAGGTTTCTATCTTAATTAAATTAACTAACGAATATTAGCTGTAGAAATAATGAAATGCATCTACAAAATACATGCTGGTACAAAACTCTGCGTATATTCTCTTAAATCACAACAATTTCGTTATTCTGAATTGTCTCATGAATTACTAACCCTTTAATATTATGTAAAATCAAACATAAACTTATTGATATTATGTTGCACTAAGACCTAAAAGGAACACAATCTATATCAACTTGGTCGCTTTCAAGTGTCGTTCCGAAAAATTACAAATAACTTTAAAGATAGGTTTAATAATTAACTCTTTTCATTCTATAATTGCGTTCCAAGGTTTTTGTAATTTGCACAAATAATTTAACTAATTTAGATTATTTAATGGTTTAATGCTTGTAAATGCTTGTATTTCTGAAAAAATATAATTGAAATTAACTTTAGACTTCGTCACCAAAAACAAAATATGAACAATTAGAGTTTTATTCATTCTTTGTCTTAGATGAGCAGCCGAGCAAAACCTTAGCAATTTTAATTATGTTGTAAATTTTAACAAATAATACTATAAGTCAAAATAAAGCAACTGTTTACAAACGAGTAATTTGTCACATTTATGTCATCCATCACGTGTCAGTGAATACCGTGTAACATGAATAATGTTAAGTTGTTCTGTTTTTATTTCAGGACTTTACCTCTGTGTTTAAAAATAAAATTAACAAAATCTGTAAGGCCTATCTTTTGTCAGTTTTGTTTGAAACTGGTTGATGTCTTTTTCAGTTTCAAACTATTCAGCAAGTAAGGAGACCTAACCAATTGATACAATTTTATACCTGGGTTCAGCAGAACTGATACTTTCTGCAACCAGAGCATTTCCACCTTTAATTGCAAAGTAAATGGAAGAGGAGCTTGAACAAAATACATATATAAACTAATTTCTTGGCCTTAGCGTTAAACATATATATACTGCTGTGAATCGCTATCAGATGAAAAGGGAAACTGGAAACAATCGAGAATAAGGAGAAGACGAATGAAACAATAAGAAACTGAGGTTAGATTACAGTGCGGTCATCAATTTGATTTGAGAAGCCGGAAGCGATTAGCATTTACCACTGGTATGAAATAAAGTCAGTCTGCGCAGTCGTACTGTCTGAGTTGTTGTATTTTAATACTGAAATCTATAACACTTTAAACGGACTGTTCTAAATTCCAAACAGATCAAATTCATAATACAAAATTACAGCATATCATCTAATATTATTCATTTGTATAACAAAAGGCGAACAAACTAAATTATACTTATAAAAAGTCGGTAAACAGCTAAATATTGGTTAGTTTACAAACAATTTGATTAATGAAAAGGGTGTTGGCTTTGCTAAATTGCAACTAAAATTATATATTCCTTGTCACTCCTGACAAAATGTACCATTTCAAAAGGAGAATATGTAAAGATTTCAAGTCAAATATGCTGTTATTGTCTAAGATAAATAACCGACAAAGTACTTGCGAAAACATCACATCGCAAATCGCAATGCGCCAAAATTTAACCTTTCATTTTTTTTTATAAATAAGCCAATGTGTTGCATAATGTATGCTAATTTATTTCAAGAGCATATATTTCCATACCTTTAAGATATAAAAATCCAAAAAGTGTTGTTAAAATTATCTTTTTAAGTTCCATTTTCAACGTTTTAATTCCCAGATGCGAAATAAAAATGTAACCAGTATTCGAATACGTTACAGCTGTATTCTTAAAACAATTATGAAAAATACAGTTTCTTAGTCATTGACGTCACGCTTTGATGTGGTTGTCTTATTTTTAACATTTTTTTACCTAAATTAATAGAAATATTTACAATACAACTGTTATGTTGAGGTTGGTTATGACATTTTTACTTTATAGGCTACACTTTTTTTAAAAAATTCTAGTCCCTCATGTTGCGTATAAACATTCTTGTAAGGTGTGTGGTTTTATTGTGTTTTTAAGATAGAACCTGAACATTTTTACCTTTTTTTTAAATAAGAAAGAAGGAATATCTATAAAATTACTTTTTATTTTCTATTTCATAGCTGTGATACATTTCTTTACGACATTGAAACTGCAATAAACAACTGAAACCAACACTATAATATCATTTTTATACGATGAAAAATAGAGCATCTAGTATTATTTTACGTTATCTGTTAACTTAAATTAATGACACAATGCGTATGTAAATACAAAATGATGGCCATAATGTTAATCCATCGTTTGTCGATAAAAATCTACAGATGTATTTACCCCATTTCAATTTTATACCTGCTTCATATATTGTTTGTTCGGTCTTTAACCCTGAACCTCCAGAGTTGTGTAATGGAATTGTCCAGCTGTCCCACTGCCCTGCTCCCCTGCTGTCCTGTTGTAATTGAAATAGTTCATTTGATTTTTACAAATTATAAAAATTGAGCTGCCAACAGGATTGAGCTTGGTAAGACTGCGCGGAGAGGCCGGCTGACTTGGTTCTATAATTGTTGCAAAGGTTAATCACTTTCAGCAGGTTAAGGGTTTAAATCCGAGTGTAGCTCAGGATTTATCAATTCGATATCAGTTGGGCTAACCAAAATCGGTAGAATCTGACAGCTCACCAATGGTAAAATATATATCCCTTTCAAAATTCCATTTTGTTTAGTTTCGCCCATTGTTTTCTCGTCCATTATTTTATTACTTGGGGACCATATGTCACTTTTCATGCAAAGGCACTAACTTGACACGTTGAGGGTTCCATGATAACCGCCATATGAACACATCTGCGGATGTTTCAAAAATCAAAAGTTTACAAGTTGATGTTAAATGTTGAATTCTGCTTAAGCCGGTGCTAGGGGGCGTGGACGGTAGCTTCTTATAACCACTGCCGCCCATGAACAGGCTCAATCAAACCGAGCCTGCAACATTATCAATATTGACGTGTTGGGCTTTCTTTAGGGATTCTGCTTTCTCTATTTTCTGTTTTAAGTAAAATAACAATACTTAATGATTGATTTATACTGTTATATTATGATTTTTCAGAATGTCTTCAAATACTTTCTCAAGCATTCTTTACTGTTGGAGTAGATGCCTTGAATCAATGACAGCTCTATGTTTGAGTGACATGATGCTACGTTTGTAATTTTTGTAACAAAATTGCAAAAGTTAGAATCCTTTAAGGTTATCAAACTGGAAAGTTTGCACGCCTAGTTTAAATGTGCTTGTTCATGGACGGCAGTTGGTAAGATTATTGCATGCTACCGACGACGCTCCCTTAAACTATATATATATATATATATATATATATATATATTGTTAAAATGTTCGACCTCTTGTCATGTATAGACATGTATATGAAAGATACCTGACTATAGAATAAAGAAAATCGTGTTTGGTCAATAGGTCAATGCTGGAAAGGATTTTATACGGTGTGTGGGGGGAGTTGTCTGAGCAGCCGATTATTCATATTTGGTGTTCCTATAACAATAATGACAAAATTTTGATCAATTTCATACCCGGTTTTTGTTTAAAAAAAAGATTAAAAAAGTCAGATGTTCTTCCATATGTCATGCGTACAGACATATATGAATGAACACTACAATTAAAAACAACAATTTTTTTTTTAATCTGTTTCTACAACAATATGTAAAATGGCTCCATGCTGGGAACTGTAATTATAACGACAGTGTTCATTTTCTCATCTGACATTTTTGATATAAAATTTCTTTTTATTTATAACAACGAAAACTTTAGACTGCTATTTCTTTGTCTAACTTAACAATGTCCTAGTATGAATTGAGTGTACAAAAGGTAAACTCTATCAATCATTAGAAATGTATCTAAGTTGTTTTTACAAGGTATACTCTATACCTTCCAATTATCAAACGAAATGGTGATTGTTCTAACCTTCATTCATGACATACATTTGAACTTTATTGTACAGCCAGAATCGAAGATAATTGTCACTCTATACTACGAACGGTCATAAATGCAATTTGAAGATAATTGGAAAAGCTCGTACAAAATTTGATGATGAAAATGTTGTACTTGAAAAGTAAAAGATCAAATATTGACGAAAATACTGTCTATAGTATGTTTTTACGCCATAATTTTGGCCATATGCTATGAACCTTTAAAACCAAAACAACCGATACATATGATAGTTATCTGAATCAAATATTTTTCATAATTAAATCAGGAGAAAAAAAAGTAAAATGATATTTGCACCTGACACACTCTTGGCAAGATAAGTAAATAAAAATGCTGAAAGTTATCCAGAATATTTTTATTACTCATGCTAAACCTTAAGCCTTATAATTAAGACTATAGTATAAGAACGTCTGGATCTGAACAATCGTGCCAGATCTGACATCATTCCTGATAAACTTTCCATCATTTTACATGTGATAATAAAAGTATACAAGATAAAGGCGAAACACAGACAACAAAAAACATGCCTTGAACTATTTACAGAATGTGGCTGATGTATTGGTGTTATATGTAATAAGACAATTGCAACAAATGACACTAATTTAGTTTTTTAAATTCTAATCATTTGGTATGTCATTAACTAATCCGTTAACAAATTAATAAAGAAATATTATGTCAATGTTTCATTGGACTTAAAACCTTACCGAATACTGGGTCCAATGTTATAAAGACTTTTTTTTTTTATCTCAGACAGTTGATTGGTCAGAAACCAGCCCAGAGTGTACATTAACCAATGAAAATCCTTGGATTTGCGACAGCACATAGTAAATAAAGACCAATGAAAATCGTGGGATTTGAGACAGAACTCGGAAAAATTGGTTTTATAACCTTGAGGCATGAACGTACTGTATAATGAACGCGCATACTCTAAGAAAGACTGAATAGAATTAATTTGAAAAATGCTATATATTTCTACGGAAATATTAACTAGTGTTAATCCGTTACCGTGTGTGAGGTTTCCGTACATATCAAACGTATAGTATACAAATAAAGAAATATTATACGATATATGTATGTGAGTATATAATAAAGTTTTAAATGTCGGAGCTCTGTAACTGGTATTTTTGAAGGATGACCTTCATTGTTTTTTAAATCAAAAGCAAATGAGCCGCGTCACGACAAAACCAACATAGTGCGTTTGCGACCAGCATGGATCCAGACCAGCATGCGCATCCGCGCAGTCTGATCAGGTTCCATGCTGTTCGCTAACCAACTCTTACAAGTAGAGGAACTGATAGCGAACAGCATGGATCTTGATCAGACTGCGCGGATCAGCAGGCTCGTCTGGATCCATGCTGGTCGCAAACGCACTATGTTTGTTTTGTCGTGACACGGCTCAAATGCATGTTAAACAGTTTATATTGAAACGTTTTAAATAATACAATGTACTTAAATCGACAAATTTATTGTGGAAATACTAATTAAAATATAATTATTGTATAAAAATGGTGGTAACAACCATCAAACGGTATGTACCAATCCATCTTAAAAATGATGATGTTATTCATTTTGTTGTTGATTTATCTACAGAACTTTCATCGTATACATCATAAACTTAAGCAGACGATGTAAAAACTTCACGGAAGACAAGTTAACGACAATGAGTCATTCTTAGCAAAAAGTTTAAAATTTGAAACAAATAATATATATATATAGAAAAAAATCTCTTCTAAAAAATAGAATTAAATTAGTAGATGTTAGTAAAAAAAAGATAACAGTCTGTTTTTTTTCAAGATCATGTAGACCTTATATTGCTAAAATATCAGAAGTTCATTTGTAAATAATTATTTTATCGACTATAATGTGTAAACAATTATCTTATCGGCATGGAAATGCTCGTGATACCTGTGATATGATGATAATTATCATACTTTCTAATATTTATACATGTAAATTTTTTCATCTATCCTCCTAAAAGTAGCTTAAAAGTTGAAATCAAGATCTTGTATTATACATTTCTCATTTTAAAAAATCTAAATTTTTCATATCATCTTTATAAAGTCGAATTTGTGAATGACAATTACAGAACCATTTTCATAGATGGAAAAGGAGTATTTCTGAATTGCACATTGTTTAGAAATTCAGTTATCTAAAATGGGTTTATAGTTACATTATATGAGCCTTGTCACGACAAAACCAACATAATGGGTTTGCGACCAGCATGGATCGATATCTGAGCATCCAAATGTGTCTATGAAAAAAAATCTCTGCAGCTAGTGGATAATTAAAAGTCTCCAAATGAGAGATCCCTTGTAAACAATTAAAACAAAAACGTAAAGTTGAAAGACGCAGATAAAATTAGTCTGTTTAGGACAGACAATGAAAAGTGCAACATCTCTGATGCCCCCTAGCATCGGCCTAATTGGTTTCAAATCAACATTAGTATTGGAATCAATGATCCGGAAGGACCAGAAAAGTAAAATGTGACAATACTGGGATATCAGAAATATATTTTTTAATTATTTTTTATCTATTTAGTTTTAATTAATTAATCAATTAATTAATTTATTAATCAATTAATTAATTAATTATCAATTTATTTATTAAATTACAAAAGTGGGATAAAAAGACGTACAGAAAATCGAAAGTTCAACAAGCTGTCATAGAAATAGTCGTGTCAAGAGTAACCTTATCTTTTTAAAATGACAGGGAAGGATTTAATTTCAGACCACAGCAAGGGTAGATTATTTGACCCCGCGTGTCTCACCCCGAGAGACATGTGATATATTGTTTACAAATTCAAACCTAGGGCAAACAAAATTAAAAGGTGCAAGTTACATTGTTTGTAAAACTAAGATGCGTAACAGATATCCTTATAATGTAAATAAAAAAATCTAAAACATACGAGACTTGATCAAATTCTTGAATTTGATCTTAAGACTATGACTTTTCATTGTAGCATCGTTTTCTGTTTTGTAAATTCATTTTTTTAGTGTCAAGGTAAGAACCGCGGACAACAGAAGCTTTTTCATAGCATATACCATACCATGTCTCTTACCCTTTAGTCAGGAGTCATTTTGAAAAACGTATACATTATTTCTGTCAGTTGATTATGCTCTCATTCACCGCTTAACATGAAGACATAATTATAACAAAAATCTTTTCTCATTTTTTATCAACAATTGTTGAAATGTTGAGATTACCAGATGCAGTATTAATTGATTGAAAAAATGATGGATGTGAATTTCTTAGAATAAATATTAAAAAAAGAACAGAAAAAACAACAACACCTTAATGGTCATTAACTTACGTATAAAAGATAATTAAAAATATGGTGGCATATTTCTGCCACCAGATAACCTGATAACTAACTAGTTAATTAAGAGGTTAACTTGTTAGATAACTAGTTAACCTGATAACTAACTAGTTAATTAAGAGGTTAACTAGTTACGTAACTAGTTATCCTAATAACTAACTAGTTAATTAAGAGGTTAACTAGTTACGTAACTAGTTAACCTGATAACTAACTAGTTAATTAAGAGGTTAACTAGTTACGTAACTAGTTAACCTCTTAATTAACTAGTTGGTTATATGGTTATCTGGTGGCAGAAATATTCCACCATATAAAAATATCGCTTATAATGATAACGAATATGCCAACGTAGATTTAGACATACATTGTTTCTGCACAATTTCATAGACCAACATTTTCTTCCAGCGAATTAAAAGTGTAAAATGTGAGACATAAATCAAACTCTCCAAGATCTCGCTTATTCCATGTCTTACATCTGAGTTAATGCGTTATTAATTTAAGATATATGTGACGGTTTCAAGATAAGTTATCACCAAAAGTTGCGAGTGAAAATGCTCATATGTCAAAACAAAGTTGCAGAATCTTTCCAACAACCCGTCTAATTCTTGTATATTACTATTTCTACGAAATATTTTTCTCTTAGGAAATGCAAAATAGTTTGAATATAATACAGCTCAAGTACACGTATTTTGTATTTGTATATGTGCCTTTCATGAACAAGTTTTCAAATAACAGAACTTAAAGTGCAACGTTTTCATCTTTGTAACAGACGGTAGGATTTTGAAGTACAACACCAATTAAAATTAAGATGTACAGACAAATCTTAATGTGTGAAGGCTACTATTTCTTGATTTCGGAAACCTTAAGTCTAGATGTAAGGGATAGGACATGTTCTATTTTGAAAATCTTGTCGTACAGATTTTTACAGACCTCCCACAATGGCAAGTTACAGATAACCAAATTATCTGCTGATAATGGGTGTAATGAATGAAATTCCAGAACAATTAGGGCTAAAACATAGTAGTAAGATTGGGTAAAAAGGATGTTGAAAAACTCTTCAGGAGACCCAAAGTTGTGTTATGTTCGAATCCCAAATTATTCCGAAAATGATTATGTCACGGTATTGAATTGTTCTCTAATTAGGGGAGGGGAGGTAGTTTGTAGGCGGCCAGATAGCTTAGTCAGTAAAGCCACAGTACGGTATTCCGAGGGTCCCAGTTTTGAGTCTCGGTCAGGCTTCACATTAAAAATATATATATATTATATTAAATATATATTCTATATTTTTTTTAAATGGAGGTGTTTCAATCATTACTCATGGCGAAAAAAGTATTTAGTGAGTAAAGTATGTAAAGGATCAATGTAAAGGGATCCTTTTAAGGGGACACCTCAGATGATTCTTACAGTGTAGAATTACCGTCTGAATAGCTTTGAAAATTGTACATCTTATCTCTAATTAGTGCTGTACAACTAAATCCTACCGTCTGGTGAGGCCTTAAGACAGGGCGTCCTGTCCAAGACGCAATGTACTGTTAATTAACAAAAAGCCTTTATTTTCACTGTTTAAACTTTAAAGTATAAGGAAGACATTAATGTTGTAAGACAAAAAAGTAAGTATTGTAGTGATGTACAGTGACCAATTTCAATCTTAACGGTATAAGTGTGACAACATCCCGTGGTGCATAGGTATTTGAGTTATTTTTGATTTGGTCGGGTTTTTAAGTCGCACCAACACAGTATAAATCATATAGCGACTTTCCAGCTTTACTGGTGAAGAAAGACCTCAGGTGCATAATTTATTGGCTACAAGCACAGACGTTCCGTACGCTAGCTGCATAGCTTTCTTACATGAAAGAATCCGATGACCCTGGAGAAGCTCGAACCAACAGCGGTGAGAGGCAAGAGGTTTCAAGTCAAGATCTTAATCACTCGAAAACGGACGCCCCACATTTGATAAACGTAATAATAATTGCACTTCTCTAGAAATATACTAGCAAGTGCAAGTTTTAATAAAGCTTGTGAAATAAATCTTTAAAAAAATATCAATAATAATAATAATAATAATAATAATAATAGGTGAATATTTTTTTTTCTATCAATACAGTCGAAGAGCGTAGTCTAACTATGGTACAGAGGGACATCGTAGAAAATACTTAACACGTGCACATGCAATTGAATTGTTTATTTTAATCATAACTGTATTTTGTCCAGCAAAAGGAACAAACAAACAAAATAAATAAAAAGAAAATAATATTTAACATTCCTAGTAACTGAATAAAAAGTCTTCGTTTCCTAGCATTCTTGATGTATCTGTATTAAAAGAAATAACGAACGACAAACAAACAATATTTAAATGCACGTAATTGTATATTTGTAGGTTTCGATTGGTGTTTCAATTTGATACAGAACTCGTTTTGAGAGTAATAAATTCACCTAAAGTGTTAAAAAATTACAGGGCGCAAAGCTATAAACCCTGCTGCATACCCCTAAGGGCAACATCTCATTTACTGCAAACGAAACTATCATTAATGATCCGGCTCATTGAACATTATCGCAAGAAACCCCGACTTTTTTCAATGCACAAATAGAACAAGAATAGTACAGAAATTTAAGCATTATTTCAAGTCGGCAATTTTAAAACAATGCAACCGATACAACATGAGTCGTTCAAGGCCATCATTATATAAACGAATGAGTATCATTTGAAAAACTATATTGGTATCACATTAACCGTTTGAAGCTGATCCTGCTCGGGTCAAAATCCGACATCTCAATTTAGGAAAAAAACAAAAAAAAAAAAAAAAAACAAAAAAAAAACTAGAACTGAAGTTTTACATATTCATGAGGCAGACGTTCTTGTTATAAAAATGTGAACACTGCGATACAGTTACATAATTATATCATGATATAAATTACAAAGAACTGAAAAAACAAAACAAAAAACAACAGCCTTAAACATACTGCAATGCTCAGTCTTCTATATTAATTTGGGATAAAATATGTATGAAAAAAAAAGCAAGAAATACTTGTAAAACATGTATGCCATCATTGTGGCAGGTTTATTAATACTGTCTTTCTAGAGTTTTCGGATACACACTATTGAGACTACCGGACGGTTCGATTTTAGAAACAGAACAAATTTGGTTACTTTACCAAAGTCCGGCACACAACAAAAAAAGAAATAATACAGAGGTATTGTGAGTTAATAAATCAGTTGAAAATATACGTCATTTAAACAGAGATTGACATAAATTAAATTAATTCATACCTTTGAAATAAGATAATCCAAATACGATATTCACTAATAAAATGAAATATTTCATTCCCATTTCGATCAAGTTCTCGTCCAGCTGCAAAACCGAGCGTCAATCACACCAAACAAGATAGATCATAAATGTATTTTCGGATAATTTTTAAAACAATTTGTTTTATCTTATTCCTAAGAATGATATTCACGCTTTGACATTGTTGTCATATTTATCAATATCTTATTCTTTGCATAAATCTTTAATCATATTCACTTTGATATTTTCTTGTCAACCACTTTTAGCTGGAGAAAATTAATATTTAAAATCCTACGGTAATATTTTTGGAATACAGAACTAACTTCATCCACTCTATCCTGAATCTAAATGTCACTGTCAATTAAACTTTACACTATATAAACTTTATCAAAGTTTTGAAGTTGTTAACCCGAATAAAACTACGACACCGTACAGTATATCGCGCTTTAACCAAAGTCTTGCAATCATTTGATAGACCTAATTTTTACTTTACATTCTGTAAATAAAGTTTCCGTAAGTAAAGTATGCGTTTTTATTTACATACGTTAATACGTTGTAAAAAGTAAATTTTTGAAAACTACAACATGTCTGTGATGACAATAGCCAAGGCAAGGAAAACATTGACGATATCATATCTAACAATATGCATATATAATTATATGTTATCAAATACATTTCATTGGCAAGGAATATTAGATTATCATTTAAATGTAAATAATCCTGTAAATATCACTTTATTGCTATATCTGATTTCCAAGAGAATATCATACAAGAAATAAAATTAAGAAAGAAACCCAACAAATACAAACAAACGAACGAACAAACGAACGAACGAACAAACAAACAAACAAACAAACAAATAAACAAAACCACAAAAAAAGAAAGAAAATGTTTGAGGTTCTCTTTTCAAATTACTATATAGTTAAAATAGTATACATACAAAAGCGTATATCTAAGAATTGAAACATAACTCTATTGTATTGTATCTATATTTGTTGACGAAATAAGTGTAAAAGCAGATTGCAAAAGAATGTGATAAACTATGTATGGATTTCAAATTAGATTTAGTTTCTGGTGGAAATGTGCAATATACACAGGTATGGCTAAGGACAAGATAGAAATAGCACGTACGTGAACATGCACTGAAATATGACACAACTTAATTATTTATAAACTTTTCAAGTTTAAAGTTTCAGACGTATGCCATTCTTGAAAATTCTGGGAAATCTTAATAGACATTTGAGCCGTGTCACGACAAAACCAACATAATGGGTTTGCGACCAGCATGGATCCAGACCAGCCTACGCATCCGCGCAGTCTGATCAGGATCCATGCTGTTCGCTTTCAGTTTCTCTACTTGTAAAAGAGTTGGTAAGCGATCAGCATGGATCCTGATCAGACTGCGCGGATGCGCAGGCTGGTCTGGATCCATGCTGGTCGCAAACATATTATGTTGGTTTTGTCGTGACACGGCTCATTTCAGTAAAATTTGCCTGATTATATGTTGAAAGGGCCATTTATTTAGCTTATCTAAATGTAACATGTTGTAAAAGTGAAAGTAATGATAGTCAACATTTCGTAATGACTTTTTACTTTACATTGCACGTCCAGTAATGATTACATTGTACATTGTATATCCATTCATCTTAATTTGACATTTGTTTTATTTTGAGGACATTCTACTTTATAAATAAGATATATGACTATAAATGTTGTGAAAGTGTCAAGGACGGCAAATTCATTATAATAAGTCATTATTCTAAATTCTCAAGGTTTAATTTGTGAAAGTATCATATTACCACATTATAGCTACTTAGAGGTAATAAGAGCAAAGCAAATGGAAAAGTAGATTGTATAATAAAAATAAAAATTAAGATAAAAACAGAGCAGGAAATATATATTGTTGGTGTTGTTGTTGGAGCAGATAAAAAATGAGAAAATAGATTAAACAGAGCAGAAAATTGAACAAATAGATAAAAACAGTGCAGAAAATTTAACAGATATAAAATCTTGCAGAAAAAAGAAAAACATAGATAAAAAAAACAGAACAAAAAATTAAATAAATAAATGAAAACTACCCCGAAAATTGATGAAATCGATGAAAATATGAAGAAATTAAACAAATATAAAATGTTGATGAAAACAGAGCAAAAATATTTAACAAATACATGTAGATGAAATTGGACAAAAAGATGAAAACAGAGCAGAAAACTGAATAAAGAGAGCAAAATAAAAAGTAATCAATCGAGACAATTTGCATTTAACTCATAAAGCAATGATTAACGTCATTATAGTATTGCCTACTCACAAATCATTCTGAATCAGAATTTTTCAATCGAGCTGGGAAAATTCACAAATCAAAATCAAATATTTCACTAGGCGTGTAAAAATATACCAATGCAATTTCTTCGACTTATTAAAAATAAAGCATTTAAAAATACATGTTACTTGTATATGCACAAGTTAATTCATACAAAACTAAGGTATCTTAAAGTTTTTAATAGCCAAATTCGATTTTCTCAAAAGATATTTGATACACAGCAGGAAACATCGTTTGTTATTTTTTTGTAAACCTATCCTATCATGAACGAGATACCGTACATTAACCGAAGAATAGTACGTGAACTATTTTTCTTTTGCTTTTTGTAAATTAAACCACTGGAGTTGAGAGAAACGATGTAGGAAAAAGCATTCATATTTAAACTGTTTTAATTTAATGAATATTTATTTACAGGACAATGTTTTAGGGAAAATATTGGAATATGGAAGAGTTAAATGGACACTCATATATATTTGTTAATTTAGTTAAAAATCTTATATGCAAAATATGTTACAAATCTTAGTAACATTTACATATAAATCAAATGTAACTTTCAGAGTCATTGTTTTTAGAATAAATTGTACGATTAATATCACCTGAAACTACGTACATTTTAAAAAGTTGTAAGATACGAACACAATACGGTTGTTTAAGAATTATTGTCCCGTTGTCTAGACCTGTCACATTTTAAAACATCTTAAATTTATTTGATACAGGTCTGCGAAAACCATGCAACATTCGTGTCATCAGTTTTAAACTGCCTTCAAATAATGATACAGTAACTGATGATGACTATAATAATAATAATAATAATAATAATAATAATAATAATAATAATAATAATAATAATAATAATAATAATAATAATAATAATAATAATAATGATGATAATAATAATGATAATAATAAAAATGATAATAAAACTAATGATAATGATGATAATAATAATAATAATAAGAATAAGAAGAAAAAGAAATAGAGATGATGGAAGAAAAAGAAGAAAATGCAATAGAGGAGGATGAGGTTGAAGGAGAAGAAGTAAATAAATATAAGAACAACAACAACAACAACAACAACAATAACAACAACAACATAAAAAAGAATTATTTGTTGTAAACCTGAATGCTTATGTTTATTCTAACCAATACAAAATAGAATTATGCGTTACAAATTTACATAACAGTAAATATCATATGTCCTTCGTTGGATCATAAATACTTCAGTATAAATTATAACTTGCAACCACTAATTATAAAATAAAACATGTAACTTGATCATGGACATTTATAATCATTTATACGAATCCATCTATTAGGCAAGTTTTAAAGAAAAAAAATATATTACAGTCGACCATATTTGTCTTCTTATATAAGTACCTTGCTTGTAGTATTTCTACATATAATTGTATTATGAATCTTACACCGCGACTTACAGACCGGATTGTCGGGCTTGAGGGTAAATGTTTACGACGGTTACAAATCTATTTCGTCTTTAAGCTAAACTGCTATATACCCGAGAGCAGGATATTCCCATATGTGACGACAGCCTGTGTTTGATACTTTTTTCTTGCACATGGCATTAAAATTACATTTTAAAAAGTGATTACCATACTATTGTTTTTTTTAGCTAAGAAAGTGGCCAATTAATTTACAACTTTATTTATAACGGTAGAATGACGTCATCTTGGGCTGGAACTGTGGTATTTTTTAAGTACGCGACTCATACACGGGGTTTTTAAATCTAGAACCGTCAGTTTATAATGTTATCTTTATATCAACATGCTTAATTGAAAATAAGCAGCAAACAAGTATATAAGGCTGGTCTGAGTCTTTAACACTCTATGTATAGACTGGTTGGACTTGCACTTAAATCCGGACTTGCTCTGGCTTTGTCCTGGTAACATAGGGACATCGTTAGTCACATAATATAAGGAGCAAAAGGTTAAAATTCATTCATCAAATGATTTAATCAAGTAATGTTTTTCCTCTTCTGACATTTTTTTTGAAAAGGTAACTTGTGGTAAAAGGCCTTTTTTGAATTGTATTAGTTTGCGCAAATACGGAAGAATAGTAAACACATAATTACATTTAATAAACACATAATTACATTCGATACATTTCACTGTTTTTTGTTTCTTTTTTTTATGTCCTTCGTTTAACTCAATCGCCTAAAAAGGAAAAAATACCAGCAACAACTGAACATAGGTTCGGTTTCGATCAAAAACAGGACATATATATATTAAGGTTTCAGATGCAATTTAAAATTTTTGAAGAATTGGAAATTTTTGTAATTTGCTTATTTGTTTTCCTCCTAAGGGCAAAATAACAAATAATGTCGACCTTTTGTTTGTTTCAAAATTGTCCATTCAATGTCACGTACATGAAAATGAAACTGAGTAAGGTAAAAGTCGACCTTCGAATAAAAGAAAAAGGAAGACAAATAGGATGGTAATTACATGTTTTCGAACTCTTGGGGAAAATATTGTAGGGCCAATATAGAGAATTTCACATTATGCATAAACGTACGTTTGGGCATGTTGTCTTAATTCTTTTTTTTTGTTTTTATCTTATGAGATTTATCTGTGATTCACAGGCTTGCTCAACGCTGTTTCCCCCCTCAAACGTATCTCTCATTCTAATGCTTAATTTCAGATCATTGTTTTCTTGTCTATGGTACACACCTTTTTTGAATTTAAGACCGTAACTCTATTTTTATTGTTTGTTTGTTTGTTTGTTTCATTTTACGCCTTTTCCCAACAGTATTTCAGTCATATAGGCGGGTAGTTTCCTAACCATCGTTCCTGGAGAGTTACACCAGTACTAGACTACCTTCCTCCGCGCTAAACTACCAAAGCATCTCCCAGGGATCGAACCCACGCAAAAGAGGTAACTGGATTAGTAGTCATCGACTCTAAACCCTCGGCCACGGAGGCGGTTTGGGCGGCGCGAAAGTGTCTTTTAACGGACACGACGGTAGCATGTACTAAATGCTGCCTTCGATAAACAGATCAATCAAATTGATTCTGCAATGTTGTTTTTTATTTTGACCATGTTGGACATCCTTTCTCTTTTAGCTTTTGTGCTTTCATCTCAACTTAATTGATACAGTTTATATACATTGTTAATATCTATTTTTTAAACTTTTGCACTGATGCATTAATGCACCAGTCATTGATATCTGTAGTTTTGGTGAATTTTAACAATTTTAATGTTCTTTAAAGAAAATGCTGGTGTAAATTTAATCAAATGTATTAAAAATGATGTATATTAAGACAGCAAAGTCGTTCCAATACTAAACATTTAATTAAAACTTTTGATTGTACCGATGGTCAGAGAGAAAGTTTGATAACATGATGGAATTTGGCTATCTATAGTGATACAACATGTCAAATACTCAATCTTTCGATTCGTTTTCGGTTGCAATTGTTCATGAGCATCTCCTATATATGAACCCTATATTTGTTTCATGTAAGAAACAATTTATAAACTTACTATGTCATTCATTTAGATGAATTTGGTGTCATTTAAACAAAAATTGAAACGTGTGTGTCATGTTTTTGAAACTGATCTTGTACTTGTTAACATTCCGACACACCTATTTAAAAAGAACTTCTCTTTAAATTTACAATTTAAGTAACGAATCGCACGGAAGCGTTTTTTTTTGTGAAACCCCGAATATTTTATACGTCATGAAAACAAGAACTTGATATTTAAAGGATGATTATAATTCAGTATTACACTGCAGCCTTGAAAATCTAATTCAACTTCCTTGTTTTGTTTACTATTTTTATTAACATTTTTGATGGTCAATTTCTTTGAAGGGCACACATTTTTATAAAAATATTATAAGTTATTCTATTATTTGAAACGTTCGTTTAATTTTTTTTTATCAAACTTTAAAAAACAGGCTGGCTTTAATAAAAGTGTTAAACAGCTGCTCGTAATTTAATGAAAACAAACTGTTAACTCGAATCTTATATGAAAGTACATTTGTTTGAAACTTAATCTAATGACATTACTGATGCACGAGTATCTTGTGCAGACTCGTATCTGATAATCAATCAACTGGTATGTGTATGCCAGGTTAGGTGATAAGCTATCGCGAAAAAACAGTGCATGAACTAGCCTAAGAACCAATATGAGCTTAATTCTTGACAAACTAAAATAATTTTGTACAATTATTTCAAATTTTTTACGTTTTATCTTACGAAAAATTGTTGACTGTGTGTATATAACAATGTAAATCAGTGATGATATTATGTGAACTATTTCGACACTATTTAACCCTTTTTTCAAATATACGGTATGTTCTTAATTTTTAAAAAAGATAACTTCAATTTGAAGAGTAAGAAAGCATACCGTCCGTATTGCACTACTTGTAAAACTGTAATTGTCATAGGTTTGGTTTCATTTACAATAGTCAGATATAACTTTATGTAAAAGTGAATGTAAGTCATTCATTTGAAGAAGTTGATATATCGTTAATGAATAACATGTTTCTAAATATCAAGACATACCATCATGGCTTTTCGGCTAAAGATGTATACATGGTAAAATTTGTTTAAAAAAAGAGAGTAAGGTATAAATTCCCTGCAAGTACATGTAGCTTTTTTCTTGTTTGTAAATGTATGTTGTAAACAGATACCAAAATTAATTGTGAAAAAAAAGAAAATATCAGGACGTTTAAGAAACCTTTTTATAGAAAATATGCATTGAAGGTTATTGAGAAAGACACCAAATGAGTATTGTCTTGAGTTTTTTCATGGACATTACTTTTCTTTCATATTTTAAGTTATATGGTTTAAAATTGACGTCTTTGCAAATTCAAATCACATTTATGAAATAAAATGTTTTGTCTGAACAAATACAACGTGTGTTCCCAAAGGGTCATTGAGTTGACATAGCTCTATTGGAAAACGTAAAAGCGTATTTGGCGTGCATATATAAGAAATAGAAGCAACAAACATTGTATTCGTAAAAATAATGCACAGATCAGTCATCTTGAACTTGACAATATAACAAGATTACTGTTAACGTAATGTCAAACATTTCTTGTTCTGATATAAAATGACCGTGTTGTAGTGAACACTTCATTTTATCGAAAAAAAAAAGAAATACGAAATGTTTGCATCACGTTTCGAATGAAAGTAATTGATTTATGAGCCATATACAATGAGTATAAAAATAAAAAAATGAGTTATCACGCAACACAGAGAATGAGTGTTATTTGCGTTGCACGTGTTAAAGCTGCACGCCTCAAGATGAACTAAAATATTACAAGAACATCAAACTTAGAAAAACGTACTAAGAGTTTAAGAATAGTAAAAAGATTCAAAATAAAAGTAATAATTCCCATGTTATTTGCAATTTATTACCAATTTTGAAGTATTTTTCACAATATTTCTCCTGCGTTACTAACACAGTACGGGTTATTTTGGCATATTTTGACCTCTATTTCGGTAGCTAGTAACTTGGAGGTTAAAATACTAAATGTTGCTTTAAAATTCTACAGAGTAAAATGTGAATAAAATAACTGTATATTATATGTGCTAGATTATTTTCATTTACTGAGAATCTTGTTGAGAAAGGATCACTAATAAGTTATTGTATATTTAGAATTTTGTTAACTACTGAAAATTCCATTTATCCGTCTAATTCATCTACTTTGATCAATTTCTAATAATATATGTGTATTTGCAATGAATAGTAGGTTTTTTAAGATACTGGATAACGCATGGTTCTAATATAAAACTATATGTATTTATGGAAAAAAATGCATGATTTTCTTGGGAACAATGTACTATTTGTCTGATTGAGGGGTTCATCCAATAAATCCATTAAAAAGTTAGCACATTTTTTAACAACGGACTTGATTTTATAAGTATTAAAGACACTAGATGACGACTATCAGAATGCAAAACAACACGAGCAAATAATAGTAATTAGTTTGCTTATTTCATGCACATTTTACAAGTTTGATTTTAGAAAATTGTTATGACAAATAGAAATAATACTAAAATATCTGGAAAAAAGTGATCACTCTGAAGCATTAAAAACAGCAGAATTTCATGAAAAAGCAGACTCGGTTTGATTGAGTCTGTACATGAGGGATAATGAAACAGTGCAACATCCCTCATGTCCCCTAGCACTGGCCTTAAGCGGTCATCAATTCTCAACACTTAAAATTGCTTGACTCAATGATTCTCAAAAGACCAGAGAAATATAACAACACTGAAGAATGATTATTAAACACACATTCATTTAAGAGAGGAGTGCGAGAATATACATTATCAGATTTATTGTTAATTTGTAAATATGACAGGCATACAAATAACATTGTCAGCTATATAATATTTTTCTTTCAAAAAATATTTATAAATAACACTAATATCTTTCTAACGATGTTTACATGATAATTGGTAAAAAAACCCCAGAAAACGTCTCATGAATTTTGTTTCCTAATTAGTTTTAAATTCAGCTGCTTGTCTCATTAACGACTGAAAATGACATTTAAGTTAATGCAGTTAAAACATATAACATACTGTAAATATTTCTTAATGCAAAGCGTTATTTACATCAGTTTTGTTCCTTTTTTGTGTGGTTGTGTCAAACATTTCCACTAACATTATAATTTACTTTTTTACAAAGGTACATTTTATGAGTAGCATTTGATCGGCCAATAATTTCATTTACACTGGTGTCATTTCAGCAAACACAAATACATGCGTGTCATTTTTTGAAATTTATCTAGCAAAGATGAACATAAAATCCACCTGTCAAAACAATGTTAAATGTAACTAAATGAAACGGCAGTAACATCGACCATGTTTTCGCCCCTACGTATGTAATTTTTTTTCAAGAATAATATTCTTTTTCTTTGTATGGGCTCGTACTAATAACTTTGTGCTTGTTCCATATGCTTATTAATAATGCTTATATTTTTTTCAACATTCCATGCAGAACGTAATGTTTTTACTTAGAATAATTAATTGCGATGAACGCCCTCTTTCGAGCAGCTTAGAAATTTGTCTCATTTTATTAAATTCTACACAAAAATGTAAACTTTGTAAAACATATGTGTCTTCACAATCATGCTAAACTGTGTTACATAGGTATGTTTAATTTGTTTCTTGGTTAGGATCCCTGCAGAGGTAAAAACAATAGGTTACAATCAATACCTATAAAATATAAATTGTCTTTCAAAAATGTTCTTGATCAGCATGTACAGTAATTACACAACATTGCGATGATATCAGTAGTATCAGATTCGACCTCACTTTCACACTGTTGTAAATCATAGAATCAATTAAGATAAAAGTGAATGCAGAGTTAATAATGATTTCAATAAAAAAATATATACCCTTCGGAGATAGTTTGAGGTTGAAATAAATGCAAGCAAATAGACGGGGTAGATAACAATTGCAATTTAGACATTATTGCAACCAACATAGTGCGTTTGCGACCAGCATGGAACAAGACCAGCCGCCTGCGCATCCGCGCAATCTGATCAAGATCCATGCTGTTCGCTTACCAACTCTATTGCAAGTAGAGAAACTGAAAGCGAACAGCATGGATCCTGATCAGACTGCGCGGATGCGCAGGCTGGTTTGGATCCATGCTGGTCGCAAACGCACTATGTTTGTTTTGTCGTGACGCGGCTCATATATATTTTAAGTTTAACTATCAAGATAATCTAAAGTTGATAATGTAGGTGCGTAAAGAGTACAAGAAACAACAATTCATTTCTTTGCTGCCTTTGAACTATTAAAGCTCGATTGTGTAAAAGTTCTGTTTCTTTCGAGACTGCATCCTTGAACTTACAAGCAACCAATGCTGTAATATGAGAAACATGGTCGAAACCCGAGAAGGACTTCAACTTACAACCCCTAGATTGGACGGCTGACACCTCAACCACTTGACCAATAGAGTAGAGTAGAGTAGAGTAGGGAAAGGAAGGGAAGGGAAGATAAGAGAAAGGTACGGTAGGGTAGCAGTAGGAGTAGGTGTAGGGGCAGAGTAGAGAAGGGTAGGGTGGAGCTAACATTGAATTCAAATTAGATATCTGCAATTCAGTTTATTAGAACATCTGACTATGACAACCAGTTATAAACAAAATTGATATTATTTGTTTACGATCAGACAAACTAAACATATAAGATGCTAATGTGGATGTTTTTCTTAATTTACTAACTAAACCTTAATTCTCATAACTTCACAATTAATTGCGGTATGCATGAATGCACAAAGACATAAGCAAAGACGATTAAGTTATAAAATGAAAAGTATGCTAATTTTATGTAAATTTTGTGCTTTGTTTTATAAATGTCATCACCTTATATGTAAACATAGAAATCAAGTCAAATTAAACAAATATGTATGCAAAAAAGGGCAATCAGACCCAACTGTACGCATCAGGTCAGAATCAATTTATTTTCTTATAAACTCTCTAATATTAAAATCATAATTAAGATTCAACAATGTCATTTAATTTATTATGAAATAGATTAGTTATGCGATAAACTAAATTAATTTTTAGATACTTTTAACATAGATATTTTTGATTTATTTGTTTCTATAAAATGTCCAAATAGTATATGTCTTTAATCTATACAATGTAAGTAATGCTGATCTATTTTTATCACTTTTTTAAAAGTCAGTTTATTATTAGTTCAACTACTCTTTCAATAGATGAAAAACATAGTAAAGTGCGGCCAAATGCTAACATTAATTGACAAAAACTTAATATCATTTAATACTCGCACATGTTGTTTACTAACATTTAATTGCCTTTTCTTGCATTAGTTTAAAAACATTTCCGTTGGGAGTTATTTTTATCTGTTACAGGCAAAGACTTAATAAATAACACATGATTACAATCGACATCATTGATTCCGGTGTCATGTTTGTCAACATTGCTACATGCGTGTCATGTTTTATGATTGATTTTGCAAAGGTCATTGTTCTGCCTACCGATTTATATATAACAAGAAGCATCTTTATAATTGATCGTGAAGGACGAAAGACAGCGTGCTATACCCCTAACAACAGTGATTACAAATTTTATTTATTTTTGGAATAAACCACCTTTTAATGTTACTAATTTATTTATATGCTTACTTCCAATACTTTATCAGTTCTCTGTACTTTAAGTACTTTGATTATTGACAATGATCTCAGTAGTCAATGTATGAATTAACCTTGATGTAAGGGCATTTAACAAGGCGCGGCCTTACATTTAAAGTAGTTGATACATCATTATATAAAACATCAAGTCAAACACCGAGAACGTTATCTAACATACAAAAAAGATCAATCTATTTTCACTCACATTTAACAAATGTTTGATAAAGGTACATATGGCCTCACATTGCGACACCTTTGTCTATTTACGTATAATTTGATACACTGTTTGATATATACATACGTGCAATACAAAACAATTCTGTACAGAAAAAGATACGAAAGCAAAATATCATAATCTTTCAAAGATGATTTCGAAAAAAACAACAACAAAACAACAACAAAAGTTCATTAAAGACATGCCTTTTAACATTGAGCCCAGCACTTTTCTACCTCATTAAGATTAGACGGTAAGATGTGACCGTTAGAAAAGTGCTGACGATTTTTGTCTATGCTAAATGCATCCTATTGTAACAAAATTTTTTCTTTAAAATAAAAAAAAGAAGAATAGTTTTGGCAAAAACAAACATGTAAGATTAAGGCAGATAAGGAATCATTTAAATGGACTATTTCACTTTTGTATGTACAACATGTTTGTCGTTAAATAATACATAACAAGTTGAAAATGTTGCTGTAATTACTCATTGTTTAATTTCAGTCAAGATGTGTCCATGAAAGTTAGATAATATATGACTAGTTTATCGCTAAGGATAGATTGTATCTGGTTTTGATGTGTTGTTTTCTTCCATCTATAACATTGAATGATGTCAAACACTCAAATTCATAATCAAATTTAAATTGATGGAATTTATATGCTCGTGATTAATTTTAATTGATCAAACTACATCACACTACAACAATTCCTCCACAAATAGGTCACATAATTTAACCATCGTTATAATTGATTAAATTATAATGAGCACAACTCATAAAAATTTACCTTTATGATGCGTTAATCCAAACAGCATAATCATCGTAAAATGTTTGACTTCCATTTTGAACAATTTTATATCCATATTTGAAATGAAACCGATTTCAACGACGTTCCGTTAATTATGATTAACCTTCCGTTTTCTTTCTTTAAAATAGTCACACATAAGTAGGGTTACGAAATTAAACATTTATTCATCTAAAATTTACAAGAAATAAAAATAAACATATTCATTATCTTAAATATTTTTTTGGAAAAGAAGTTGCTTCACTATGCACTGTTATTTTTAAACATTCCTTCTACAGAGTCGAGTTAACGTATGATAATTTTTGCTAAACGCAAACTATCTAAATTATTCAATTAAACTCCACGACGTTTAAACTATCTAAAACTTCCTCACTCTACAAAGTAGAGGCCTACCTGTTTTATACACACTGAAATTTTCCATCTGTTTGACAGGTTTTTGTTTAAAGGTCGTGATCATTTACTTCTTTGTTGTTGATGTTAATTTATAAAGAAATATACATGATTGAGATAAACATTTCAAAAATGAAAAGAATATGCCAGCATTGTGAATGCTGAATATTGCAAATAAAATATGGAATAAATTGTAATAGTTTTAACAATGCACGTTTCCATGTAATCAAAATGTATGTTATTGTTTTGTAGAAAATACAGTAGCAATTGAAATACATTACGTTCAATAAGATGTAACAGATTAAAACATGTTAATAACATTTATTGGTGTATCATCATCACAATACTCTTAATGAAAACTTGTCACGCAACCGAATACATCATACGTTTTAGATAGGTATAAATACTGTTAATAGCTTTATTTTAAAATGATTTAACGCGTTTTAATATATTGTTCAAGGATTTGAATTCCTTTTTAAAGGTCGAAGACTTGGTGGTAATATTGTATTGTACTAACAAGCCATGCTTGACCAATGGCGGTACTGGAGACATCTTCCTTATAGTGTAAAGTTTTAAGTTTAACAACAAATTAATGATACGCTTCTTCAAACAGGATGTTTACATATAAGAAGATTTATCTTCTTTTGAGAAATAAATTCCGTTTAATTTTTGACGGGTGCATATGTGTAATTGCCTCAAAACCCATCCGTGTGAAACGGTAAAACATTTCGATAAAACTGGTTTTCGTAAGTTTACCAAGCACGAGTTTTTCGTGCGTACATTGTAAAGGCTGCGCATTTAAAGTTTAAAATTTGACGTGGAAACATCGCTTATTAAAATGGCTCTCGGTATTTGAATGCTTCAACAGTTCACCACAGCTGGTTTTCAACTGTTCACCAATTCGTCTTTCAGATAAGTATTTCATGTTATTTTGATTAATTTTGCTTTTATAAAATGTGCATTTTGAATTTAGTATGGCAGTGATTTTCAATATGCATTTCACAGTGGAGCTATAACTTACGCAAAATTTGCTAACTTGGTTCAATATGGTATATATAATATACATATCAAATGTTGTTGTTTTTTATGTTTACTATCACTGACATTTTGCCATTGGGTCATGAAAAATTGAAAGATTGCTTATTTCAAGTCTTCATGTGCGACACAAGGCGTGGGCGCGAGCACGTGTCAATTGTGTAAATCTTATACATGTATATGCAGAAGTACAATACAAATACTGCCCGACTCGGCTGTCTCCGCATGACTGATCATTATTTTATATGTAAAATAAAGTTTACAATTCGATTTTAAATACAGATACTAAGTTATTGTTAAAAGTAATACAAACAAAAAAAAAACTTAACACAGAGCTTGAAAATAATTAGTCGTGTACAGATGTACATGGTTTTGATTTATTTTGTAGTATTACTGATACAGACTGGTGTGTGCAGCTATGTCTATAGACAGATAGACGAACACGTGAAAACGCGAATCGTGCTGTAATACTTCCAGAGCAAAGGTATATCAAGGAAGGAACCGGTTGATGTTATGGAGTGATAGATAGCGGCATGGCATGGTTCAAGGTGCTGATGGGAAATGACTCATTAATTCACGCTATTCATGTAAAAGGTAATTACTTGCATTGATCTTTAATATTAACTTGATTTGTTGGATAGATTATCAAGTAGAAATATTTCTTTCATGCACGAGATGTATACTGATTGAGTGAGAAGTTGGCAGCCTAGCGGCCCAGTGGCCTAGTAAGGGCTCAGCGGCATGGCGGCGTGAAGTTGGCGGCCCAGTGGCCTGAACTAGACTGGTTTGATTTTGGGAAAATGTTCATCCTAACGGCATTTTTCAGTACAAGCAGGTAGTTGGGCTTACTTACCTATTTTGAGTACGCTGATTTCATTTTTTGCTCTACCAAGGCTGTATTTTTAGTCCTTGACCTATAAAAATCAATTTCAAAATGGCCGCCTTTGAATTTTTTAATTTTACTTTAATTCTCCCATGGGCGAGATATATACACATTTTGTGGCATTTTAATTTAAGGCTTTGGTAATTTTAGTCTACTGAAGTGTGGACGAGAAGAATAGATGCAAAACAATAAAATTTATTGCGGCAGCCATCTTGGTTTTCAAAATGGCGGACAATTTCCTATGTTTTATACTCTGTATTATAATTAAAGTAAACAAGCACAAGAAGGCATTTTACTAGACATGTTTTCTTTTACTAGAAGTGCAGTGATACTAATTAAGACTTCCAAGCAAAGACTTTGAAAAAACATCCATTAAAACTACAAACTTAATGGTGCAAAAAGGTCACAATTTATACCCTAAGACAACGTAAATGAGAGTCATATTTGCGTTCACTTTTGTCAATTAGATGTTTTTTTATACTTCTAAGAATACAATGCATGTTCTTGAAATTATTGCGATGTTTTTTAAAACTATCGTCCTGAGAGGAGACCTGCTCAAATATCTGTCCGTCTGTCTATCTGTCCGAGCGTCCTCTTTTGTCAGTTAGGGGTATTTGCGATCACAATTTGGGTTTTAGATTAATTCCGTATACCCCCGACCTATAGGATGAATCATTGGTTATGGGAGTCATAAGGCTGCTTTTGGAGTAAGAAGCAAACATGAAGATAACAGACATCTTCACAAATCTCCCAGTAAGAGCTTGTCCCTGTCAGTCCGTTTTTAATCCCGTCCATATCTGTCATTTTTGGATAGATTATGAAATAAATTGCATTAATGTGTGGCACATTGATACAATGTCATGACTCATAAGAAAGACCCAGGTGTGAAGCTCAACTCATCAAGTTAGACTTGGACGTGCTTGAATAAAGACGTGCATTTTAGTATTTTGTCATTTAGATATGAATTTTGAAATAGTTAGGAATAAATATACGGCCTATAACGGATTGGGAAATGATATACCTTATATTATTACTTTATCTTCAAACAGGGATACCATGAAAATTGTTTGTTTATTGCTTATGTCAATGTCAATTGCGCAAGAACAAGTACTGGGACGTGTAATGTTTGAGAGCCAATTCAACAGCCCAAAGATCAGGGTCATGTCTATCAAGAAAGGCAATTTTGTAAAAGTTCATAAGTGGGGAAACCCGGTCAACAATTTTTCATGCACAACCTGATATTTAAAAAAAGTCTTAGTATTTCCAAAGTAATATAGGAATCGCCATCCAAGCTAGCATTCGAAAAATATTTTTTTCATGAAATAGACTACTTTCCTGAATAATAGAGAAAGTTTCTTCTTGTAAGAGAAATATTCCATATGGTGTTTATCCCATAGAACCCTCTACATACTAGTGCCGAGCTTTGGACAATGAGTCACATGTAAAACCCAGCTGATGATGTAAATCAAAGACCAAAATCGTACTTTCCCTTCGAACAAAATATTTCCTTAAAGTCTCTAAAAAGTCTGGTTAACGATTTTGTCATTCATGGATGAATTAAAAATCATTTTTTGATAAATATGGCGCCTCTTTATAAGACGACATGTAGCGGACAAAAGTTCCAAGGTCACACTTGTTTTTTCAAATGTCATGATATGAGAGTGCATTTGTGGCCATGTCCAATCCATATATGTGTTATTCAGCGGGAGGTAAGAATAAATACGTAGTACTTTGAAACAATTTGTCTTGAGTGAGAAAAGAATTATTGCATAAAGTAAGATTTCAGACATTAAAGGCCATATTTCATTTCATATAAATATTTTGAAGGTCATGTCCGGTCATGAATTCTGTCATTCAATGGATGTATATTGGCGTAACTAGGCATAAATTTGTGGCACATTAGGACTACTAGGTTGATAGCTAGATAGGTCAATTTAGAACATTGATGGTTGTGTCTATATCTTTGTCATTTATTCATGGATGCTTTTTAAAATAATAAGAAATACTGATGATATAATTAAATGCTTCTTAATGTTTCTAATGTTTGTAAAACTTGTAAGTCTACAGTGACCATGCCTTCAACGTAAAAATTGGAAAAGAAGATTAACAAAGAAAGGTGGCATTCAATAAACGCAGCCCCAACACGACCTAGCAACAAAGGTAATGGATCCTTAACTGAGCCGAGCTTCGGAGACATTTCAAGTGGCACGCCCTTGTTTATCTTTGTTTTACATAATTGTCAGGGTAGTCCAAAAATAGTTGGAACAAATTTTAGTGACTAAAATTACACTAAAAAAATACCAAAGTAATTTTATGGGTTGATAGTTGAAAAAATATGAGATAAAATGATATCAAAAATATGTTATATCATAATGGAATAAAATACATGTACTCATCAATTTCTTGAAAGATAGCCAAGAACAAAATAAGTATGAAGATTTGAATATATCTTAGTCACTTGAATGATTTTAAAACATGAGATTGAATAAGGTGCAGCGTCCTTGGCAAAGTGACATAATTATAATGTAGACGTTGATAATAACTAAGACAATGAATAAATACCATTGAATTAAGACAAAACGCACAAAAAACTCGTATTTTCAGTTAAGTAAATTTAAAGACATAGGCTTCGACAGCATATATTTTACACAATTTAGTAGCAAAAAACCAAAATGCTCAATCAAGTCATTCTGTGTTAATAAAAAAGTGTAAACAGCAGTGAATCGTCAATATATTAATTGCAGAATTGGTATCAATTAACTGTCTTATCTTCTGCTTGTACTACAATGTACTATCATCAAATACCCGCGGTAGACCTATAATGTTTTACTCTATATTATTCATTAACCTTAAGACAGTGCAAGCTCGTAGACTGTTTATGGTTCATGTTTGCGAGACTTTTTTTCAAGATGAAAGATAATAAAGATTAAAATGACTACTATTTATTTGAGTTTATTTCAATTAATAAATACTATTAGATGATCTGTTTTTAACCATGTGTAGGCATGTTTAAAGTTTGATTGATAAATACGACCCTTTATAAAGTAGCTATATCAATACAACAATAAAAAGTATCGTATAAACACATCTGCGGATGTTTCTAAATTCCAATTCCCACAATTTCCCCATTTGATATATGAATTTTGCGTAGGCCGGTGCTAGGGTGCTTGGACGGTACTTTGCAATTTCCAGTAACGATCATGTACAGGCTCAATCAAATCGAGTCTAATACGTTTTCAATTTTGCCGATTTGATCGCTGTTTTTGGGATTCTGATGTTGTTTTTTTTCTATTTGAAATCGGGTCGTACAAAAGATATTGCTGCAAAGACATGCGGGCTCAAAAACATAGTCGCTTACCTGTGAAGATGACAGACAATTTTTAAAATATTTACATACTGACCTTGACTCTTGGCATTCAAATTATAAAATGATCTAGTGTCCATAAAGGTTTACACAAACGCTATTCTATCAAAATAGAGATTACTTAAACATTTAATTAAAATGTGCAGGTTTTATGTAAGACATTTTGGACCTCAGACACCTGATATAGATTAATTGTCCAAAAGAATGACCTGTGATAGTTTGAAGTAATTATGTTAATTAAAGTGTGCAGTATACCTACACAGTGTGTACAATTCAACATGACATGTTGCTCATATCATTATTCAATTTTTGATACTCATTCCTACAGAAGGATCCATTTGTTTAAAAGCACTTTACTTATATTTATTAAAAAGGTGTCCATTTTGAAATCAAATATGGCCGGCATAGCAGTCAATGTGTAAAGCATGTATAATTATCAGCCAATTATTCCTTAAAGTAATTGAAACTTTATTCCATGTAGATTAACGGAAATACGATACGATATGTACCAGAAAAAATAATTTTTTAAGTAGATGGTAAAGGACAATGGCGGCCATTTTGATTTGACCTTTTGAAGGTCAAGGACTTCAAGTACAGCCGTGGTAGAGCAAAAAATGGATTCAGCATACCCAAATTATGTAAAAACGATTGACTACCTGCTTGTACTAAAAAATGCCGTTAGACTCTTAACGGAGGGTCTTTTCTGAAAATCAAACCCGTCTAAACTTACTGTTGTAGAAGTTTGTCGACTCATAGTTAATTTTGAAGTCATTTTAAAGTTACGTAAAAGAAAGAAAGGAAGAATACATATTCATAAAGAATAGCCTGGCAACCTAAAATTTTACAGTTGTAGAAATTTTATAAAAACAATAAAAACGGCATATTGTGAAGTTCTTTAGACAATTCTTGATATTAAAACAGCACGCCTCCAAAATCACGCTACTTTTCATGATTTTTTTTTAAAATGTATTTGAATGTATAATATTGTGAAATAACCAAAAGGAAGCAATTTGCACATTTTCAATAGCATCTACAACCCACGCAAATTACCAAAAAGTGTCAAAATGTGCATAAATAGTCCTTACTGCATTAGAACATGTAACGCAGTAGAAATCTAGTTGTAAATATTGAAAAATCAGTCATTAATCGCACATTACATGTAAAATATTACTTGAATCTTGAATCATTCTACTTTTCCTAAAATCATAGTACATATTTCTCAAGTTAGATTTTATTGAAATATTTTGACTCATCTGGAGGCATGCAGCTTAAAAAGATATATAAAACAAACAGGGAATCATAAAAGAACTTTTTGATTGTTTTATCATTTTGTGAAGTTTGCGGCCTAGCGGCCTGTCGGACTAAACTTTGACAGGCCACTCAAGCATATTTGTTGTTTCTTATATGACCTTCCTCCTATTTTAACATCATTACGACAAGTTTTGTTTGTTTTTTTCGTTTTTAACAGTGTCAAATTCTAAACATTGATTAAATATGCCGTTTTAATTAGTTATAATCCAAAGTTTCTCTTAAGTATTTAAATTGATTGATAATGTTAACGAATTAAAGAGAAGTTGAAATTGTCGATCATATTGGTTAATGAATTAAGCAATACATTATAAACAAGGGCCAATTATCATTAAATAATAAGAAATTGAAACTTCTACTTCATTCAATATATGTACGAGTATATAAAAGATAAAGGATTCGAACCGACGACCTTGTTTGCAGTGTCTTTGGTCTGTTTAAAGGCACCTCAGTTTTCCACGTTTTTGCGGGAAGTGACCTGATTTAAAATGCTACCTTGTGTTTGCCAAGTTTTGTTTGTTTCCCTTTAGAAATCTTTAGCTAATAGTCTCTTTATCTAAGTTACTTCATTATATTTCCCGTTTGATCGTCTTACTGCCTATGTATTTTGATGACCAAAACCGTTTTATTTGAAAAGGTCAATGGTTCTACCAAGCAAATCTTTTTTCCAGAGATAATTGTCCCAAAACATATGCTGTACTGTGCGGCTGCATAGCATCAATCGGCATGCTACTACGCATGTATATCGTTTATGAAGGAAAGGCGGGAGAAACGATTGTTTTTGTTTTTTTTTATAATTTTCAAAACGCTTAAATGTCCGCGTCGTGAGCAAAAAGTGTTTTGGCACATCTAGCTATTAGTATTTATTTTCTAATTAATGATACCGCAGCAGTATCTTTGTGCTCACTTTTTTCTAGGTTAACCGTTTGTAACAGCACCTTGCGTTCGGCGGTTATCTCTTATATTGGTGTTATTGGGCGTGCGCCTATAACCGTTAGAGGGGCCTGTGACCGTGCGGGCGGCCATTTAGCTGTCCATAATTTTGCCTGTGTCTTATTTGGATAGGGCTGCAAAAAATCAACTTCCCGGCCGACGCCTTTAAGTGGCTAGTCGAAAGTTGAATAAGCAGTGTTTGATATGTACGTGTAGGTCCGTACATATCGCTTTATCGCCGCGTTGTCTTTGCTACATACCTCTAACACCCGGCTTTGTTGAAACAGACATGTAAGTCCCCCTGTCCTACCGGTCTTAAGCTTAGCTCAGGCTTTTTTATGGATTGCGATGTATATTATATTAGCAATATTTGCTAAGATTCCAACCCCCCTTTTTTGTTTTTAAAAATTTCCTTATTTTATTTTATTAAAAATGTGTACATGTACTTCTCTCGCTTTTCCTTCATTTTCACTGATGCATATTTCAGGGTAGTCGAGCTCAGACTGGTATCCAATAAACATTTTGCCATTTCATCGCACGAGTTATGAAAATAATTAACAAATAACTACTTAGGAAAACCCAAGGCATCAACTGTATCAAATCTTTACATTTTCCTTTCGCAAATACGTGCATTCACTATGAAAATCATTAGTGGCGAATTTCATTTCTTGAAATATTAAGTGGCCCTCAACACACAAAATGTGCATTTCGTTATTTGATAAAAATGTTGTCGTCAAGAAATATCTCATTGATAAGAGATTTAATTGGAGCAATTTGCCCCAATTTCTCTTTAGCTTTGTTATTGTTTTACTCTTGTAAAATGCCACGCCGCTTTATATTCTTAATCGTTGACCTCTTAGCGGTAAGTCCAAGCAGAGTTTAGCATTTTCAGAGCTTATTATCATAGTTTACAGCACTTTGCGTTGCTATGTAGCTTTCCATGCATTTAGCTGGGAGCTGTCTTTCATATTTTTCTCATTCATTTCATATTTTTTGACGATGATATTTGTTTTCACCAAAAAGCACAATAAAGTCACGGCCTTATTCCAATCAATCTGTGTTCTGTTATTTTATTCACAATTGACTATTTATGAAACAGTTATGTTTTCTTCTGGGAAATATAACTATTTGTATTAGAAGTGTTGCGCAGTTCCAGGCGGTGCTATATCTGCTATGTAAAGATATGTGCATGATGATCTTTGGTTCTACCGTTTAAATAGCTAAGAAATGCTACTATTGGTTCTACATTCATACGTATCTGCTATATATGGTTTTGTTCATTTATAAAGAAATTGCGTCATCTTACACAACGAAAGATATCTCAGCAATAACTAAAGTTCCGTCTGCTTTCGAACCTTGTCGCTGGAAAGCTACTTAGTAGTAAGAATACCCGTTAATAAATTAAATAAATAATTATAAAGTACAATGTAATTTACCCCTCCAATGCACCTCTTGATACCTATTACATGACAGTGAAAGACACATAAAGGTTGCGAATTTAATTAAATTTTTGTCTGCATTTAACATCTATGTTTTAAACGTACATTTTAACATTTCATTGACAAGTAAACAATCAAACAAAAATATATTTCTTGACATAAGAACAATTGCAATCTTCCTTTCTTGTCTTGTTTATATATTATTAAACCTGTTGTTTAATGTATAAGCCCCCAAGCCCCCACCCCGCCGACAATAGAAAAGAACAATAAACAAGTAGAAAAAACCCTCCCCTTTAAGAAAAAGAAGTTTCAAAAGTATTTTTTGTTTCCTTTTTTTATGAAATGTTCTTCGTTTAACTCAATCGCCTAAAAAGGAAAACAAAATACCCGCAATAATTGAACATAGGCTCGGTTCCGATCAAAAACAGGACATATATATTAAGATTTCAGATGTAATTTAAATATTTTGAAGAATTGGAAATATTGAAGGCGTATAGCAATACATGAATATGAAACTGAGTAAGGTAAAAGTCGACCTTCGAATTAAAGAAAAAGAAAGACAAATAGGTTGGTAATTACATGTTTTCGAACTCTTTAGGAAAATATTGAAGGGCAAATATAGAGAATTTCACATTATGCAATTTTTTTAGACAAGTTGTTTGGGTTTCTGAATTTTATCTTATGAGAGATATCTGTCATTCAACGCTCACCACTCCAACTAATGTCTCATTCTGATACTTTTCCAATCATTGGTTTCTTGTTTAAGACACACATCTTCTTTTAATTGGGGATCGTAACTCGAATTTTATTGAATGGCGCGGAATTTTATTGAATGGCGCGAAAGTGTCACTTAACGGACACGAACGGTAGCATACACTCACCGATACCTTCGATATACAGATCATTCAAACTGATGCTGCAATGTTGTTGTTTTTTTATTTTGACCATGTTGGACAGCGTGCCTCTTTTCACTATTTTGCTTTCATCTCAACTTAATTTATACAATTTATATACATTGTTTATATCTTTTTTTTTCAAAACATTTTCGCTTGTGCACTTATGCGCCAGTCATTGGTATTTGTAGCTATGGTTAATTTAAAAAGAAATCTTCCAATCTAATTACCAAGCTCAGCTTATTTTGTTTTGTTTGATGTTATTGAAAGAAATTTTTGATGTCAATATAACAAAATGGTGTATGCCTGAAATTGTAAAAAGATAAGTATAATGAAACAGAAAAGGCGTTCCATATTAAAATATGAAATTCAAAATACTGTCTCTTTTGTTATAGTGATGTTAACCGAAAGAAAGTTTGGGGTACATGATGTTATTCGGTTAAACTGAAGTCATGTATTATTTTCAACATGTCAAATACTCACTTTTTAATATTATTTGGTTGCAATTGTTCATGATCATCTCCTATATGTGAACCCTACATTTGCTTCATGTAAAAACAATTTATAATCTTTTTATGTCATTCATTTAGATGAATTTGGTGTCATTTAAACAAAAATTGAACGTGTGTGTCATGTTTTTGAAACTGATCTTGTACTTGCTAACATTCCGACACACCTATTTAAACAGAACTTCTCTTTAAATTTACAATTTAAGTAACGAATCACGGAAGCGGTTTTTTTTGTGAAAACCCGTATATTTTATACGTCATGAAAACAAGAACTTGATATTTAAAGGATGATTATAATTCAGTATTACACTGCACCCTTGAAAATCTAATGCAACTTTCTTGTTTTGTTTACTATTTTTATTTACATTTTTGATGGTCAATTTCTTTGAAGGGCACATAATTCTATTAAAATATTATAAGTTAGTCTAGTATTTGAAACGTTCGTTTAGTTTTCTTTAACAAACTTTAAAAAACAGGCTTGCTTTAATGCAAGTGTTAAACAGCTGCTCGTAATTTTAATCAAAACTAACTGTTAACTCGAATGTTATGTAAAGTACATTTGTTTGAAACCTAATCTAATGACATTACTGATGCACGAGTATCTCGTGTAAATCAACTGGTATGTGTATGCCAGGTTAGGTGATAAGCTATAGCGGAAGAAAACAGTGCATAACTAGCCTAAGAACCAATATGAGCTTAATTCTTGACAAACTAAAATAATCTTGTAAAAAGATTTCAATTTTTTTAAGTTTTATTTTTAGGGAAACGCTTGTTTTTGTTTATATTACAGTGTACATTTAGCGATGATATTATGTGAACTATTTTGACAATATTTATCTCTTATTTCAAATATTCGGTATGTTCTTAAATTTTTTAAAATAACTTCAGTTTGAAGAGAGTAAGATAGCATATCGTACGTATTACACTCGTTGACTGTACTTATCATAGGTTTGGTTTCATTTACATTCTTTCGAATTATTTTCATGGACATTATTTTTCTTTAACATTTAAAAGTTAGAAGTTTTAAAGATGACGTCCTTGCGAATTTAAATTACATTTATGAAATAAAATGTTTTGTCTGAACAAATACAACGTGTGTTTCCAAAAGGCCATTGAGTTGACATAGCTTTATTAATCTAAACGTTATAACTTTTGAAAAACATGGAAAACGCAAAAGCGTATTTTGCGTACATATATAAAAGAAATAGAAGCAACGTTTAAGGACACTTGACACGTTAACGAACTTATTAAAGAAAATTATTGTCAAACAACGTTCTTAAATAAAAAAGTGTATTAATAAAAAATTGTAAAAATAATGCCTAATACAGTGATAATACCCAAATTAGTCATCTTGAACTTGACAATATAACAAGATTACTGTTAACGTATTGTCAAACATTCCTTGTTCTGGTGTAAAATGACATCGTGTTGTAGTGAACACTTCATTTTATCTGGAAAAACCCTGACATACGAAATGTTTGCATCACGTTTCGAATGAAAGTAATTGATTTATTAGCCATATACAATGAGTATAAAAATAACAAAATGAATTATTAAGCAAAATAAAATGTAACAAAATACAAACAAAAACTAAAACAAGAGAAATTTAGTGGTATTTGCGCTACACGTGTTGAATATGAACAGCATTCATCTTAAAATTCACCTAACATGTTCCTTTATATTAGATATTTGAAAAGCCAAACAGTAATACATTATAGTGATCCTTTTTGTCAGTATTGATTGTTTTGATATTTCACAATAGCTAGTTTAAAAATGTCTATCGACGTTGATGATAAGACCATATATTATTTATTACTTTGGTAACATGGAAATTGAAAAACTCAATGCTGGGTTCAAATCCTTCGGAGTAAAACGTGACTAAAAAATAGTATATTTCATTTGTAAAAATATTTTCATTTACTGAGAATCTTGTTGAGTCAGGATACTGATCAATTATTTTAAATTTAGAATTTTGTTAATTTATGTGATAAATTTGCAGAAGCTTTCATAAATCCGCCTCATTCTCCTACTTTAATCGATTTGTAATTGCAGTGAAAAGAAGGTTTTTTCTTTTTGTCTAAATACTGAATAACGCATGCTTCTAATATAAACCTATATGTTTATGGAAATAATTTTGCATTGTGCAAAACAACACGACTAAAGAATAGTATTTAATCGATTAGATAGTTTGCTTATTTCATATAAATTTTACATGCTTGATTAAAAAAAATGTTATGACATTATATATAATGTAAATTAGAAATAAGTCCATCTGACGCTAAGTTGAAGAACGGTTATTAAACACACATTGTTTAGGTGAGGTGAGAGAAAACATGAGCTTTCAAAAATGCACTGCAACAATATACATAATCAAATTTATTGTTAATTCGCAAATATGACAGACATACAAACACATTGTCAGGTTTATAATATTTTTTCTTTTATAAAAATATTTATAAATAACACTTATATCTCTTTAACGATATTTACATGATAATTGGTGTAAAACAGAAAACGTCTCATGAATTTTGTTTCTTAATTAGTTTTAAACTCAGCTGCCTGTCTCATTAATGACTGAAAATGACATTTAAGTTGCAGTAAAAATCATATGACATACTGTAAACATTTCTTAATGCAAAGGTTTTGTTCCATTTCCACTAACATTATAATTTACTTTTTTACAAAGGTGCATTTCATGAGTAGCATTGGATCGACCAATGTTTTCATTAAACTGGTGTCATTTCAGTAAACACAAATACATGCGTGTCATATTTTGAAATTTATCCAGCAAAGATTAACATAAAATTCACCTGTCTAAACAATTTTAAATTTAATTTACTATAGGGAAACGGCTGTAACGATAGAGCATTCCTGATGACCATGTTTTCGACCCTACACATGTAACTTTTTCAAGAATAATATCCCTTTTTTGTTATGGGCGTCGTACTAATAAATTTGTACTTGTTCCATATATCTACAAGAAATTTTCTAATGTAAAACTTGAAATTTTTCATATGTTTATTAATAATGCTTATATTTGTTTCAACATTCCATGCATAACGTAATGTTTTATACTTAGAGTAATTAATTGCAATGTCTCATGTTATATAAAGTCTTCACCTAGATTTAAAGTTTTTAAACTTCACAATTAAGCTAAACTACACATTGTTTAACTAAACGAATACAATTCCTTTATAAAACACTTTTGTGTGTCACATAGGTATGTAAAATTTTTTCATTCGTTGGAATCACTGCAGAGGTAAAAACAATAATTTTCAATCAATACCTATAAATTAACTTTCAAAAATGTGCTTGATCAGCCTTTATAGTAATTACGTAACATTGCGATGATATCAATAGATTCGACCGCACTTTCACACTGTTGTAAATCAAAGAATCAATTAAGATAAAAGTGAATGCAGAGTTAAAAATGATTACAACAAAAAATATATACCCTTCGGAGATAGTTTGAGGTTGAAATAGATACAAGCAAATGGAGGGGGGAGATAACAATTGCAATTTAGACATTATAGCTATACATTCAATGTATATTGAATACCATGTAAATAATCAAAACACCACATGCTAATTGAAACTCAGTAACATTTTCAGTTAGGAGACCAATCTACTATTTTGCGTTAATTTGTTTTATTATTATGGATATAATGATGATTGTTATTATCATTATTATTATTATTATTATATAAAACATTAAATATAAACTTATCATTAGTATCATGATATAAAACATTTGAAATAAGATTGTGTTTGGTTTTATATCAGACTGGCATAATCTGGTTAACTGAGATAATCTAAATCTTAATCTAAAAGCTAATCTAAATTATTAATTTCGAATATACTCTGAATCTAAAAGCACGTTTAAATCAGGCTAAAGAACTAGTATTGTGTGTTGTACATTTTTCTCTGACAGCTATGTGATATTTCGTTTTTACGTAGAAAAAACTTGAAAAACTTGTAGGTAAATAAAAGTAGCTAACTACATTGTTATATTTATCTATGTATATTTACCTAAAAGAAACCATTATGTTTTAAGTTATCCAAAGATGATGATATAGGTGCTAAAGATTACAAGAATTAACAATTCATTTCTTTACTGCCGTGTAACTATTAAAGCTCGAGTGGCTAAAAGTTCTGTTTTCTTTCGAGACTGCATCCTTAAACTTACAAGTAATTGGTGTAATATGAGGAACATGGTTCGAAACCTGAGAAGACTTCAACCACAACCCCTAGTTTGGACGTCTGACATCTTAACATGCTAAAAAAGTAGAGAAGAGAAGAAAATAGTTAGAGTAGGTAAGGAAGAGTAGGAAAGGTATGGTAGGATAGGATATATGTGTAGGTGTAGGGGCAGATTAGAGAAGGGTAGGGTGGAGCTAACATTGAATTCAAATTAGATATCTTGCCAATTCATTTATTAGAACAGCTGACATCACAACTAGTTATAAACAAAATTGATATTATTTGTTGTTACAATCAGACAAACTTAACATTATAAGATGCTAATGTGGATGTTTTTCCTAATTTACTAACTTAATCTAAATTCTCATACCTTCAATTAATTGCGTTTGCATGAAATGCACAAAGACATAAGCAAAGACAATTAAGTTGTAAAATGAAATGTATGCTAATTTTAATGTAAATTTTGTGCTTTGTTTTATAAATGTCATCGCCTATATGTAAACATAGAAATCAAGTCAAATGAAACAAATACGTATGCAAAGAGAGGGCAATCAGACCAAACTGTTTCATAATTATTTTATTCGCTTGTAAACTATATCTCATATTGAAAAAAAAAATAGTGAAGATTCAACCAATTTATGTTAATTATGGTAATAGATTTGTTATGCAATTAAACTAAGTTATTTATTTTGATATCTTTTAACATGGATATTTTGCGATGTATATGTTTTCTGCAAATGTTCTATATATCTTTAAACTATACCATGTACGTAATGCTGATCTCTTGTTATTCACATTTTTCAAATCAGGTTTATCATTAGTTCAGCTGCTCTATCAATAGATGATATTATGCAATAAAGTGTGCTCAAATGCTAACATTAATTGACAAGAACTAAATATCATTTTAATACACGCACATGTTATTTACTAACCTTTAATTACCCTTTCTTGCATTGCTTTAAAAACATTTCCGTTGGGAGTTAACTATATCTGTTTCAGGCAAAGACTTAATAAATAACACATGATTACAATCGACATCATTGATTCCGGTGTCATGTTTGTCAACATTGCTACATGCGTGTCATGTTTTAAGATTGATTTTGCAAAGGTCATTGTTCTGCCTACCGATTTACATAACAAGAAGCATCTTTATAATTGATCGTGAAGGACGAAAGACAGCGTGCTATACCCTTAACAACAGTGATTACAAATTTTATTTATTTTTGGAATAAACCACCTTTTAATGTTACTAATTTATTTATGTGCTTACTTTCAATACTTTATCAGTTCTCTGTATTTTAAGTACTTTGATTATTGACAATGATCTCATAAGTCAATGTATGAATTAACCTTGATGTAAGGGCATTTAACAAGGCGCGGCCTAACATTTAAAGTAGTTGATACATCATTATATAAAACATCAAGTCAAACATCGAGAACGTTATCTAACATACATTTTCACTCACATTTAACAAACGTTTGATAAAGGTACATATGGTCTCACATTGCGACACCATTGTCTATTTACGTGTAATTTGATACCTGTTTGAAATTACAAAACAATTATGTACAGAAAAAGATACGAAAGCAAAATATCATAATCTTTCAAAGATGATTTCGAAAAAACAAAACAAACAAAAAAACAACAAAATTAATACAACAACAAAACAACAACAACAACAGTTCATTAAAGACATACCTATTAACATTGAGCCAAGCATTTTTTCTACCTCATTAAGGTAAGACGATAAGATATGGCCACTTGAAAAGTGCGGACGATTGTCGTTTTTGCTTAATGCTTCCTCTTGTTACAAAAAGTTTTTCTTTAAAATAAAAAAGAAGAAGAATAGTTTTGCCAAAACCAAACATGTAGGAATTAGACAGATAAGGAATCATTCAAATAGACTATTTCACTTTTGTATGTGCAACATGTTTGTCGTTAAATAATACATAACAAGTTGAAACTGTTGCTGTAATTACTCATTGATTGATTTCAGTCAAGATATGTCCATGAAAGTTAGATAACATATGACAAGTTTATCGCTAAGGATAGCTTGTATCTGGTTTTGATGTGTTGTTTTCTTCCATCTATAACATTGAATGATGTCAAACACTCAAATTCATAATCAAATTTAAATTTATGGAATTTAGATCCTCGTGATTAATTTTAATTGATCAAACTACATCACACAACAACAATTCCTCAACAAATAGGTCGCATTATTTAATCGTCGTCATGCAAATTTATTTATAGCATGACCGATGATTAAATTATAATGAGCACAAATTTAAATTTACCTTTATGATACGTTAATCCAAACAGCATAATCATCGTAAAATGTTTAACTCCCATTTTGAACATTTTTCTATCCATAATCGAAAAGAAACCGATATCAACGACGTTCCGTTAATTATGATAAAGCTTCCGTTTTCTTTCTTTAAAATAGTCTCACATAGGTAGGGTTGTGAAATTAAACAGTTATTTCATGTACAATGTACAGGAAATAAAAAGAACCAAAAACATTTTTATTAACCTAACTTTTTTTTGGAAAAAAGTTGCTTCACTATGCACGGTTATTTTTAAACATTCCTTCGACAGAGTCAAGTTAACGTATGATAATTTTTGCTGAACTCAAACTATCTGAATTATTCAATTAAACTCCACGACGTTTAAACTATCTAAAACTTCTTCACTCTACAAAGTAGAGACCTACTTGCTTTATACACACTGAAACTTTCCATCTGTTTGACAGGTTTCTTGTTTAAAGGTCGTGATCATTTACATTTTTATTGTTTATTCCTTTAAAAAAAGTTAATTTATAAAGAAATATACATGATTGAGTGAAACATGTAAAATGTGAAAAGAATATACAAGCATATTGTATGCTGAATATTGCAAATAAAATATTGAATGAATTGTAATAGTTTTAACAATGCATGGTTGCATGTAATCAAAATGTATGTTACTATTTGTAGAAATACAGTGGCGATTGAAATGCATAACGTTCAATAAGATGTTACAAATCAAAACATGTTAATGACACATTTATTGATGTATCATCATCATCACAATACCTTTAATGAAAACTTGTCACGCAACCGAGTACATCATACGTTTTAGATTGGTATAAAATTTAATACACTTTAAAGCTTTATTTTAACATGATTTAAACGAGTTTTAATATATTGTTCAACAATTGGAATGACTTTTTTTTAAAGTCGAATACTTTGTGGAAATATTGCATTGTACTAACGAGCCCTGCTTGACCATTGGCGGTACTGGGGACATCTTCCTTATTGTGTACGTGCCGTAAAGTTTTAAGTTTAACAACAAATTAATGATACGCTACTTCAAACAGGATGTTTATATATAAATAATTATATAGTACAATGTAATTTACCTCTCCAATGCACCTATTGAAACCTATCACAGGACATTTAAAGGCACATTTTTTGTCTGCATTTAACATCTATCTTTAAACCGATATCTTAACATATCAAGTAAACAATTAAAAAATATATATTACATGACATAAAAACAATTGCATTCCTTTTTTTCTTGTTTACACGTAATAAAACCTTTTGTTTAACTTATAAAAAAAACAAAAACAAAAAACAACTGCACAAACCAAAACCACCCCACAACAACAGAAAAAACAACAAACAAGCAAACAGCAATCCCTCCCCTGAAAGAAAAACAATTATTTCGTTCGATTTGTATGCATTACATCATAATATTTATACGCCCGCTTGTCAAAATAACAATAAAAGATGCTAAATGATGATCAATGAAAAGTATAATTTCAATACCAAATAGGCGCAATAGGAAACAAATTTAGGATTAAAAGTCCATGCCCAGACAAAAAGTAGTAAATCAATTCAATATTCATTTCAATTCGTATTGTTGTTTTTGAGAAAGTAATTAAATAACATGATTTTGATAGCGTTCAATTCGATCTAGATTTCACACTGTTAGAAAGCATTGAATCAAATCAGTGAATCAAGATCAAAGTCAATGCAGGGTTAAAACATTTTATGGAAACGTTACATGTGCCGTTTGGAAAATTTGCTGGTTATATTGACACATGCAAATAAACGATGTAATTTACACTGTTAGTCTTTGCGAAATATGATACATTTAAAAGAAATGAGACTGTTTGAAGATACAAAGAAATGTAATGTATATTATTTAAAATAAATATCCTCTTTTCAAATCACTGTTCATATTTCAACAATTACGTAATGAAAAATATTTATGAAAAGAAATACCTATGCATTTGTTATCGAAAGGTTAACTCATTAACAGCTAAAATTATGGAGCTTTGACAATAAGACGATTTAAACGTACCTTGTCATTTATTAATAATAAACGCTGTCATACATCACGTATCAAAACATCTAGCTTACACTTATTTATATATCATTAAGAATATGTCATACTTTATAAATAAAATATTCACTGCCAAAGTTTTATTTTTTAAGATCTAAAGACGGTGTGTTTTTGTATAGGAAATTTGTTCATCTTGATTTATGGAAAAGTCACTTCTTTATTATTTACGAATCTGTGCTAGCTGTTCTTGCGCAAACTCAAGCCATTCAAACATTGATTGTTTGGAAATTAATATGGTAGTTTTATGTGATTGTAATTTTAATATGTAGATTGTTTTCTATATGTGCATTATAATGCAAATTTATGAGGAGAAAACAAACAAAAGCAAAAATCAAAAACAAAAGGGTTATGAAGACCTTAAGTTACTATTAAATGTCCATTGCTAACTAATGTCAATATTGTTTTAAGCAAAAACAAGTTACATTCAAGGTCATCCATGGCAAAATATTTATTCAACATTCTTAAGTGAACATTCAGACCAACATTTAAGACTGAATTCATCATTGTTATTATTGACATTACAAACTGGGTGTCCAAATTTGATCAAAGGACATGATTTTAATTGATTTTGCACATGTCTATTAGACAACGATACTCGTACGCGCGCTCGACTGTGAGTGATTCCAAATACTCTTTGCTTTAGCTTTGTTCCACCATGTTTGCTAAATTTGAATTAAAACTAGATATTTGTAGTTTAATATTAGCAAAACTGTCTTCATTACAAACAATTATGAAAACTAGTAACATTATTTGTAAACGATCAAATACATTATACGTTTAGATGCTAATGTGGATGCTTTTCTTAATTTGCAATGTTAATTTAAATTCTTTTAATAAAAAAAATATTTACTGTATGCCTGAATGCACAAACACATTAGCAAAGACAATAAATGAAAAGTATGCTAATTTCATGTAAATGTTGTGCTTTGTTCTATATATATATCATCGCTAAATAGGTAAACATACAAGTTAAGTCAAACGAATCAAATATACGTAAACACAGAGGACAAGAGACCTATCTTTATGCCGTGAAAAGAGTGTGCAGCCGGCGCATCTGTAAACATCCTTCAAGAATCCATTAATTTACTTGAATATATTCTTAGTCTATCTTATATTGGAATAATACTAATTAAGATTCAACAAATTGTTATCTATTACGATAATAAATTCATTATGCCATTTACTTGAAGATGCAACGATATTTAAAGTTATTGTATCTGATATAAGTTCCATATATCTTTAATTAATACTTAGCAAGTGATGCTGATCAATTGTCATAACTTTTTTTCTTAAATCAGTAAATCATTACAAGAGATGAGCAATACAATAGAGTGCAGCCAAATGCTAACATTTATTTACAAAAACTAAATATTATTTAATGTTCGCATGTTATTTACTAACCTTTAATTAATTTTTCTTGCATTGCTTTAAAATCATTTCCGTTGGGAGTACACTATATTTGTTTCAGACTAGGACGTTATGAATAACTCATGATTACATTCGACATCATTGATTCCGGTGTCATTTTTGTCAACATTGTACATGCGTGTCATGTTTTGAAATTGATTTTGCAAAAAGTCATTGCTATGAATATCGATTTATTTAACAAGAAGTATCGTTATAATTGGTCGAAATGGAGGTAACACATAGTGTATGCTCCTAACAACAATTCTTCCTTATTTGGACAAACATTTTTGAGATAAAATATCACTTTCTTGTGTTGTTGTTTAATTTATAAAAAAAGTCGAAAATCATCTTTTATCGACACAATAAGTAGTTTGATTATTGCCAGTGATAAAGTTAATTAATGTATCAATTAAACTTGCCGTAAGAGAATTTATAAAGACGTTGTCTTACACAGTTTAAAGTAATTGATATATTATCAAATAGAACATAAAGTCGAACATCCAAGAAAGTTATCTTTCACATAGAAAAAAAAAACAATCTTTTTTTATTCACATAAGAACTCACGTTACAACCTTAGTTTGCTTTCATACAATTTGAAACATGTGTTTGATATGTACATAAGTGCAATATGAGACGAACATATACAGGAAAAAATCATTTCACTTGTGTATGCGCAACATGTTTCACGTAAAAACCATGTCAAGTTAAGACTCTTGCTATAATACCTAATTATTTAATTTCAGTTAAGATGCGACCATTAAAGTAACATAATACGGAAAGAAACAAAGACACAACCGTATCCAGTTTAGTTGTAAAGTTTTCATCTTCTTTCTATAACATTAAATAATGCCAAGCACTCAAATTCATAATCATATTTAAATTGATGGAATTTATATGCTCGTGATTAATTTTAATTGATCAAACTACATCACACTACAACAATCCCAGCACGAATAGGTCGCAGAATTTAACCATCGTCATGCCAATTAAAATATATAATGATTAATTGAATTATAATGAACGCAAATTATAAAATTTTACCTTTATGATACGTTAATCCAAACAGCATAATCATCGTAAAATGTTTAACTCCCATTTTGAACAATTTTCTATCCAAATTCGAAGTGAAAACGACACTCAGTTAATTTTGATAAACCTTCCGTTTTCTTTTTAAAATAGCAACACACTGGTAGGGCTGTGAAGTTAAACAATGTTTCATCTAAAATGTACAGGAAATAAAAAAGATCATTCTTTTGTTATTTTAACATTCTTTTGAAAAAAGTTCTTTAACTATGCACAATTCTTTTTAAACATTATTCCTTCCGCGGAGTTTAACGTATGATAATTTTTGCACAGCGCGAACTATCTAAATTATATCCCATTCAATTAAACTTCACGACGTTTAAACTTTCTTCAACTTCTTCAGGCCTACTTGTTTTATACACACTGAAACTTTTCATCTCTTTGACAAGTTTCTTGTTTAAAGGTCGTGATCATTTACATTTTATTGTTTATTCCTTAAAATATGTTAATTTACAAAATAAATTTACATGATTGTGATAAACATTTAAAATCTGAAGAGAATATTCCAGCATATTGTAGCCTGATTGTTGCAAATGAAATATTGAATAAATTGTTATAGTTTTAACAATGCATGTTTGCATGTAATCGACATGTATGTTATTGTTTTGTAGAAGAAAAAAAACAGTAGCGATTGATATATATTACGTTCAATAAGATGTTTCAAATTAAATGTGTTAATGACATATTTATTGATGTATCATCATCATCAATAGTATAATGGAAACTTGTCACGCAACTGAAAACATCATACATTTTAGATTGGTATAAATACAATGTATAGCTTTATTTTACAATAATCTAAAACAAGTGTTATATACTTCCCAACATTGGAATTTCTTCATTATTAAGGTGCTTTGTCCTGGCCGTAGACATCTATATTGTAGTGAACGTGACATATAGGTTTAAGTTTAACGTCACATTAATGACACGCTACTTAAACTTAGATGTATAGAAACAAATAATTATATAGTTCAATGTAATATGCCTCTCAAAAGCAGATTTGTTATATTTATTAACAGGGCATATTGCACGTTTCCATCAAAATTTTTATTTAAACCTGCATTGACTTTGATCTTGGTTCTGTGCTTTCTAGCAGCGTGATTTCTAGATAAAATTAAGCGATGTAAAAATCATTTCATATAATTAATATACCGACAAAAAATACGAATTAATTATATGAATATGTAAATGATTTATAAATAAGGAGGCATGTTTGACCAATGGTCACTCCATTGAGAACTTTATTTATAGTCTACTCGGCGTTTTGGTGTAAGTTTAACAACACAATTATGATACGCTACTTCATACTGTACAGGATGTATATAAAAGAATAATTATATATTACAATGTAATTCACCTCTCCAATGCGTCTCCGGATACCTATTACAGGACATTAAAAGACGCATTTGGATGGCCAATTTTATGACATTTTTGTCTGCATTTAACATATATTTTTAAACCTACATCTAAACATATTTAGTAAACAATAAAATAAAAATAAATTCCTATACATAAAACGATTGCAATCTACCTTTTTTGTCTTGTTTATGTATTATAAAACCTTTTGTATGAACATAAAATTACAGCAACAAATAAACAAACAAACTATCCTCCAATTTCGTCTTATTTGTATAACGTATATCATCATACCTGTATATGTTATTCTTTCTTGTCAAAATTACAATAGTCGTAAGTTGATTCGTTTATACTATAATTCTAATACCAATAATCTAAATGTTATTGAAAATAAGCACAATCATGAAACTATTTAGGATTAAAGATGAACATCAAGGCAAAAAAGTAAAACATTTAAATTTTCATTTCATGACAATTCGTATTGTTTTTTTTCCGATGTAGTAATAAGATAAAATGATTTTGATAGCGCTAAATTCGATCTAATTTTCACACTGCTAGAAAGCATAGAATCAAGATTAAAGCTGCACACCTCCAGATGAGCCAAAATATTTCAAGACATTCAATCTTTAGACAAATGTATTAATATCTTAAGAAAAGTTTAAGATTCAATATCTAATTAATTATTTATATGTTACGTGCGATTAATGACTGATTTTGCAGTATCAATCACTATAATTTTACTGCGTTACTAACGCAGTAAGAGATATTTTTGTATATTTTGGCCTCGTTTTGGTAATTTACGTGGACTGTAAGTGCCGTTTGCAATGTGTAAATTACTTTATTTGTTCACTTCACAATATTTTACTTTGAAATACATTTTCAAAATTTCATGAAAATTAGCATGAATCTGGAGGCATGCTGCTTTAAAGTCAATGTAGAGTTAAATTAAACTATTTAATGAAAATGTTAGATATGCCCTTTGGAAAATTTGCTGGTAAAACTGATACATGCAATTAAACGGTTTGAGTCTTTGCGAAAATATTGATACAAATTTAAAGAAATGAGACTGTTTGGATGAACAAAGAAATGTAATGTATATCATTTTATATAAATATCCTTTTTCAAATATTACAACAATTACGTAATGATGAATGCAAATGTATTTATGAAAATAAATACATATGACTTTTTTAACTATATATAAATTCATTAAGTGCAAAAATTTGTGGTAATTTGACAATTGGACGAGTTTTACGTACCTTGTCATTTATTATACGTGTTTTCTATGATATTTTTACAACAAACAATGTTGCCCATCACGTTTAAATAATTGACTTAAACACAATAATTCATCATTTTTAGAAAAAAGCCATACAGTAGCGTATGCATTCAACATTCACTGTTATAGCTTTGGAGTTTTTGGACGTTCTAAAACGATGTAGTTTTTTTTTAAGAATTTTGTATTTTCTAGTACAATATGAAAATTAAAATAGGAATATTGTTTAGTATTGATTGACAATAAAATGAAAATTGTATTAAAGAAGAGCTGATTCACGGGTACTTTTTTGACTGCCCAATCTTCTAACATTTGCTAAGTTTCTCATAAAATAATTAATAAGATTTTTCGTTAAAAATTTTTAAAGTTTCTTTAAAGAACCCATATTCAAAAATTAACCCCTTTTTTGGAAAAAACCCCTTTAATTTTAAAATTTTTAAAATTTTATTATAAGTTAGTCCCATATTTAAAGTTTGTTTAATTGTTTTATCCCAAAAATTTTTTAAAAAAAAGCCCCCCTTTTCCATAAAACAAAGCTTGTTTAAAACAAAACGTCGGGAAATTAAAAAGGGAAAACCCCAAACTTTAATTCAATTTTAATAAAGAAAATTTTTAAACTTAATCCCCAAGGGATTTTCCCGATGCACGAGTACTCGTGAAGACTCGGGATCTTTATAATCAATGGTATGTGATCCAGGTTTTTTGGGGATAAGCTTAAACGCGAAAAAACATGTGAACTAGCCCCTTTGAACCAATATGAAACTTAAT